>NW_020449775.1:838126-930390 GCF_003343035.1 Apteryx rowi
TCAGCGCCGACCGGCGGCGGCTGGGCGAGGCGCGGGCCGTGCTCTTCCACCACCGCGACCTGACGCTGCGCGGCGCCCAGGCGCTGCCCCGCGCGCCCCCGCCGCGGCCCCCGGCCCAGATCTGGGTCTGGATGAACTTCGAGTCGCCCTCGCACTCGCCCGGCCTCCGCGGCCTGGCCGGCCTCTTCAACTGGACCATGTCCTACCGGGCGGACTCGGACGTCTTCGTGCCCTACGGGTACCTCTACGCGCCGCCGGCGCCGCRGCCCTTCAGCCTGCCCCGCAAGACCCGCCTGGTGGCCTGGGTCATCAGCAACTGGAACGAGGAGCACGCCCGCGTGCGCTACTACCGCCAGCTGAAGGAGCACCTGGCCATCGACGTGTATGGGGCGCGGGGCCTGGCGCTCGCTGAGGGCAGCGTGGTGGCCACCGTCTCCGCCTACAAGTTCTACCTGGCCTTCGAGAACTCCCAGCACACCGACTACATCACCGAGAAGCTCTGGAGGAACGCCTTCGCCGCCAGCGCCGTGCCCGTTGTCCTCGGCCCCCGCAGAGCCAACTACGAGCGCTTCATCCCGCCCGACTCCTTCATCCACGTCGATGACTTCCCCAGCCCCCGGCGGCTGGCCACCTACCTGAAATTCCTCGATAAGAACAAGCCCAGCTACCGGAGGTATTTCGCCTGGAGGAAGAAATATGAGGTCCACGTCACCTCCTTCTGGGATGAACATTACTGCAAGGTTTGCGAGGCTGTGAGGACGGCTGGGAATCAAATCAAGACCGTGCGAAATCTGGCCAGCTGGTTTGAAAGCTGATGTTTCTGGCGGGTGAGGCTTGGTGGGCCTCTCCCGGGAGCGGACCTCCTCAAGGCTGAGTGAGGGCTGGCCCTCGCAGAGGTCACCTGCTTGGCCAGAGTGGTACGTGGAGGTCTGTCCTTGGCAAGGAAAGCATACAGATGTAGGCAAATAAGCTGTGAAAAGCTGACGAAAGGGAGATTTCTTTATGGAAGTGCAACATTATGGAAGTACGAAGGACTGTCTGGCAGTTCTTCAAGACTAAAATTAAGCTTCCAGAAGTCCTGCAGATCTGAAACCTTTACAGTTGTGCACAGCTAGACATAAATAAACTATGCTGAGTTCTTCAGCCATACAGCTGAAACCAATTTTGTCAGCAATGACAGCTTCCTGGACCATGAAACTTTCTTCTACTTATAGGAGATACGTGATCAGTGCTGGCTTTCTGTACTCTGAAGACATATTTTTGCTACACAAAGGCAAATATATTCAACCATGATTATTGTGAATATGAAAAAGCTTTTGCAGACAAATTTTGAGCCTCAAGTGTTGAATGAAAGAATGTAATGATATAGTAGCACTTTTTAGCAGTGTTTTAAATTGCAGCAGCCAAATAATAACTCCTTGAGCCAAATAAAAATTCCAGTTAGGAAAAAGCGCGTGGAAGGATCTGGGTCCGAGTGGAACAGACACCTCGGATAGTATGAAGTATTTCTTCCACTGCCTACCAAAGCCAAAAACACATTTATCCTGTATGAAAGTGGAGAAGAGCTGGAAGTACAGGAAAAAGCAGAATGTAGAAATAAAGTCAGAACATTCCCACCCTTGCTTCATTCAGGAATTAGTTGATGTTTACAGGAGTCTGCATGTTTTCCCTGCAAAACTAGTTGCCGTATAGGAAAAAGCAGGGAAAGGTTCAGAACTCCAGATTTTTTTATTACTCTCTTGAATATGTATCCAAAAAGATTAACTTATTTCTCTGTTGTCATTAGAATATGTAGAGATTATTTTAGTTTACAGCATGCATTTTTAAAAATTCTGCCAGGTGATGGGCTATTCAGAATGCCGCTTTGCTGTTTGTAAAAATAATAATTAAAAAAAAAAAGAAAAACAGAACAGCCTAAGCCCCAAAGCACCACCTTTCCAAAAGAAAACTACTGTATAGAATAACATCTAAACTGTTGTTAAAAACTTAAATTTTACAAAGAAAGACTATGAAAGGGAGAGGAAGAGTTACTATTTTTTTCCTTTGGTTTTGAGGGTTTCTTCCACCTCAGGGTGTGGTGGGTTTTTTTTTTTTCAGTATACAAATAGATTCGCAAGCTAAAACTTCCTCAATCGGTGCCTACGGAGAAAACTTACAGTAGTTGTTCCCAGCCCTTTGAAATTCTGCCATTTTGCTGGGCTAAGATCTTCCTAGCAGTCAGTGTGTGATACTTTTTGGTTACTGGTATCTTGTATGCTGTAATCTAGAAAGAAGCTTCAATTGCAATTTCCTGGTCCTCRGCAAGCTCAGCACCCTCCCCCCCTCCTGCAACTGTAAGATTTGGTGGTAAAAAGTGCTGCCCTGCAAGAGTGATTATGGGATTCATCCAGCACCTGTTTAAGGTCATGGGATTGCCCAGAGATGTCACCTGGAATAAAAGCAGGGGGAACGGAGCAGGAGAGGAAACAGGAGTGGCAGTTTGAAAGGAGTGAGGGGTGTCAGAAGAGGTGAGTTTACTRGCATTTGTGAGCAGTGTTTAGGTTAGAATAAGATTTGGTTTGACTCGAGCAATAAGGGGTGTCAAGTAGGTGTGCTTTATATTCATTAGCTGACAGCTGCCTGTAGTTTATTTTAAATTAGATGTTCCTTATGATTAGCTAAGCGGGGAGCTAAAGGCTATTGAAAAAAATCTGTAATAATAATGAAGTTTGCAAGTAACTTGGTACAGATTTACCAGGTCAGATCGTGCTGGCTCCGGTGTTTATTCTCTTATCTTTTTGTGCAAGGAGAGACAGTTAAAAGTGCTTCAGGAACTTTTCTGTTGTTAATTGCAGAGTTACTGTAGGGATTTTATGTGGAAAGCAGAGAAGACGGTTAACTCAATGCAGAGCACAGTAGGAATGGTGCCTGCTGCTGCATTTTCATTCAAACAGGTCTTAAGTGATAGTTTAAAGCAGAAGCTTGTTGTTCATTGCATACCATCTGTTCCTCTGCCCAGTGGCTACTAATTCTGCAAAACTGCTGTTTTGAGAGCTTTTAAAAAATAATTCTAAATATAGCGTTAACACTGATAGCTGGTGTCAAGATAGCAGAATCTCCTTTTGATCTATCCTTTTTTTTGTCTATTTTTTAATCACAGTTCACCTAAATATATACAAAAATCTGTTCTTAGAAGTAATGAGTTATTTTTTTAACTGCTTCTTAAAACTGCACTGCTATTCGTCAGACTGCTAAAAATAGGGTATTTTTTCAGTATTTCTAAATTCTGTAGCATTCCCTGAAAGCTTCCTGCCACACAAGCTTCTGTGTAATCATTAGTAATGCCACAGGCAGTAGATCAGGCCTTAATACCTAGTGTGGGAATTTCCAAAGATTGCAACTCATAATTTTTTCTCAGTCTCTCCAAGAGAAGCAGGAATTGAAATTGTAGAGTATTTAAAGTTTTATAGAATTCAGAAAACAGTCATGCAATAATCTAAAGCATCATTTTGAATGAAAAGATCACGATTGTGCTGTATTTGTAAGTAATGTATTGAGTATTTTCAAGAATTTTATAACGAAAGCTGCAGTTTGGTAAAAACTATTGCAAAGTACTTGCTTAGGAAGTAAAGCAGCCTTTTCTAGTTTCATACTGTTTGCATGAGCATTGCAGAGATTTCCCTTTAGATTTGGGAGGAAGTTCAGACTTGGTCTACAGCTGCTGAAGTCAGTTATGCAGCATCTCTACAAATCTAGCCTGACTTTTGGCTCGCTCTACGGACTGATGGGCAGTAAGCTAATAGTAGGCATACTGTTATAAGTGAAGGACTGTCTTTTTTAAATTCAGTTTGTAGAGCCCAACTTCAATGATAAGAAATAAATTTGTATTAGCAAATTGGATTGTAGATCATGTACTAGACTCCACAAGATGCTGCAGGTGATGTATATACAATCCATCCATTAAAAAATTAAGCCAATTTATTTTCTATTCTAAATAGAAAAATCTTTTCAAATACATTTTGAAAAAGTGTTTTATTCTATGCCTAGAATTGTTGGGGTAGATGTGGAGGAAATTAAGGCAATTATGTTCTTCTTTTAATGGAAAGAATTAATATTACTTTTTGATTATGGTTTAAATGGAATGAAGAAGTATGTGATCCTTTCCTTTAAGTTRCATATAATGCTTGTATTGTATCTCAGGGAGTTTTATACTGTAAAGTCTCTTAATCTTCATAGAATGGAGTAGCTTTATATTTGTATTAATTATTTAGATTAACACAATAAAATTACAGAAAGGAAGCAGTGCAGAATGACCTTATTTTATTATTTCCTCTTGTTCATATGTTATGAATGATAGCTGTAGAAAACTGCCTTTTGAAGAGAAATTCTTTTCATATTTGCTTTTCCATCTTTTAATCAATAGAAGTGACTGATCTCAAAGTAACCAGACCTGAGGTTAGAAACCAGATCTGAGGTTAGAAATAAAGCCTGGTTGTGCCAGAGGAAAAATGTTTTCATTGGAGAGGCTGTACTGAGTTATTTTCACTATGAAAAGAAGCATTTATTAAAGTTGGATGTCTGCTGGGAAAGTATCCTTTCAGAAAATAATACTGTCCCTTGACCTACAGAGAATTTGCAAGTGCTTGGAATTTTTTTTTTCTTAAATTTCAAAATGAAATAAAGATTGTGCTTACATTGATATCCAGCACATATTCCTATAACTGTCTTCTCCTGTGGCTTTTTTCATGCTTGTTCATCCTTGTCTTCAACTAAGCAACAAAAGACAAAGGGCCCAAACCACTTCTGCCAAAGTTTTTGTTAATGTTGGTTGGAGCAAAGTTGACTGCTTATCTCTCTCTTTACTCATCTTCTGTACCAAATAGTTGTCAGTATTTCAGGAAGTTTCAGCATTTCTGTTAACAATTCCTGCCCAACCAGGATGTGGTGAGTGCTACAGGCATCATTTTTTTTCTCAGGTGTTTATGTTATACCACTGTTATTTAACTTTTGCAAACAGAGCTTAAACTGGCTGCTTGTTTACTTGTGCCCAAGAAGGGAAACGCTTATTTGCTGTTTTTCCAGGCGTGATTGAGTTCTGGATGGTAGAGACTGAGGCAAAGATTTTTCTGCCGAACATTGGGTGCATTTATTCAAGCCCGTTTGCTGACTGTAAGAAAGAAGTGAATTATGTCTGATTAGTTTAAAAATCACTAGCATGGCTCTCTATGCAGCAATTGTATAAAATGGTGTTTGTTTTAAGAGTGTAATTAGTCCTTTGTAGGGAGCACAGAGCTGGCTCAATCTAAAAGCTGTTGAATAGAGCACAATGGCTTAACACTGATTTAAGAGGTATTTAACTAAAGATAAATCAGGTTCCAAGTACAGGATCCAAAAGTCTATTTCTAATCAAAAAAAATTGTTATTTGAGTAACTCAGATGTAACATGCAAATAACTGTTCAATAATTATGATCTGTATAATTCTGTGGTTTTTTTCTGCAGTCAGTTTAAAAACAATATTCAAGGCCACAGTATCTACATCTGCTCTAAATTCTGCAGATGTTTTTCTTTATGATCTTAAGCTAATTACTTAAGCCTACATTTGGCACAGAGACTGCCATTCCTGAGAGTCTCACTATAAGAATATGAGGTGAGGAAGACAAGGCCTGTTTTTCAGGAGCTCTTGGAAAGCTGCGCGGGGACTCAGCAGTGAGAGAGCTCAGTGTGTCCAGAGGAAGCATTCTGCAGCTACAAGACTTTTGAATTGGAAAATATTCTCTTAAGAAATAAATACATCCCTAAATCAGAGATCATACTGCTTTGCAAAGTCCTTCAAGGATCTTTAGGTCCCTGGAATTACATAATTTCATGGGTTTATTGCAAATATGGAAACTGCTGCCATTATAACAAATCTGGATTTTATTCTTAAACACAGACGTTAAATGTATTCTATCATTTTACAAAAGTATTTTAAAATAGTAAGAACTGAAAAATATATTTCCCTGATGTAACTGAAAAAGGAAAGCAGCTCTTGAATTTATAGCACCTATCTAAGAGCCAGGAGGTTTTGCTGTAGAAGTTTCCACTGTGGCTGTGGGCAAGTTATTTGCTGTTCTCTCCTAAACCCTGCTGAAGTGCTGGGTCCTGTCTGCTGTGCACTTTTGATTTAGGTCCTCCAGAACAGATTCTCATTATAACAGGAGCACATTTGATTTCCAGAGGTGCCGATCTATCTGGGATCATTGTAGGAGAGGAGGGAGACCACATCTCCTCTCCTGTCCTCCCTCTCATAACCTGAGGACACCTCTGGTGAAATACAACCACCCGGTGGCACGTGAGCCTTTCAAAATGTCACAGAAGGCAGTAATCCAGCTACAACTCTGACTGCTTGTTGGAAGGTAAGATGCTTACAACTTGGCTTACACCAACAGGAGTTTTGACACTGCTTTTACTGGAACCAGGATTTCATGCAGTTTGTATCTGCCCTTATGAATTTAATTCCCCTTAGTAATGGATAAAATTAGTCGCTAAACATAATGCTTTATCTACTTTGTTAAAAATGAGCATTCTGCTGAGTTCTTGTAAAGCTGTTAAGGTAGCTTAATCCCACAAGTTATGATTGATTTTTTTTTTTTTTTTTTTTGTCCTCAGTTCTGAATGTTCAATTTTCAATTAAATCGCCCTTGTATCTTTTAAAGCCTGTCAGATAGAGAGGATCACAGGGCTCAGCACAGGAAGGTGCTGTTGAGGCACGCTTGCATATAAGCAGATGAAGAAAGGACATAATTTACATCAATAAAACTAGAAAAGGCAAGGTTAGCTGAGGCAGAGATGACAACTGAAACATTTACTTGGTGAGTCCCAATTAATATGAAAAAGAATCTGTTTTGTTTGATTTGGTTGGTTTGTTTGTTTGTTTTTCATATTAGCCCTAGAGGGAATGATGTTTCTTGAAACTTCATTGATTCAAGCAGTCTCTTTGAGATTTTCATATAGCAACCTCTGCTTTGGAGTTTCCAAATAACTAGAAATACAAGGTGAAGCTCCCAACTGGTGGAAACCAGCATATCCACCTTTACCTCCTGAGGTGCTTCATTTCATTCTTGGAATATTATGTGCCAATTACTTCTGTCTTCAGAAAGCTGCATAAAAGAAATAGGTTTAGTTCTATAAAACGGTATTGCTTTGGTTTTGGTATATAGCTTCCCCTTCAGATTCTTTGTTTGAAGTTGTTTGTAGTTTGTCRCTACACTTAGTCATTTCCATCTCAGCTAATTAGAAGGTTGTGTAAGGCAAGACATGAGGAATAATCCACAGGAGCTGGTGAGCTCTTAGTAAGCATTTTTTTTTTCTGCTTGTATCCATGCTGAGGAGACTAAATCTGGCCTTTTACTCAAAGGTGTGAGGAAAGCCTATGTTCTAATCATGGCTCTGCTTCATCATGGTTAGCAAATCACTCAGGAGTGATAGTGAGATACAATCAGTTTGTCAGGAGTAGTCTGAAGTCCAGTGCACCCCCAAACCTCACTCTTCTTACACCATTCAAGTTGCCTATAAATCTCACCCAGCCCTTGCAGCAAGTGATGCATGTCCTTCATGTCCTTCAGGGAAATGCCCACCTGCCTGTTCTCTACCACACAACAGCACTGAAGGGACAGATCGGGTGGATRAGGGGATTCTGGGTCCTGTCTCTGCCCACACAGTACATTGGAGGATGCTGAAGCTTGAGGCATCTTCCCTCCCTTCTGGATCACTGGCTTAGGTCATTCAAGCATAGCCTCCCAAGGGCACCGTCCCTGCAGGTAGTGCGAATGCCTGCCAGACCTGGCCTTGACTCCATGTGTGAGATGGAGATGATAAGCAAATGTCATCAAAGAATTTTATTATATTGCTAAAGTAGTTTGAAACCCATCATCTAAAGAACTTGAGGAATGCAAAGAACTTAGCAATAAAAAACAAGAAGAGAYYGTGTTGGTCACAGGCACAGACTTTGTTTAGGTTTTTAGCCAGGCTTCAGAAAGTTCCCATGCTTAAAACCTACAGTAAAACCTACAGTAACAAGCCAGAAAAGCCCCCCAAAGCTTTCTCCCACGTGCAGCAACATGAAGAAGGCAGGACAAATCAAGGACATCACCAGTGCAAGAAAAGAAATGTCTTAGATGGAAAACTTACAGGAGCATGGGGAGCTGACTAGCAGCCCTCACTGACTGGGCCAGGAGAGGGTGTTGGGGGAATTCTTTTTTGATCTCACACTGGGGAGCAGTTTTATCCTGAGCACACAAGCAAGACCTATGATCTGCGTCGTGCCACCAGGGTGAGTATCAGTAGGACCATCGGGGCACTGATTCCAGCATCGAGCTATGGTTAATATCCAGTGTTTCAGAAGAAAGATGAATTTCACGCCTCCCTTTTGTAGATGCATAAGGCATATGCCAGTTTTCTAGCAGTGATGACATATTGTGGGGAAAAATGCTCATTCCTCCATAGTTGTAAGGGCAGAAGTGATTTTAGATCCACCTCTTTCTTTAGCTGCTGTTCTTACAACTCTACAAGCTCTTAACAATAGTCTGATCCTTCCAGCTAGCTAGACTATGGATCCTTTAAACAGTGTCCATAAATTGTTGGGACCACGAGATACGTTCTTTAGGTACTTGGATGWTTGATAGACTTTTTATACCTTTAAATCATGTCTTATTCCTACTGCTCTGGTGACTGATGTATCTCCCTGTGCACTTCGCTTATCTGTTACRTTTCTGCTGTGGGCTGTCTGCCACATCTTGCTTCCATTTTCCTCTTAATGGACTGCTCAGCTGCTTGGGCAGGTTAGTCTGGCTTGGCTGGTTGGGATACTTAACAATGTCTTATATAAAAACTTAATAATATGGAAAAGTAATATCATCAAACAACYGGTTATGCATGTGATTTTCCCAGTTTGATGGCCTTTTGGGAATGCACATGGCCAGACTGGGGAGGTAGCAAGTGACTGCGAAGAGAAGGAAAGTGAGATGAAGAACTGAATATGCATCTCCTTTCCTTAACCAAATGCAACTACAGCTAAAGAAAAAGAGCCTCTAAGTGACAAGCGTCTCTAAATGGCAAACTAAAGAAACTCTCCTTCTTTGCACTGTAATGTTCCCCATGGCTGTAGCAGAAATGGGGACGCGGGGGAATCTCCATTTCTTTTTTCTGAACACCCACTTCTCCATGACTGGCTATGATTCACTCCCAGACATMGCCTCAGAGCATTCCCTCATCCTGTGCCTCTTCAAATAACTTGTTTGAACCTGCTTAATTGCAAGGAGATCTGGACTGGTTGTAACCTACCTTTGAGATCCTCCACTTTCTGTTGATGGTCTCCTCTAGTTGACGCATAGGGCCAGGAGGAAGCAGCAAGCTCTGTGCTGATGCTCAGTTCCGCCTGGTGGATGCAGGATGGGTCTGACCTTGTGGTTCATGTCTGCAAGATAGCTGGTCCTCCCAGGCATCCTGTGCTTCTGCAGTTTGCTGCTTTTCTAAGTACTTGAGCACCRTTATTTGTGACTGCCCTACCTCTGCACAGAAAGGCAGCAAGCAGAATGGCAGATCATATCTTAACTCCACATCCTTAATCAAGCCCACAAGCCAAACTCACAAGTTAGTACAGGTATCTCTAGATGAACCCTTAATGAGGTCTCAGATACCTCAGAAAGACTGTATCATTCTGGGTCATCTCCTCTCTGCTTGCTCATGAATAACCTCATTTATTTTATAAAGACCACTTATATAAACTGAATGGGATCTGCCATAGTCCTTTTAGCATGGTTAACATCTCGTAGCAGTCCCTCAACTATTTCCATCAGTCTCTGGAGTAACCATGCTGAAAACACAGTTTGCCTTTCCTCTGCTCATCTTTCAAGAGATGGGAGGAGCTGAAGGAAGCTGTGAAGGGAGTAGATCCATTTTGTGATTTGTAAAATTACTTCTTGAATTTTCTTTAGGACTCCTAAATAATACAAAATGGCTCATATGGAATCTATATTTCCTGTAGTCATAAAACTAAATGCCCTCTCTCCTGAAATTGGAAACCTTACATATCTTTAGTAAGACTTTTGACGCTGTCTCCCATAACTTCCTCCTAGACAAGCTGATGAAATATAGTCTAGATAAGTGGACAGTGAGGTGAACTGGAAACTGGCTGAATTGTTGGGCTCGCAGGGTTGTGATCAAAGGCATGAAATCCAGCAAGAGGCCAGTCACTAGTGGTGTCCCCCAGTGTCAACACTGGGTCCAATACTGTTCAACATCTTCATTAGTGACCTGGGCAGTGGGACAGAATGCACCCCCAGCAAGTTTACAGACAGTACAAAACTGGGAGGAGTGGCCGATAGACTGGATGGTTGTGCTTCCATTCAGAGGGACCTTGACAGGTTAGAGAGATGGTCAGGGAGGAACCTCATGAAGTTCAGCAGAGGGAATTGCCAAGTCCTGCACCTGGGAAGGAATAACCCCATGCACCAGTACAGGCTGACCTGCTGGAAAGCGGCTCTGCAGAACTGGGAGTCCTGGTGTACAACAAGTTGACCATGAGGCAGCAATGCATACAAATACAAAATGATCATCTGCTTTTTTTCTGATGTTAACTGCTAGAGTATGTGTAGGCTCCAAAGAAAATATGGTGGCTTGGGATATTGGTAACCACATGCTGCTTGTATTGTTCTGTCAAACTATGAATATCCTATGGATTCCAAAAGCACATGACTGATTTTGGCATATACAGAGTATGATTTGGTCTTGGGGAAAATCCTGCTCATAAYTGATCTAGACTACTCTATATGCTCTAAAGATGGAAACTTGAGGAAGACATTTAAAAATAGATAAACTTTTCTATGTCATGTCCATTTTACTTTGTCTAGGTTTGGATCAATGCTTTAAATCATGCTGAAAGAACATAGTTACTGCGCTGGTGTAGGGAGCAGTGCTGCTTTTGTGCATCTTGTACACATGCTGGTCTAGCAGTTTTAAGGCTGCTACAAAAATATGTGCAAATAAACAAAGAAATAGAACAGATTTCTGCAGTTCAGATGAAATGGTTCATATGTAGTAAGGCTTTAACCTAAAAATGAAGAGGATAATTTCAAATGATTTATGTGATGTAACATAAATACAGGATAGATTTGGGACTGAGAATCTGGTATCTTTAATTCAATTGATTCTACTTTTACTTCCAGTTAGTAGTTTAAATTTGGCTCAGCGTCAAGACAGATCAGATGACAGCCCATATGCTAAGGCAGGGCTTGCTTAAGAGAATACAAATGAGAGCTGAACAACAAATTTCATAATTATCCAGTGAGTACTCATTACTGATCAGCACTTCTTAGGTTGATTGTCAGATCTATCATTGGCGAGGTGGAGATCATGAGGTTCTGTGCTTGCAAGCTCATTTTTGCTGCTGTTCAGGTGAAGCTAGAGATCTTAACCTGCACTTCCTTATTTATAGGCTTTAATGTGTAATATGGATGCATATGTTGATTCCCTATAGCTTACCTACTGTCTTTAAGTTTGTTAAATATAGATAATTAGGCCTTAGCTATAGCAATCTAACCAAAAATCTCAAATCACACACCGAAAGCTCTTAATGCTTTCCTTCATCTTCTACAAGAGAGCAACATATATGTCATTTCTGCATCTTACAAATGTGTAATTTTGCTGCAAGATGATTCAGCACCAGAGATCCAACAGTCAAAGCAGGCAGCTACACCGTTAAGACTTGTACCATTGCACTTTATATTGAAATAAATCTTAATTTGCACATCTATAGTAGTCTGGATTTATTTCAGGAAGTCAACACACAAGAACTGGGTTTTTACTGAAATACCAGCTCTGCCCTTCTGAGCTGAATAATTGTCTGTATTAGGCCCCTGGTGTATTAGTGCTGAAGCATATCCTGGTAGTCAGGCCTGTAGTGAGGGCARGCAAGAGGGGTGATGAATGGTGGGGAATAACGAATGGTGGGGAGTGACAAGTGATGGGGAGCGATGAGTGGTGGGGAATATGAGGGAGACAGTATCTGAGCAGGTCTGAACCAGACCCAGAAGTCCCCTGTTTCTCAGGCTTGTTGATGAGCAGTACGATGGCTCTGGGCAGAGGCTTTCAGCTCTGCTGAGTAAAAAGTCCTGGGAGAGCTGGGATGATTTGGCAGAGGCAGATCCCAGAAGAGGCTGGTGAGGAACCTGAGGCACTGGGTTGATGTCCGCATCGGTGCTGGCTCTGTGCAGCCCTACTGCATTCGTTGAGATGCCCTTACAAAGACTGAAGTCCTCCATCACGGCTGTGGTGTAGATATACCTAGACACATGAGAATGCTAAAGAAATACCACAAACTGGATGACCGACAGGTCAGTAACAAGAACAAGGAGCATCTGGTTGGTTGYGAGGAGCCTGAACCTGGCCCAAGACCTTACCTCAGGGGTAATACTGGGGAGTAATGACTTTGTTCTCACTGAGGCATTGGCTGCAATGTCCCTCTTGGATTCATCTTATTTCCCATGGGATTCTTGGGATACTAAACCCTTCTATATTGAACATTCTAAAATGCTGCCACTAAATCAGAGGAAAAGTATGCATTTGTTTTGGTGGCATCTCACCCAGCTGGTTTTACTAGCTCAACTTAAGAAATGTCAGCAAAGCAATCTGCTCTGCTGTGGGTATATTTAATTTCCAGGGCTGTCAGTCACCTGATTTCACAGGTACTTCTCCATTCTTCTAAAAGAAAATAAGGCCAGTTATACTGAAGGTTATTTGGTTTATATGATGAAAACTCAGCATTAGTGTTAAGCTAAAGAATTTATGCCTTTAGTGAAAATGTCACAAAAATTTATCTGTGCTTCAGCCTCCATGAAGTTTGGTATAAAACATGAAATTGATATCTGAGGAGTTTCAAAGTCCTATGTCCAGATAGGGCATATTTCCTGGCCAAGGAACTCACTGTTCTTCAGTCTTAGGACCATATTCTAGRTATGTCATTGTCCCCTCAAAAGGCAACTTGTACTATGTGCTTATTATTGATAACGGCAGGAATTCATTTTCGTCAGGCCAAATCATGGCCCAGGGTATGTGAGAGTATAGGGGCATGCCATCCACCCACAGCTAGCGCAGAAAGGGACACCATCTTCCTCAAACTATTTCATTTGCTGCTTGAATTTATTACAGCTGCCCCATGAGGTGGAAGGAGCTTCACTCGTGTCGCCCATCTTTCCCCATACAGCCAGACTGATGTCCTGCCCCTGATATGGGCAGACCTGCACTCTGCCTCTCAGGGTGTGACAAATTCCTTGGGAATTCACAGGCTTCAGGCATGAACTGCTCTAAAAGCCAGGTACTGAATTATATTTCTTCTGCTCCTGACTTGTGATAAGAGCTTTCAGACTGGTCTCTGCAATTTATATAAGGCAGCCTTTTTTCTTCTTTTGACACACTGGAGAAAGGGCTGGGAAATTACAGCTCTTGTTCAAGCGTCCTGGTATCCTGGGATACAAATTTACCATGATTTGTATGAAAATGCCTTGTCATTAGCCAGTAACCTAGAAATCATTCTCATTCCAAGCCAGGTTGAGGTAAAATGCTGTTAATTTAAATCATCCATTAAAACATTAAGGCAGCATATTTGCAGAAGTTCACAAGAAGCACAGAAGAAGAAATGTAAAAGGCAAACTGGCTCGTACAGCGAGGCTCCTTGAAGGAGTATTCCAGGAGGCACGAGTAGATTTCATCTTTTTCTGAAACCTTATTTATTTCCAACTTGTTGGGAGTCATTCTTGTCCGACTGCCCTGGAGACAGCAGTGCTGATTCACTTGAGCAAATACTCCTTAGCCTCAACTGYCTCTTGATGGCTCCATGTGGGGTGTCTCCACTCAGCCTTACCCTGCGGAGCTGTGTGCATTTGGCATGAAACGGTACATGGATGGATAAGTGTAGGTCAGGGCTGGTTCTTAACCAAGGTCAGATATGATAGAAATTAATGCTGCTGGGGCATCGGTGGGTTGAGGATGACTGACTCCTTCTCCCAGGAAGGCTCTAATGGGGTGAGATGGGACCTTCCTGGCCAACTCCTTGTGCTCATTCCCCCTCACTTCAACCATGGAAAGCTGCAAAGGAGCCCTCCATTTGTGGATGGACCTAATATTAACCTTATTCCCTAGGGGTTTTGTGAGGTAGTATTTCCCCATAAATAAAGTGCTCTGAGACCTCCAGAGACACCTTGGTAGTACAAAGAAGCTAAYGCCAGAGACAACAAGAGCCCACAGCAGCCAAAGGCCAAGCATGGCGTGAGGTGTCGAGGTGTCCCGAACCCGTGACTCTGCCTGGATAAGTCGCCGGACCTCYGTGGAGCCGATGCTGCTGCTGGGCTTCCCACTTCTCCTGGCAGGCCCTGCCAGCACAGCCACTGCACRCAGCAATCCAAATTTGCAGCACTGCCATGCTTATCTACGCCTCTTTTATGGAGGCGACACCTCCTCCTTCGTGCCAACACCCCAAGTCAGGCTTCTTCTGCTTCACTTAAAGGTGTCTATTCACCCAAGGCTCACCAAAGCACAGGGAAAATGTCTCCGGAGAGTTTCTTGGTGTATCACCGTTGTACCTGTAAGAAGTGCTGTATTTGCCACTGCAGAAGTTATCGGGGGGACACAGTCATGGGACTGCTACATTGCTGACCATATTGACGTGGCGTTTGTTCTGAGAGCAGGAGAAAGTGAAATAAGGTCAAACTGTTCTTTCCATGTGCCGTGTTTACATTGTATTGATTTAGTAATAGGTTTACACAGTGCCTGTGCTTTACATCTCTCTGATCTTTGCAATCRCACAAATTACAGCACAAACAGAACAGGAACTGCAGGAAATAATGGTGTGTTATGTTCCTTCGTTTGCAGTGAGCGTAACCTTGTAACCTCATGGATTTCATTTTTGAGAGGTCTCCAATACAAGAGCCTTGGCTGTGTCAAGAAACCAATACTGTGGATAAAAAATAATAAAACAACTGGCTCTGCTCCTCCTCTGTTTTCAAGTGGCATCTCCTATAAACTTCATGTGACAATAAACTGAATCAGATAATAAACTAATAAACTGAAGCAGATGAAAAATGCATTCAATATTCAACATGTATTAACATCATGGATACAACATTGTGGAATTCCAGGCTTTAAAACAAGCTTTGTTCTGCTTTTAAAATGCAGCTTTTCTTCAATACCTAGAGATGACTCTAACAGGAACTATATGTATCAGCATGTGGTTTTTTTAAATAAAATTCCAGGGATTTTCCTTCAAAATACTGAAGCAAAGGAGTTCAAAGTGCCAGAGAAGCCCCTAGCCCATAATTTGCTCTTCATAGAGCAGAAAACAGCCCTCTATTTCTTTTTAACTTAGATGTAGCCTGTATAAATCAGAGGTGTCAACTTGTCTTGTTTCACTGTGTTCCTGTTTTGGGGGGACACTGAGATTTTCGGTGACCTGATGCTCTGCCCATCATGCCCGTGTGCACAAAGGTGCACAGATGATCTCCAGGACCGCGAAGAAGAGGAGCAGGGGCCATACAAGATCAGAGCAGGGGGCCATCGCCTCCTGAAGCAAACAGAGATGGTGCAAGCTGCTCAGTGCTAGTGGCAGTCATGGCCACCCGTTCTTGGCCAGGCAATTACATATACTTTGCGAGAAATGAAATGATTTTTTTTCCCCGTTCTCTCTGAAGATGGTTATGTTCCCTATTCTCTTAGCAATTTAATGGGGAATTAATTTTGCTCTCCCATGCATGAGTATGCAGAATAAAACCTCAAAATAATGGACTACAAGTGAGCAGAACAAAACCTGACCTGCATAGTAAAGAACAGCTCTCCCTAAGCCTCAGCCYAGTTTTTGAATGCCTCAGGGAGAAAATGCCCTAAGCATAACATGTACTAGCTAATGAAACACTGCCGGCAATGTTCTCCCTGCATGGGAAGGGTAGCTCAGAAGTTACTACCAATTTTAGATAAGGCAGTGTTGAACAAGAAGAGACTCAAGCTCTTTGGTAGCCCTTACTGGGCCCCGAAGAGCATTATGGACGTCATGGGCTAAAATCAGCATCTTGGATTCTACCCATAACCTGCGACGGCCAGTACATCCCCTCCTAGGACAGGGTGGGGGCAAAGACACAACAGAAGTTCARTTAAAGAAGTGACATTCATGCTCCTGGGATCACCTCCAGAAAAGCTGAGTGACAGCCCTGCCCCACCCCCCCCTAGATCGCTGGTTGTATGTGGTCTCAGGAGAGCCTGGTTTTCCTGCAGTTGGCCTTATCTGACAGCAGTTTTCTGACCTGACTAGGTATTACTTTCTGTTACTGTGATCCGATCATAAATATAAGATAAGTACAGGAACTGAGACAAAGTCTACATAGAAAAAAATCCGGTTGGAAAAAACACCTCGTTACGTTGAACACTCCTGTTTCTCCAGAAGCAAGTAATAATAGCAGCAGGACATAGTAATAATTCTATACTGTTATGTACTTATATTACAAGTGGCAAGTGGGCTCCATCAGGTATACAGATATAATTGTCACTTATACTTCTGGGTACTTTCCAAAAATTRGGTACATTATCTCCATCTCCTTCCACTGTGAAGCATTGCTAGATGGTTCTTATCCAAGACCAGAACTCACTTAAACACTGAATTATTTGTTCCACTGCACTTCCTCAGGTCAGACAAGAAGCAAGTAATCAGGTCRCTGTTCGCTGACAATCTGTTTTCCTTAGCAGGTATTAGAGAACACGGCTAAAGAGACTGAGATCAAAAGGTTTCACAGCTGCTTTTTGCCAGTCTTTCCTCCAGTATCTTTGAGGTAATTAAAGTGCTAAGCTTCTAAATGGAGACAACTGTAAATACAGTTAATTGCGTTAGTGTTTTACTCTAAATAGAATTTATGTCAATGGATGCACAGAAATATTGACTTCCTCCWTTTGGAAAACACTTTATTTTGCTTGTGAACTACAAGCAGAGTTGGCTTTTCACTCACTGTCACGTGAGTGATGATAGCTGGAACATGCATACTCTTGAAAACTGAACGGTTGCTATTAAAAGCCAAAGAACATGGCTCATTTTCTCTGTTGATATCGATAGATGCACTTTATTTGCTGATCAGTTTTCTAATGGTGATAGTTGACAGCTTGCATTTTGCAGTCCCTCATGTTCTTTTGTTTGTGCATTAAGAGTTATAAAAAGAATAAAGTGCTTGTCTGAGGCTGCCTGTGTCTCTCCTCTGTTGCAACATAATGATTGCATGTATCAAAAAAGAAACCATTCAGACTTCCTGAAATCTAAAATAAGAAAGAAAATGTCACAGTAACAGCAGCCTTTCTGTACCAAGCTCAACTTGTCCAGCCTTCCTTAAAGGCTTAGTAAAAAAGCTGGGCATTGCAACACACTTTGGATGTTACTGGATTTGAGTCATTTTGGTTGAAGGAGGTGAGGAACCGATTTCCAAAGTCAAAGTGTAAAATACGCAGTGCTCACGCCTGTCGGAGCTGCTGCAGGAGCACATTCCCTGCGTTAGCTGTTGCAAGCGACTGAATAGCCATTGCTCCTGCTCACCAGGGGAACTGTCTTCTTCAGGAAAGCATTTGAATATATACTTAATCCTGTGCATCTACACATGTACCACAGGAAGAAGAATCAGGCAGAGGTATAAAATAAGGATGGGCTTAAGTGCTCCATTGAACTGATGTGTAACCTGCTGCTCTTCTCTGTTCTCCCAGCACAGAATTTGATTTATGGTTCCACTGCTTCTGGTGGGCTACAGGTGGTGGCTTTCAGCAGTGGCGTTTCTCTTTTTCCTTGACAACATATATCTGGATCCTGCCAGGGCAATAGGCTAGATAAAGGAGTTGCTCTTTGTAATAACGGTGATACATTAAGTGCATTTCCCAGCATCAGTGCAGATGCAATGAATTGGTGTCTGACAGGATTTTGCAGCCTGAGAAAGAAGTTACCACCAGCGCTGACCACAGGGAAGCACCAAAACTGACTCCAAAATGTGAACGTGCAACCACCTTGCTTTGCTCAAACAAATTACTGGTAAACTACATTATAAACTCATTAGTGCAGGGACCATCTCCTTTGTTCTCTACCTTGTTCTCTGCTTTTTTTCTGGCATTGTCAGAGTAGAGATAATAATGCTATTATTAAACTGTATTACAAGATTAGTGTAATGTATCACTTTATACCTGAATGTATTAATATTTATTAGTGTTAGGCACAGAAGGCTACAAATAAATTAGTTTCAACATGTGTAAAAATATAATGCTGGGGGGGGTGCTTGCCTTTTTATGAAAGAATTTATCTTTTATATTTTTGAAGAAAGAATTACTAGATTATAATGCCATACCAGTTATGAAGCTGATTAGGACAAACTGAGTCAGATTAATTTTGCATTTCAATCCTTTGTACTGTGTTAGGTCCTGCTGGCTCAATAAAAAAGTAATTAACTATAATGAATCTTCATATTTGCTATTCTTTTTACAAGACCAGAAAACCAGAAGACAGCCATACCAGCTGTATCTAAACCTCATTAATTCCACTGGACCCACTAAGAATGAATAATTTTACCTTCTTCTCCATATCACAGTTTTCTCCATATACTTTTTCATACTGATAGTGAGACTGGATTCACAATGCTGAAGAAGGGGGAGGCAGGTTCTCTACAAATTTCAAGATTTGGAAATAAATACCAGAAAGACAATAGTGCATGTCAGAGACTGTAAAATAGGTAGAATAACTGCTTTTTAATATATTACCCTGCTTTTGGGGGTTCTGATTTGGACGGTTGCTAAGAACTGGAAGGAGGGGACCTCACTGGTTTTGCTGTGAGCAGCTGGTAAGACTGAAGTGTTTGGTCAGCACTTGGAAATAAAAAGATCTGCTTGTGCAAAGTGCTTGTCTTTGGTTTGAAGCAGTCATTACCTCCAAGAGGGTGCTCAGAACATGCGTGGGAGTTTTCCTCTGCCAAGAGCATATTTTGAGATGTCTAGTTTTTGACATCCCAATTTTCTTTGCATTGCTTCGACTCCTTTGCTTTGCTTCCTGACAAGACAGTTCTGTCAAGCATGTTCAATGTTTTTGATTCAAGGGATTAATAAATCTAACCAGGGAGGAATCTTTATCCTTGGGAAATGATGAGTGGTAGAGAAAACTCTTTGTTTTTTGGAGCAAGCGGTCTTTGTATTTGTTAAATGAGGTATTAGACCTTTGAAACCACAGCTGCAAGGCTTCTCGCCTGTCTCCTGGTGTTGCTCAGAATTAMGTACCTGGTATCAGGATTATTCGGAAGTACAGTACCAGGATGGCACCCTGTGCCACCTGGCTCTCCTTGGCAACCACTGAGCAGCTCCCAAATTTAACAGGTAACCTCCTACGCTGTTGGGTGACCGGCAGCCTCTCTGCTGCTTAAAAGCAGATGCCTGCTGCCATTCATCTCCTGGCTTTTACACCAGCACAGAGAAGCAGGGAATGGGCAAGAGCTTTTTAGAGAGGGTTTGAAGGCAGCTTGAGGAACAAGGTTACTTTCCTCTGTGGTTGCGTGTGCAGCACTGCGCTTCCTCTSTCATCGCTTCTCTCCTTCCTTTCTTTCATCTCTGTCCTCCTTACAGCACTGTGAATATTGGTGTCTTTCTGCATTTTGTACAGGCATACCTCAGAGATATTGTGGGTTCAGTTCCAGACCACCGCAATAAAAGCGAATATCGCAATAAAGCAAGTCACATTAATTTTTTGATTTCCCAGTGCATATAAAAGTTATGTTTACACTATACTGTAGTCTATTAAGTGTGCAATAGCATTATGTCTAAAAGAACAATGTACATACCTTAATTAAAAAATACTTTATTGATAAAAAAAGGCTAACCATCACCTGAGCCTTCAGCGAGTCATAATCTTTTTGCTGATAGAGGGTCTTGCCTTGATGTTGATGGCTGCTGACTGATCAGGGTGGCGGTTGCTGAAGGTTGGGGTGGCTGTGGCAATTTCTTAAAACAAGACAACAGTGAAGCTTGCTGCATCGATTGACTCTTCCTTTCTTGAAGGATTTCTCTGTAGCATGCGATGCTATTTGATAACATTTTACCCACAAGAGAACTTCTTTCAAAACTGGAGTCAATCCTTTCAAACCCTGCTGCTGCTTTATCAACTAAGTTGATGTAATATTCTAAATCCTTTGTTGTCATTTCAACAATGTTCACAGCATCTTCACCAGGAGTAGATTCCATCTGAAGAAACCACTTTCTTTCTTTATCCATAAGAAGCAACTCCTCATCCTTTAAAGTTTTATCATGGGATTGCAGCAATTCAGTCATATCTTCAGGCTCCTCTTCTAATTCTAGTTCTGTTGCTATTTCCACCACATCTGCAGTTACTTCCTCCACTGAAGTCGTGAACCCCTCAAGGTCATCCAT
The DNA here is from genome assembly GCF_003343035.1 of Apteryx rowi. Taxonomy (NCBI): domain Eukaryota; kingdom Metazoa; phylum Chordata; class Aves; order Apterygiformes; family Apterygidae; genus Apteryx; species Apteryx rowi. The sequence goes on from NW_020449775.1 coordinate 858,558, forward strand.
GAGGGTTGGAATCAACTTCTTCCAAACTCCTGTTAATGTTGATATTTTGACCTCCTCCCATGAATCATGGCATCTAGAATGGTCAATCCTTTCCAGAAGGTTTTCAATTTACTTTGTCCAGATTCATCAGAGGAATCACTATGTATGGCAGCTATAGCATTATGAAATGTATTTCTTAAACAATAAGACTTGAAAGTTGAAATTACTCCTTGATCTGTGGGCTGCAGAATGTATGTTGTGTTAGCAGGCATGAAAACAACATGAATCTCATTGTACATCTCCATCAGAGCTCTTGGGTGACCAGGTGCATTGTCAATGAGCAGTAATATTTTGAAAGGAATCTTTTTTTCTGAGCAGTAGGTCTCAACAGTGGGCTTAAAATATTCAGTAAACCATATTGTAAACAGATGTGCTGTCATCCAGGCTTTGTTGTTCCATTTATAGAGCACAGGCAGAGTAGATTGAGCGTAATTCTTAAGGGCCCTAGGATTTTTGGAATAGTAAATGAGCATTGGCTTCAACTTAAAGTCACCAGCTGCATTAGCCCCTAACAAGAGAGTCAGCCTGTCTTTTGAAGCTTTGAAGCCAGGCATTGACTTCTCCTCTCTAGCTATGAAAGTCCTGGATGGTATCTTCTTCCAATAGAAGGCTGTTCTGTCTACATTGAAAATTTGTTGTTGAGTGTAGCCACCTTTGTCAATTATCTTAGCTAGGTCTCCTGGATAACTTGCTGCAGCTTCTACATCAGCACTTGCTGCTTCACCTTGCACTTTTATGTTATGGAGATGGCTTCTTTCCTTAAGCCTTATGAAMCAACCTCTGCTAGCTTCAAACTTTTCTTCTGCAGCTTCCTCACCTCTCTCAGCCTTCATAGAATTGAAGAGAGTTCGGACCTTGCTCCGGATTAGGCTTTGGCTTAAGGGAATGTTGTGGCTGGTTTGATCTTCTATCCAGACCACCAAAACTTTCTCCATATCAGCAATAAGGCTGTTTCACTTTCTTATCATCCATGTGTTCGCTGGAACAGCACTTTGAATTTCCTCCAAGAACTTTTCCTTTGCCTTCACACCTTGGCTAACTGTTTGGTGCAAGAGGCCAAGCTTTCGGCCTCTCTCGGCTTTTGACATGCCTTCTGCACTAAGCTTCATCATTTCTAGCTTTTGATTTAAAGTGAGAGACGTGTGACTCTTCCTTTCACTTGAACACTTAGATGCCATTGTAGGGTTATTAATTGCCTTAATTACAATATGTTGTGTCTCGGGGAATAGCGAGGCCCAAGGAGAGGGAGAGAGATGGGAGAACGGCCAGTTGGTGGAGCCGTCAGAACACACACAACATTGATCAATTAAGTTCGCTGTCTTATACGGACGCGGTTCGTGGTGTCCCAAAACAGTTACAGTAGTAACATCAAAGATCACTGATCACAGATTACCGTAACAGATATAATAATAATGAAAAAGTTTGAAATATTGCAAGAATTACCAAAATGTGACACAGAGACACAAAGTGAGCACAGGCTGTTGGAAAAATGGCGCCGATAGACTTGCTCGATGCAGGGTTGTCACAAACCTTCAATTTGTAAAAACCCCACAATATCTGCAAAGTGCAATAAAGCGAAGTGCAATGAAACGAGGTATGTCTGTAATAGGTTTCAAATCTGGGCAATTATTTTGTAATTTGTAGTGATACTGTGATTTTTTTTGTGTGGTGTTAGTATTGTGCACGATGAAAATGGTGGGGCCTGTTGCTATCATCAGTACTCAGTAAAAGAACATTTGGCTTTATATCTTTGCAGGAAGATAGCTCTAAAAATTGCCAAAGGGTGAAATAGGATCTTGTGAGGAAGCACGTTAGAGTGTATGCTGTTGCTGGTTTTTCATCATAAGCTCCTTGGACAGCTTTTCTGTGCCTGTCTCATAATCCCTGCTCTGGGGACCATGCCATCGTGCCTCGTGAGGGCTATTGGCTGATGCAATCCAGCACTACCAAAGAGATTTGCTGTATGATGATGCAGAAATGCAAAGTAATGTTCTTAGTCAAAAGATGCTTTGGGGATATTTGAAAAATTGGCGCACTGCGATAATATGCTGCACCATATGATGAGCACCAGCCAGAATTGAGTTTTATATTGCTAAAACAACACCCCTCTGCTTAAGTGCAGCCCTGTTTCTCTGCCATATTTTGACAATGTGACAGTAAGTGTATTACAGATCCCTGCCTCCTGTGGCAGAGATTCGCAGGGCTCTTTAGATTTGCACAACCTGTGAAGGCCTTTCCATGTTTTTGATCCTGAATCTGGTTTCCATAGTCCTTTGGAAGACCCCTGAAGGTTAGTTTATGTCCATTTTCCAACATTTACTTGGAATTTTAGAGTTAACATTTTCAGTTATTTTCACTGATCATCTTCAAAATTGATCGGTAATRTATTCCCATAAGGTAATACAGATGTTGTTAGAAGAAAATCAACTTTTTTTTCACTCCAGGCTGTTTGTATCTTATGTTTCATCAGAGAAGGTACTGACAGCACTTAGGTCATAAGAATTGAAGTATTACTATCTACAGTGTTTTTAAACAAAAATATTAATTTAAAATGGACTGCTACAGGTTCCAGTGAAATTGCAGTGAAAATGGACACAAGCCTTTTGAATTAAAGTTTGTCTGGGGAATAGCAGCTGTATCAATACCATGTAATGTTTGACTCAAAGTTGAAATCAAAGTGTCTGTGACTTGTTTCACTTCATAACCTTGAGGAATTTCATGGAAAAGCTAAAGCATTTGATGGAGCTACCCTTTTCTGGCACAAAAGCTAGAAAGACAGGTGAATTTTTTTTACCCTGCCAGGACAGATAAATTGGCATGAAGCTTTGCATGCTTGTTTTGCATGAAAAATTAAATGGAGGCTTATCTGCTTYGTAAGAACATTACAAATTACATTTGCTGAACTTGGGTTTTTCATGATGTTTTTGCCCAAAATCCCACCATGCACCATCCCCTGTCTGCTTAGTTTTATAACTTGATAGTTTTTCCCAGCTTTTTTTTCATTTCTCCAGATCTAGCTGTGTTTCATAATGGATGGGTACATTTTGACAGTGCTTAACCGAGTTGACTTTTTTTTCCTGTTTGAGTTATAACTATAATTTAAATGGCTTTAATTATCATGATTTTCAGTCTTCTCCTTTCATAAATTTAAAGACATCTCAGGATATTTTTAAAAACAAAAAACTGAAGAAGTTTGCTAAATCAGAGCTCTACCTAATACCTTCAAATGGCTGATATCGGGGCATTAGCAATGTGTAGTTTCTGGCAGCCAGCTGGTGTTTCTGCTTGCATTTGGATTTATTGAGGTTTCTGAGATGCTATATGTCCTCGCAGATCCTCAGGGCATGACCAGAATAGCTCAGTAAATGGGATTAAAGAAAGCCGTTTCTTCCTCTGTATAAGTATTTGTGCTGCATGCTTGTTTTATAGGACAGTCTGTTTTTTAAGTGCATTGGAATGGACAACACTTGTCTCGCATCTAAACTCRTTTAGGCAGCTGCATGCCATCACTGCTCCCATACTCAGGGAGCCTTAGAAACATGCAGATTATTTTTGCATTTCATTTCTGTCAAGTGGTCATCAGAAATTAAAGGAAAACGGCATGATAATTAGCATTAGTTCTTGCTTTGAGCCTTTGTAGCATTTCCAGTGAATACTAAACATCATAGCTGATGTTGCATGTTAGTTTTGCATAACGTTTTCTTTTGACTGTTCATGAATGACCTTGATTTATGATTTTTTGATTCTACAACAGACTATGGGACTCAACAGATGAAATTTTATATTTAGTCCTAATTTTAATCTCTTGACACCTGAGGAATTTCTCTACAGGATAACTTCATTTAAATGCCCCATGTCAAATTGCCAGCTTAGGTTATGATTTCTGCTAACTCAAATTTGAACTAGCTTTTTGATGTTTAATGTGTTGCCCTCATTCTGATAAGTGCTTTTCTTCTGAGTCTAGTATGTTCTGATAATTCTTCTTACATTATGTGATATGTGGGTTATGTTCCTCAGTACCTAGTGTTTTGAAATAAACTCTTCAAATACCAGATTGGACAGAAATTCCAGAGTCCCTCAGAGCCAGTGGAAATTCTCTAGCACAAGTACATTTCTGTGTTTCCTTTTTTGCTCCCTCTTGCTCTTGTTATTCTGGAATTTGATATTTTTAATGAAACTTTAGATTTTGGAAAGAATTTTCTCATTTATTTCTTGCTGCAGATTAGCTTTATTTCTGATTTTATTGGTAAACAGAATCCCTACCCCTACACCAAAAACACTTACCATTATTATGGTGCTTTGAATATTCCAAATTGTTAACAGAAGTTCTTGTTCCCATTAGCAGTACCTCTAATGGAAGGCAAAGAAATGGGAAGTAAGCAAAGTAGAAGTGCCGCCGCTTTGTAGGTAAGAAACAGGAAATCTGAATTTTGCTTATGTGATGGTTTCTGGGTATAATAATGCTCCATATATTGTGAGTGCAACCGAGATTTCTATTGTTAGGATTGATGCACATGGAAACACACTAAGCAGAGCATGATTATTCTTTGTTTTTATTGCTGAGATGTGCGTAAAAAGCAATGTTGGAAGGATCTTGTTATTTTTTGTGTGCATTTGTTTGATGTGACATCTCTGAGTAGAAGCCTGCTGGTGGGTGAGTGTCTGGGTGCTGCACTCTCAGCAGCGCTGCGAGGGCAATTCGGCTCCCTTGGAGGTGTGGATTGGGTGCCTCCGCCGCAGACAGCGGTGGGAGCCAGCTACAACGACCTGAAGCATCCCTGGCATCTGTGTGTGGCCATCGGTCAGCCCAGGACCCTATGGGAGATGCGGTGCCTCCGGGACCAGCGGGGAGAAACAGGTATTATGTCTTAGAGCATCTCAAACGCAGCTGAGCCCTGTCCCAGACACCCAAATAAGGGCTCAGACCTGTCGCCACATGAGTGGCACCCTGCATCCTGACTGGGGCATCCCACCGTATCCGCAGTGCTGCTCCGGGTGGGTGCTGGTATCCCACAGACCTTGGGTCTGACCTGCCCCCTTGAGCTTTGGACACTCCAGGGCACCTCAGATGGCACCAGGTGCCTGAAACAAGCCTTGAATTTCTCCTGCTGCCAGTTAAGCCTGTTACCTATTTTCCCTTTCCCCTGTAGATGTGGAAAAGAGATTTTCTTCTGCTCTGCTTCTACCTTCTACACATTTAATGATCATTGACATATATCATCTCTATACCAGATGAATATTATGTTTGAAATTGCTTTTAACAACAGTTAATAATATGTCAAACTTTAGGACTAGTGTTTAAAAAACRTTCTGAGGATGAAAATGCTGTGTGTATGAATACTATGAGCATTTAGTGTTGTATTAGATCCCTTGGTGCAATCAAGCACAGCTCAAATGTCTTTCCCTTCTAGATGAAAAACAACAAATAGAGTGACTTATCTAATGTGGAAGTACTATAACAGTGAGTGCACTGACTGAAAAGATTTTTTTCTTCTACTAAGAAGTAAAAAAAGCCAATGTTTAGAAATGAACCCAGAGGAATTAAACTTCAAATTATATTTTAAAATTTTATTAATACTATTTAAAAAAATAAAATTATATTTAAAATAATGTCTTTAATGATGAGAGTGACTACCCTCTGGCCGCAACACCAAGGAAATGTTGGATTTCCCCGCTGTTGTGGTTGTCAAATCAAGGCTGAATCAATGGATTCATCCCACCTCATTTTAGGCACCTAACAGGCACCTGACTGTGTAGCCTTGTCAGCTTGGGTTCCCTTTGAAGTCACTGCCAGAAAATGGGTGATCCAGGGGTTATTCCACCAGTCTGAGATCTGGATTGCCCTTTGGTGGTGTCTTTTTCCCTCTACTGAATTTAGAGGGAGTCTAGACCGAATGAGCTTTTGGTGTGGAATCACTTTGGACCTAAACGCCTTTGGAAAGAGATGCTGAGTGCAGACTGATGGTTCAGCAGGGCATCAGCTCCACGTGTCTGCAGGGAGTGGGATACACAAGCAATCGTGGCAGCTTTACGGAAAYGTCTGTGTCACTAACGAGACGGTGAGACCCCTTTCACAGACACCCTCAAGACACCGCCACTCGGGGCTCGCTGCGGGGGCACTACTGCCGCATTAACAAATACCTCGCAAATAAAAGGAAAGATTGGACCAGCATCCGATAGCACGCTGACAGAGAAGACAGCGCAGGATCCCAGGGCCTGGAATGGAGTCATCTTCCATCATTTGGAGCTAAATATGGGAATTGTTAAGCAGCTGTTACAAACTTCCAGATCTTTTTCTGATGAAGTACAGCCTTGTCTTCGATATAGCTGTGGCATATATAGTAAAAAAATACTGTTTGTTGCTGACTTCAGCTTGCTTCTTAGCGCTTGCTGGTTGTTTGAAGGCAGACAGATACAGAACTTCCTTCTAGGCGTTCAAAAATTACAGGAAACATGGGAAAATCCTCATCCAGTATATGTCAATATGATGTTGTACTGCTTTTTAACAGTCAGGAGTTAATTTTTGACCTAAAACTTCACTAGGCACCTGTGTCAATGCTCGCCTGGCTATGTGCTTGCGGTAAAACAGAAGGTGGCACTCACCAGTAATAAGGATACTTGGACTCTCAGATGTACCAGGTTTCCAAGACTAACATGCCTGTTGGCATATGCAGTGAAGAACATAAAGCAGGAAATTCTGTGAGACTTTGGATCTGTTCTAGCTTATTCTACTGAGTGCTAAAAAGATTGTGATTCTACAAACATTTAAAGAGTGGTGGAAAGAGAAGTAGCAGTGAATAGAGGTTGCATGTTAAAAACACCGCTGAGGGCTCTAGTGCTTTAGTCTAAGCCAAGGTATTGGGGTTAGTGCACAAAATGAAGGCTTTGTATTATTTCTGAGGTCTAAAGAGTGGTCCCTTCTGGCTTTAAAGCCTACGAAACAGGCAGCCGTCAGCCTGCAGTGCCCCAAGAGGCAGGTGAGCAGGCGGCGGTGCCTTCCTCCTCGTACCAGCATCTTCCTCCCTGTGCCAGCGTCTTCCTCCCCATGCCTGCACCTTCCTCCCTGCGCCAGCCAAAGTTGCTGTGCAAGGGAAGCTGGTCTGGCAGCAGCAGAATATGAAATGTTTTAAGCACTAAAACATGTTGTCTAAGATGCACAGATTAGAATATTCTCTCTTTTGGCAGAGAAGAGTTATATCTTCCCTGTCAAAAATAAATCTGTGTGTGTGGAATGCATACGTACTTGCTATAAAATAAATAAATATTTTAACTAGAAGCCATAGGTGAGATGATGAAATCATTCTGAGTGGCCAATTCATTCCTCTTTGGTGTTTCTGCATTTATGTCTGTAACCTGAGGCACCTACTCTTACAGGTGAACTGAAGCAAAAGTAACTTGAGTTGATTTTTACTCAACATTTTAAATCACAAATAGTTCAGCTGAAGCCAACAGGATAATTACAGAGAGAGATCAAAGTCGCACTATGGTGTTTAAAAATGAAGATTTCTACATGAACGTGAAACTGTTGTATAAACTGAAAAGACTTCCTCTGTGATGTATTTCAAGGTATTTTTCCTTGGTGCTGTTCAAATGGTGATAGCACATATTAATTTGTATGCACGTGATACTGTAACATTTCAGGAGGAGAAGCATTAGCTGCAGAGCTGCTTGAGCAGGGGGGTTGGATGAGATGATCTCCAGATGCCCCTTCCAACCCCAACTATTCGGTGATTCTGTGATTTTGTGATTTCTTCCTTCTAAARAGCTGCTTAAGTATTAGTCTACTATAGTCTACGCTAGTGGGGTATAGGCTTATCTCTTAGGGATTCAGAAATTCGGAAAAAGAAGATACTTCTTAAACAGTCCTTGCAGGAAATGGAGCTGTTACATGCAGTCTATATACACACTATTACTCATCTAGAACTACTTTTTTTTTTCATACAAGGTGGTCCTGTGAACTACTTTGAAATTAGTCAGTCAAGCAGCTTATAAATCTTTGCCAGTGTAATACCTGCCTATGATATGGGGGCAATGATCATCAACAATCAACCATTTGCTCCTCTTTTATTTTTTAATAAATTTTTATTTTTTTTTAATCTTTTTTCTTCCCTCTGTGAAAGGCACCAGTCTCTTTTTTTTTATGTCTAGGGCAAATCCAAGGCAGCTGTGATTAGTAGGGCAGATGTGATACCTACCAGCTTCACAGAGAGTAGAAGCAGGCATATGATATAATCTGATTGTTAAAATTTAGCAGCAACACACAGAAAAAGCTGTGTGTATCTTGAGTTGCTATTTATTTTTAAGCCTCCCAAAAGTTTCTGCTGTGTTGGGTCAGATGTTTTCATGCACATCAGTTCAAGCTTGGAACAGCTCCTTTGGAGGCAATATAACATTTAAATGCTGTCTAAAATACTTAGATGCTGGCCAGTGCTGTGACGACTGGGATTACTGTGGGAAGTGTGTTTGCACATAAATTAAGGCTTCCTCAGTCCTGAGCCTTGGCTCTGATTGCATGTGTCCGAGTACACTCCTTTACTCATCCTAACTGCCACACTTCTTTCACACACTGCTTATGGCTGGTTCTTGGTTGGTTTTGTTAAAGGCTTTCCGTTTTCTATAATTGTGCGGTGGCTAATACTAGGATATCTAACAGAAAGCCTCATAACCAGGCTGCTCCACCCATGTACTGCTTGGATATCACAGTGGTCCGCATGGTAGAAATGGTAATGGTCTGTAGTGATGCCAGTGATAATTTTTTTCCTGGCATTTTTTGAGAGAAGCTTGCAGAAAGAGGCGCTCCTCTTTGAACCTGCCGCTGGGTCGGACCAGTGGACAACTGCCAGCGTCTGGCAGGTGAACGATCTGGCTCAGGCAAGTCAGAGATTGCCTCGGTGGCGTTCGGGGGTCAGACTTCCTCCAAGGGTCCTGAGCGAGGTGAGCTGGGCGATTTTTCTGAGATGAGCCTGTGGTCACCTGCCGACCAGCAACCTGACAAGCATCATCACAGCTGTGGGAGACAAGCAACAGCTTACCAGTAATGCAAGTCAGGCGTCTGGTTGTCTGACAGCCTGCATTCATCTTGTGAAGAAGAACCACAACTGAGTACAGCAACTATGGGATGCATTTGAAATATTTCTTGCTCTTCTCTCCATCATACTTTGTAGCCTATTTTCACTGTGCTGTGGGCAATTGTGCTGGGCTTCTATGAGTCTACGCCAGTGTTTTGKTTTTTTTGTCTTCTTCTTGAGTGGGACCAAAATAAAAAAGGACATCACAGAGCAGCTGAGGTTCTGTAATAGCCCTGAGGAAAATGAGCACAGTCTGTGGCTTTTTGGAAACGGTTGGCTCCTAACAGCTTCTTACCTGGGAGCTCGGTGGTGCCTTCGTGGAGGGTGGAGGCCGTGTGCCCACTCGACATGAGGGACTTGGCACTGTGGCACAAGCATATGCAAAACCATTGTGGCCCGAGCATATGGAGACACCTGTGCTCATGTCACTGGATGGGTGCTTTCTAGAGCAGCGCTGGAACACACATGTTTTGCAGAAATAGCGGGAATGGGAGTGTCTGCGCACTGCATGAGTCGAGGACCTTCTCTCACTGCATCAGCGTTCAGGAAAGCCCAGGGTGACCTGAAGCAAGTGGGAGATGTACTCTGAGCCCCTGTGCTCACCCGATGTGAACAGGAGGAGCACAGCTCTCCTYTTCCAAAGTCAGGTTTTGTTTTACTTTTGCACGTTGTAGAAAAYTTTGATGTGTTTATGGGTTTGCTAGCTTTTTAAAATGGACTTTGCTTCCATTGTGTTGAAACAGCCTAACTCCTTTAAAAGCATTTGATTTTGTGTGTTCACTGTAGTATATATGTAAGTTATATGTATATGATCTATACTATTGGTGGCAAGAGGCAGGGAAATTGARGACTAGACTGGCACCACATGGTAAAACTAAATGAAAGCTGAAAAAAGGCTGAGAGACATGTAGTGCAGGTGAGGCTAGGAGATTTTAAGAGCTGTGCAACACATCAGTAGTATGGAAAAAGTAAGGAAAGATTTGGAGGTTAGAACTATGTTATCCTCTTTAAAACGAACAGTGCCGTTTTCACCTAGCGCTGGCCTCCCAGCTGCACACATCCCTCTTACGGGCTGTGATGTGACCAGATCCCCTAGATGGTGTTATAGCACTGTAATTCTTCGTTWCCTCTTACTGCTTGTTCTGCACTCTCAGTGGACTCGCTACGAACCCGGCAATCTCGTAAGCGCGTCTTGCCTGGAGAGGGTCCAAATCTAGAGGTGCCAAGGCCGGGTGAGTCGTGGAGCGGGGTGGGAAGCCGCTGCGCTGGTGCCATCGGAGCCCTCCCTGCGCTGGGGGCGCGGGGGACGGCAGAGAGCTGCTGAAGCGCGCCCCGCTCGGCTTCCTTTCCCTGCCCCGGGGCACGCTCCCACGTTGCAGCGCAGAGAGTCCTTTCCCTGCTCCTGTTCCAAACATTGCCCATGTATCTCAGTTTTCCTTTCGGAGAGAGGTGCTTCCTTAGTATTATTTAGTATTAATTACCTGCAATACTATAGGAAAATTGCCCCTGAGCTCTTAGTAAATATTGCATTTCTGACAAACCCATGCACACGTACCAGCCACGCACTCACCCCGTGCCTGGAAGCAGGGTTATCATCGGCATGTGCAGCTGATGCTGTTTGAAGACAGGCCAYGGGGAAATGCTGCAGAAGCCTCCCGGCTTTACGGAGGCACCAGCTCCCGTGGGAAGCGGGGGAGCACTCTCCTGCTCGACACTTCATGCTGCCTTGCGTCCCGATACGCAGCCGCAGCCCCGCAGCGGCACAGCCCTGCTTCCCCAGCACCCGTCACATGCGGGTCCCTGCCACCCCCCTGCTGCTGTTGGCTCAGGCAGCTGGGGCAAGTGCTGAAAAAAAATTCAGCTCCCTCTCTGAGCTGCTAGAGCCGCCGGTCTTCGGGGACTGACACTGAATTTCCTCCTGCTGGAGGTGCAAGAAATGAAGGGTGGGCAGCAGCCCATGGAAATGTCACTTTATGTTTTCTGTCGGAGGAGATTGCTTAGGAAGAACTATTTTCTGAGGAGGCTTTTTTCTTTTAACACTTGGTTGTTTTTTTCAGTTTTTTTTAACCTTTGCTAGTGCCTGCCAGTTAGTGCTGGTGATCAGTCAAAGGATACCCAGCACATGAAGGTAGGGGATTGCGTCCTCTGGACAGCTGGCTAATGTTGCACTTCTGCAGAAAAGCTGGACTTGCASTCAGCCTTCCTAACTGAAAGGAACCGTGAGGTCAGTGAGATTTCATATTAAGTATCCCCAAATGGGAGGTTTCTCGGAGGTGCCTAGATTTGCTCAGCAGGCTTTGCCAGTTTAAACGCTTTATCACAGCCAAGAGTAATAAGTGCTTGCATTCATACACCAATTTCATTCAGCAGTATGCCAAGACCCTTCACATGCTTTTTAAATCGAAACATCACCACAAAATTTATGAATGACAAATGAAGGCAGCCCCTCTTCCCTGCTTCTCTCTCAAGTGTTGCGTTTGCCTTCAGACTGCTCCCCTCTGAGTGAGAAAGGGTCCTAGTGCACATCTCTAAAAAAGGACCATTCCTCTCTTCTTTAGATCGTGAAACTGCCCCGGGCTAGCTGAGAACGGTGCACATCTTGCTCTCTCCGTCTTCCCCATGACTGCCGCAATGTTTCACTTTTCCATATGTCTACAGCTGCTTTAATTTTAAGTTGTTTGGGGCAGTTACTGCAGGGATACAAACCCCATCAAGTCTGCCCTAGGTACTGCAGCTTAATAAATGCCTGCCTGCCAGCTGAGCCAGTGTGTCTGCGGGCATGCCGTCGCCGGTCCTAGCCGGGAGGTGAAACACAAAAGCTCAGATCACCTTTTCGCTCAGTTTCAGGTAGCGGGTTGGACGATGCACATACGACCAGGCAGCTTTGCTAAATGAATGGGCAGTTGAAGCTTAAGTTACGGTGTGCTGACCTGCAGCCTGAGCCTGCATTGCATGCTGCACTCAAACACCATGCGCAATAGTAGCAGTGAATTATATATTTTAATAAAAAGTTAGATACAGCCACCATGTGCAATAGTARCACTGAATTATACATTTTAATAGAAAATTAGATACGGCTTTAAAAGTACAGACTATCTCAACTGTGACTGAAAAAAGAACTGGCCATCCCTGGGATATAACAATGCATTAGATGTTCTGCAATTCTGTGCCTCTGCAGTGCTGTTTCAATGAGATTTGAAGAGAGATTCTGTGTCCAGTTTGAAAGTGTGGGGAGATGAATTAGTGACACTCAATGCCAATAAAAAGATACAAGACTTAGCTTAATATCTAGGAAGAACTATTCTGTCTTTGGCCATCTAACGTAGACAGAGGTAAGAAAACTTACTTTTAAAATTAAGCAGCTTTCCACTTATGTGTCACTTGCACTGGTATACCAGATCTGTTAAGTGAGCCTGTGTTGTGAATGTAGTAAGGACATCCACAGTCTGTCTTCCATTCTGACAATGAAATATGCAATGTTAATTTTTGCAATAATTTGGGGTCTCATACTCTGCTCCTGGGCCTCACCGCCTGGACTGCACCAGCACTAATAGATAAAATGTTCCTGGGTTCCCTTGTCACTGAGGGCAAGTCACAGAGCACAGCTCCTGTCCATGTGGCTGAACGCTTCTCCTTTCCAAACCAGGCGATCTCAGCCTTGTTGCCTGTTGGGAAGAGTTCTTGGCCTGTTTGGTCCCCTGACCTCTTTCCCTGACCATGCCTGGAAAAGCAGCAGTTGTGCATAGTTCAAAGCTATGATACAGAGCGTGCAAACTTTTAAACAGCTTCCAAAAGGGGTACACTGGCCTGTACCTGGCCTGTTTTTAGTTTGCTAGTACAGATGCAGATCTGCAGATCTCAGATCCTCTAGCTGGTGAAGCACCGGTGAGAGCAGGCCAGAGCACATGGGAATAGACAGCACATACGCAGGCTTTGCAAGGCATAGCAAGGGTGTCAGCTCTTGAGTGCAGCACCCATGGGTGATGTTTCTTCATGGCCCTGGCCCTCACTGAGCTCAGAGCTTGGCCGCAGCTGCCTTGCACAGGAGCAGACCTCGCTGGTCCCAATCATCTTATCTTTTTGGCAGCCTGAGACAGGAAAATGAATAAAGGAGAAGAAGAAATTAAACAGAAAAGGAAAAATACGATCTGACAGTCTGCTTTTAACAGGCTGCCAACCCAGGCTTCGCGGTGCCTCTATTTCATGTGCACTGGAGATAGTCTCCGATGAGGTATTCGACAGCGGAATTGCTAGCGCATGGCTGGATCTGGCTCCATCTCCAAACCTGCCTCCGCCAGCTGCCGGTACTGCTTGCCTGCCTCCGTCGGGATGACAACACACAGGCTTGAGTGCTCGCTTTTTCCAGCTCTGAGCTCCCTGTCACTGGGGAGCACCGTGCTGGCCTTCTGCAGACATACGCCAGAGATAAGATAACTGGAGCTATCTCAAAGTGCCTTTTTATTGAATTACCACAGCTGGCAGCCTGGGCTTGGCACTGGAGGTAGTGCATGATGGATTCTTGCTCAGCGGTTCACTGGCCCGGCCGTCCCTTCGCGCACCGTGAACTCCCRCTGATGCTGGCAGGAGGCAGATGGGAAGACTGAGCGCACCTTGGTGGTGAGGCCGAAAGCGAGTTCGGTGCCCGGCTGCACTGTCACCGCTCATCCTTCTGCAAGAGGCGATGAGCAGCTCTGCAAACTGCCCCGTGAAGTTCAACTGGCTGTATGATACCCAGGTTTCTTTTAAAAGAAACAGCTATGAACACGGGAGACCCACGACAGCAGTGCCGTGCTCAGGCAGGGCTGTGGGGTGGCTGTTGCTGCTCCATGGATCATACACTCATTCTAAAAGCCATTTATTCTTTTCAAGGATTAGTTGTCCCAGTGAGGTTTTACCAGAAAAAATCTGTGAGGGTTTTGAGTATTATGCTTGATAGACATGGTATTGCAATTTCTAAATTAACCTGGAGATGAGTCCTGCCCTTGTCTTGGAAGACGAGTGGCCAGCTGCTATTTGCAAAGCCAGCGCATGTCTCAGTGTGTTTGCCACACAGGTTTTTGTTCAGATTACAAGTATGTGAAAGCCTGGTGGCATTCCCATGGGCAATGCAGCAGCATGTGAATCCTGACATGCAGCTGGTGTGTACTGCCTTTTATTTATYTAGGCACCGGCTTGTACTGCTTTTGAAACAGATACAGCCTGACTTCTGGCCCTTCGGGAGGGCAGATGGAGAAGGAATAAAGTGTGCCTCTGTGACAACTCGGAGGTTAAAAAAAGCCTTAAAGCAGATAGTTGGGATCCTGGGAACAGGATGAGAGCAGGGGAGGGGGGTCTACACTTTGCCCCGCAACCTTTACTGAGGTCTGTGCTTCTGTGGCTGGGCTGTGACTAGTATTTGGACAGCTGGTTTAAAGCTAAATAAGATATATGTGTGCAAGGTGCAGTCATGCCTCTAGTTTTTAGGGCAGGCATGAAGAGCCGGTGGAGTGAGCAGGGAAGCCCTCGCTGGCACTCGCGGTGGCTGTGGCTGGGCTGCAGCCCTGGATTGCATGCCTCTGCCTCCCAGGATCACCAGCTCCGTGTAGACACGGCTGCTAACGAAGTATACTTCTTGCTTTTTTTCGCAGAGCAGGACCAGGTAAGTGTGCTGTGTTTGCTCCCTCTCCTGCCTGGTGATGTTGCCAGCACAGGGGTCCCGACAGCCAGTACTTCTGCTTCTCTGAGCCTGGCAGGGTTTGGCCTAGAGTTGAGTTTATTTAGCATGGACCATTTAACCAGATGTCTTCAACCCTACTATATGGATATCATTTTCCAGTTGCAATCTTGTATGAGAGAGAAGTTTGCAGAAAACCTGAGTTAGCCAGACCTTGTAAGGTCTTCCCACCTCCCCCTGTTTACATGTTTAAAAAGTGAAAAGTCTTGGAGCACAGGCAGAGATATGTGGCAGCAGAGCACTGCACCCTGATCTCCATGCTTCGCAGAGGAGAACACACGCCCTGTATTTCAGTTGGGAAGCCTGCTGCAATGATGAAGCTCCCGAGCCCGGGGGACGCGTGCCCAGCTGGCGCGATGGTGCACACTCTGCCAAGCCGAGCCAACACGAGTGCTGCTGCTGGCGCTGCCACGCGGGTCGCCTGCACACCTGGCAGAGAGCTCTGGGCAGGAGATAACCACATAAGTACAAAGTTCAACCCCCCTTTTTTTAGCACGATAGACTCTGGCCAACCCATTATGTTAGCAAACTTTCTGTTTGTCCTAAGCATTTCACTACAACCGTGGCTGATTTAGGCTGGTGTCCATCTTATGCACTGATGCTTTTCACCTGAGGGGCTTGAAATGCTTCAGGTGCAATAATGCACCRGAGTAATTGTTTCCAGGTAAAAGACTATATTGCAGAAACTCTCTGGTGTTAATTCTGCGGGAGCTTTAAACTCCTGACTTCATGCTCTCAAGTGTTAACAAAAAAACAACTTGATTAAACTCGTCAAAGCGATTCTTCCTTTGCGGTAAATCTATAAGGACACACGGAAATTTGAACATTTCTCATTTACAATTCAACCTGTTAAAAGAGGCAGTGAAATTTATATCTGGAACGTCTCTGTCTTGCAAAGCTGCACTCGCGTGACTGCCTCTGCCCGGTCTGGTGTTTCTGCTCATTCCCTGGGCCTGAGGAGGGGGCAGGCATTGCTGACCCCTGGCATCTTCTGACCTCCCTGCCTGCAAGGTGTATTTTGATGTGATGTAAGCATGCCTCGTATTGCTAGTGTGTATTTTGTTTTGGGGTCTAGTTATAAAATAATTTGAATAACAAAACCAAAAGCATCTGTAATCCACCAGCGTAAAGGGGAATATCTTTTCGGAACATGCATATTCTAGGTAACTGAGCAGAAAGCCAGGGAATATTACTCTCAATATTACAACAAGATCCATGAACTCTGGTCAGGGGCACTGTCCTCCCATGCAAGCAAAGACCAAGTCAGAGAAAACCTCTTCCTCAGCAAGCTGGACACTGGAAATATTTTAGCCTTTTCTTCATGTGGGTCACGGAGGCCTGGTGATCTGCCAAGTGATGTAGGAGGTTTTAGCAAAGACAGACCTTGAACTCAGTGCAGTGCCATCCATGCTTCACTAGGATCTTCACACAGCTGCACAGCTGCACTCCACCAACAGTACAAACCTGCTGAAGCTGCTTGATGTTTCTTCTTCACCCTACCTGGACTTGAAACTAGAATAATAACACTTGCCTCACAGAAGTTCGGTGAGCTTCAGATCTCATAGGCAGTAGTGATGTAAGGTTTAATGTATGTGCCTCCTTTGAAATGTTTGGCAGAATTTCAGACCAACTTCACTAATTTAAACAAGAAGAGAACTGGGCACAGAGTTTGTGTCAAGTGTGTCCGGTCTGGAGACACCTAACGGTTGTGTGGGGTACTTATTTCCCAAGGGTGTCCACGTGTCCTGCCATGGCTTTGAGACTTCAGAAGCTGAAGCTATGAACACCAAAGAATGATCTATGTGTGGGAGTTCTTCAGCTCGGGCATGTGAAGTAACTGACACTAGAGCATACTATAAAATTAATCGTTTTTTTCCATTCACCAACAGATCAGAAATTAATTTTATCTCCTTTTTTGATTGGTCATTTGAGTGGTTCTTCTATCCACTAAAATAAGCAGGTGTTTGGTTGTTTAGCTAATACCTTCTACATTTTGTCAGTGTATTAATAAGAAAAGTTCTGTTTTTATGTTATTGACATATCCGCAGTAAATCTGACTTCCTTTACTGTTCCCTCCGCCCCCCACCCTTCATTATAACATAAAGGTTTGTCACGAATGTGGAAGTTCAAACAGCAGTGTAATTGGGTCGCATCATTTTATTTGATGTAACCTGTCATTGCGAGGCCTCATTATTGAAATCTGTGCGTTGAGTTTGACTTCTGTTCATCAGGATGTCAGGGCTCAACTTCTCCCCCAGCTGGAGAGCGTCCTGGGAACAGCTCTGCTCTCTGCTCATCCTTCAGCATGGCCCAGGGGGAAGGGCTACTCAGCTCACCCTTTTTTGTCCTTGTGCCTCCTGTGATTTATTTAGTGACACAGTTTAAGATTTTATTGGAGTGCAGGCTAGATTCCAGCTTGAGTTATATCCTTATAGATAATTCTTTTTCTCAGCACATGGCAATTGTGCAAAGTGCATGAGTTTGGCCCTGCAGATCAGCACAGCTTTTGGGCTTGTGCAACTTGTACGAGCCCCTACTGTACTTCTAAACAGGAGCAAAAACAGGCACAGTCTCATTCRTGTGCAGCGTGTTAGTGGCCTTAGGTTTTAATTTTTTTAACTTAAATAGGTGAGATGCATACAACTGAAACTATTTGGGGGGATAGAAATTATTTTCTTTTTGGATTTTTTAAATGAAACATTTCCTTTTCTGATTTGCAAAGGTGCAAAAGTAACAGTATATCAGACAGTAATAATAATAATAATGTATAAAATGTTTTTCACATGAGATTCAGCTTTCTATGTCTGAATATTGTTTGTTTCTGATGCACTACTGAAATCCAGAAGATTTGCTTTAATTGTTCCAAGCTGACTATAAAAAGGTTCTGTTCAGACAGACTCTGTTTTCAGAATGATCATTACATTTTTTTTCATGTTCAAGGTATCTGCCTTGATCTTGCCTTTGGTAATAAATACACACAACATAGAATAYCTAAAATATATTTAAAAATTTTAGGTAGTTTTTTCTATGTGCAGAAGGGAAAAAAGACAGAAGGAAGAACTGAACAATGTGGGAAATTGTAGTCACATTTAAGTGCACTTTATGCTTAGCTGCCATGCTGATGTGCATGGTTTTGCAGCCTAGATAGAAGAGAAAACCAAGCAGAAGGCCAGAACTTTGCAGGATTCACATGCCAAGCTTGAAATAATGCATCAGCCGTGTTTTGAAAACGGCTCATCACTAAATCACTCTGAATTTAAACTTGTTCATTCACAGCTAAAATCACTCATGGTGAYAGATATTGATGTTGGTAAAGTCCCTTCAGCCAAGAACACTCAATAGTGAGACTTGTGGCCCACCCTAGTTCCAGGATTATGAAGTAAGACTTTTACAACACTACTGCTCTTATAATAATGTCTGCCTTCCTTATAAGGGCAGTCTGACGCTTCATTTCTGCTTGGAATGCCTCAGACAAATCAGGTACTCACTGAACTGGGAGACTGCAAAATCGCTACTGATAAACTTTTGTCTGACCCAGAGTTCAGGAAATGGATAAATGAGGAAGCAGGACAGGCTGCAGGTACAGAATGATCCAAATTACATTTGGTCATGACAAAATTCTTCCTGAGGAGCAGGAGGCAGAGTGATGCCTCTAGCAAGCCATGTTATGCAGCTCAGGGCTTCTGTCCTGGGAGGCAGCAGCTAGAGAAAGACCTTGAGATACTATAAATATGACATTATAGGCCAAAAGAAGGGCTGGTAAAGTATCTGGAGATAGATAGCAAGTAGATTACCACCCGGGTCTATCCTGGGACCTGTCCCATTTAGCATCTCTGTCAGTGACCTGAAGGAGGTGACAGACCACTCTTGCCAAGTTTGCAGGTGCCACCACCCTGGGGGACCAGTTGACAAGCTCAAAGGCAGGGATGCCACCCAGGGACGCCCGGACAGGCTGGAAGATGGGCCGACAAATGCAAAGTCCTGTGCCTGGGAAGAAGGAACCCCCTTCAACAAGTGCAATCAGAGGAAATGCAGGCGGGCAGGAAAATAATAAGTAGGAGCAGATGAATTATTATAYCTCTTCTTTTGGCAGTGTTGTAATAATTCTTGAATTGTGGTTGTTTCAGTAAGCATTTAACACTGGGACAGTGTAGGGGTGAGTCACAGACTTAATGAAGTACTCCGAAAAGTGCCTTTGTCATGGGAATCCTGATGATCTCATCTACTTAGCTAACAAGGTGAAGGCTGAGAGTCAGCTTGGAGCAGTTTATTTGAGGAACAAATTTGATTATGGACCGGCCAGTGTAAAGTTACAACAAAATCCAGAGGCTGAAAGTCAAAGCTAGGTAGATTCAGGGAAGATTTAAGGTGTGCATTTTTATTAAAGTATTTGATTTTTGGAACAGCTTACCATGGTTTGTGATGAATGAATCCTCCACCATGAGCCATATTTAAGTCAACTATTTATTTGACAGATATGATCTACCTTAAAGGAGAATGAGTTCAGGTGAGCCCTTTGCCCTATGTGATACAAGGGCATGGTGTGTGATCACCCTGGACAGCTGTGGTGCTAAAATCTATGAATCTGAGCTCATAATGTTGGCTTTTTTCTCTGGACTGGTGTGACCTAGGGGAAGGTACACAAAGTTGGACTCAAGAGTCTGGCACTCAACCTCAGCTTTGTTACTGATTCTCTGTGTAGTTCCCCAAGTAGTTACTTGGACAGAGATTCAGAAAAATACTCAGTTTTGCTGTARGAATGTAAATACATCCATAACCAAGAAATGGCTTAAACAGCACTTAATTCCAATGACTTAGTTGAATGATGTTCTAGCTTCCCATGTTTCACTTTTCGTAACTGTCAGATACAGATAATAACTCACCAAAATGCAGCATTTCATTACTCATCTCTGTAAAATCTGCAAAATATGAAGCACTTTTGGTGAAGGCCACATATGAGCATTATCRTGTTGTAACTAACTGACTGTAAAATGATTGATATATATTTCAAATAATGCAAAGCTTAATGTGAACTCATAGGAGAAAATGTAGCAACTTTGTCCTTTGCAGGACATAACAGTATATTGAGCTTAACTCCTGATGCTAACACTGATCTCTGCAGTTCTGGTCACCATCTTTGCGAAAGGTTTTTTATTTAGAAAACTGTATTTAAATTTTAATCTGTCTAGAATTGAGTGTTGTCACAATAATTGTCAGCTAACATTCATCAGGGTGTTGTCAGCTAAGGTTTGAACTGATACTAGAAAGTACAGATGGATAAGCAAAGGCTTGAGACATGACTCATCTGGAAGTCAGTGGTAGCTTGGAATAGAACCTAGCTAGGAATCAGACCTCCCAGTCCCCTGTTTAATAAGTTAAATATTGCCTTTTTCAGTGTTGAYGAAGAAAGGCTAAGGCATTTTCTTCATTTAGTCCACATGCAACCACTCTCATTGTTGCTGAACACAGAAATATTTTCTAACAAACTGAGAGCATGACATTACCTTAAATGTTGCCAACRTCTTAAATAGCATGGACCAGTGCATTATCTCACATACGTTGTCATTTGYATCGCAGTGCTGTGTGTGGTGAATAGAATAAGAGTACACCCATGCTGTTCTTTATGCTGACAGTAAAACATTTAGTACTAGAAAAGGTTTAGGTATCAATGGACTTTGTATACATTTTCAATATATAATTTTTCTGTGTAAAGTAGTATGAAGAAAAGTACTAAATGGTGTGGGGGGGTTAAATGCCATGTCTTGATATCATTCTAATGTTGATATCTACCTAATAATTTATTAAGTAGTTATTGTGTACACTTGTGCATGCCAGATAACAAAACACAAAACTTCATTTTTGTAATGGGAAAAAGGAAATATTTTTCAAGAACAAGCGTGCTAATTCTGGTGACTTTCCTGAAATAGATATCGGAACCTTCTCTGTTCTTTCACTTTGGTATAGTATTCCTTTTTCACTTTCTTTTCTGGATATGTGTGTGCAATGTCAAACAGGTACCAAGTTTTACCTTGAAGGTGGATGAAACACTCCCATGTATAGCTTGCCTGTTAACCATTAAGTATTTCAGGAAGAAAGCTGCTCTGTTGCTGTACAACAGTATTGATTGTAGATATATTCAGTTTTTTGGAASAGAGTTTTTTAAAGCTGATGTAACAACAGGTGTCAATTACCGATCTTGAATTTACACAGTGTAAGAGTGAAGTAAGTGCTAATATAGTATCTGAAATACAGGTTCTTCAGAAAATAAAAATGAGATAAAGATATAAGTATTTTTGGTGCAGAGGTTGTATTCAAAGATCTTTATAAAGTTAAATATCACATTTCCCTACCTGTATATGCATATTATGTTGYCAAAAGAAAGTTTATTTATTCAAATACATCTGTATTATTCAGTAAGACAATAAGAATTTTTAAACTTTGGAAACTACCAAATATAGTTTCCTGCATTGAGCCAGGAAGAGTCTCCTTCACAGATATGGAATTTTTAACAATTAACTGCACTAGAGGAGCAGAGTTACAGTGAATCCCAGTGAAAAGGGCAAGGCACTGCTGAGAGATATAAGCAGGAATATAATATGTGCATCAAGAATGCTGCTGAATAGAGTCAGTTATTAAGATAAAGTCATATCTTTGTTCTATTTGGGGCTTAGTTCAAAAAAGCTGTGTACAATTGGATAAAAGCAGTGGAGAGCACCAGCAATAATCAGAAGTCCAGAAAAAGCAATTTATAAAGAAAGAAAGAAAAAACGGGGACTGTAAAGTATAAAGGAGTTTAGATTCATACAACAGTTCCCTTTACTCTTGAAGTATGTAAAAGCCTGCTTGAATCCTCTCTTYTCCACATTTGCAGTAGATAAGAAATACCTTTATAGATCATATATTGTGGCAAAGGGGATTTTAGGGAGTTAGATTTTAGGAAAACTTATCAGTGGTAAAGGTTGCCATCACAGAAATAGCTTGGCTGTGGATATTATTCATCATGGGAGGGTTTTACAAATGTCAGATGTGCATGAATGATGTAAGATAATTGCTCTTATATTGAGCTGGAGTGATGAGCTAAATAGTCTCTCTAGGACTCTTCAGTCCTGCTTTCTGGGCTTCTGTGAAAAGCTCTAGAATTGGATAAGTATTCTAAGCAGTGGCAGCTATTTTTTGTAAGTTCAGTAGGATTTTCACAATTTGGAAATGCTGGTTATAGAACTGGGAGCAGAACTCCTGAAGACCTGRTCCCTTTATAGTATGCAAGACAGCAGTATGTGCCACCACCCTCATGAAACTAAATAGATATTTGCATTTTACCAGTGCATGCCTAGTGCAGTATTTCAGAGAACTTGGCTTTGTACATACTCTAATAATAACATTATTGACACTGAAACTTCTATATAGAGGTCTGAAAATGCCTGTAATAAAAATATTAGCTTATTCATCTCACAACTTGTCTTTGAGTAGGCATTTTCATATTTTCACAGAATCACAGGACAGCTGAGGTGGGAAGGGACTTCTGGAGATCATCTAGTCCAACCCCCCACTCAGAGCAGGCTCTGTTAGAGCAGGTTGCTCAGGTACTCAAAGGTCAAGTTTTGAGTACCTCCAAGGATGGAGATTCCACAACTTCTCTGGGCAACCTCTTCCAGTGCTCAGTCACACTCTCAGCGAAGAAGTTTTTCCTTATGTTCAGACAGAACTTGCTGTGTTTCAGTTTGTGCCCATTGCCTCCTGGCCTATCACTGGGCACCACTGAGAAGAGTCCGGCTCTGTCCTCTTTACACCCTCCCTTCAGATGGTTATACACATTGATAAGATCCCCCCTCAGTCTTCTCCAGGCTGAACAATTCCAGCTATCTCAGACTATTCTTATGTGGGWGATGCTCCAGTCCCTCAGTTATCTTTGTGACCCTGCACTGGACTCACTCCAGCAGATTTATGTCTCTGTTGTACTGGGAACCCAGCACTGGACACAGCACTCCACRTGTGGTCTCACCAGGGCTGAGTAGAGGGAAAGAATCACCTCCCTCGACCTGCTGGCAACACTSTTCCTAATGCAGCCCAGGAGACTSTTGGCCTTCTTGGCCACAAGGGCACATTGCTGCCTCATGTTCAACTTTTGTTCACCAGKACACCCAGCTCTGCAAAGCTGCTTTCCAGCCTCTCAGCCTGTACTGGTGCATGGGGTTATTCCTCCCCAGGTACAGGACCTGGCAATTCCCTTTGCTGAACTTCATGAGATTCCTCCCTGACCATTTCTCCAGTCTGTCAAGGTCCCTCCAAACGACAGCACAACCATCCAGTCTATCAGCCACTCCTYCCAGTTTTGTATTGTCTGTAAACTTGCTGGGGGTGCACTCTGTCCCATCGTCCAGGTCGTTCATGAAGATGTTAAACAGTATTGGACCCAGTTTCAACACTGGGGGACACCAGTAGTGACTGGCCCCCAGCTGGACTTCTTGCTGCTGATCACARCCCTTTAAACCTGACAGTTCAGCCAGTTTTCAATCCACCTCACTGYCCACTTATCTAGCCTGTACTATACTAGTTGCATCTATGAGGATGTTATGGGAGACAGTGTGAAAAGTCTTGCTAAAAGTCAAGATGAGCAACACCCACTGCTCTCCCCTCATTCACTGAGCCAGTCATCTCATCATAGAAAGCTATCAGATTGGTCAGGCATGATTTCCCCTTCCTAAATCCATGCTGACTACTCCCAATCACCTTCTTGTCATCATCTTTCCARGGATCAAGGTGAGGCTGATGGGCCTGCAGTTCCCCACATCCTCCTCTTGCTCTCCTTAAAGATAAGGGTGRCATTTGCTTTCTTGCAGTCCTCAGAAGCCTCCCCTCATCACCCCAGGACCAATGATTATGAAGAGCAGCCTTGCAATGACAACGGCCAGCTCCCTCAGCACTCATGGGTGCACACCATCAGGTCCCATGGACTTGTGTAGGTCCAGTTTGTTTAATATTTTACCGGGGAAAAAAGAAAGTTAAGAGTGTAAAGGCTAATTCAGAAAACATGCACTTTAATATGTTTCCTTTTTTGTTGTGTGTATGTGATTTGGGTTTTCTGTGTCTTGTTTTTTTGCATTTTTTGGGGCCTGTGACACCAAGGACAGGATGCACTTGTCTCAGTGTAGATGTGTGAGCTAGTTCAGCTAAGAGAAATAGGTGCTTGTATAGCCCTTCATCTTAAATTAGTGTGGATGTATGAAGTAAGTCAGATGAAGCATAACCTCAAAGTGCCTATTTCTTTCTCTTGACTATGAAGTGCACCTAATTTGACTGACTCGGGTACAGATGTCTCTGCTCAGGTCAGATGAATCTGAATACATTTGCTGATTMTTCCCCATCATTGCTGAAGTGCCAGGCATATGAATAATGTATTTGAGCATATATGAAGAATATACCAGAGTTTGAAAAAGACAGCTTAGAGTCAGACAAAACATCACAACTCACCTTTTTGGTTTCAGTGCCCTGGATTTCAAGTCTTTGGGCCTTCCTTTTCATTGAAGACTCTTGCCATTGGCTGTCTTGCAAGACAGCTTAAGAAAGTAGTTTTCTAGCATAGGGTGAATACCACAAAAAGACAATACTTAGCAGTAGTGCATTATTTAGTATTGCACAACTGTGATGGTTGCATAGGAGTACATTATACCTATGTGCTATTAGGTGGTTATCCTTCTGCATCCTTCAGAAAACAGAGAATGACCTTGCAAACTACTTAAAAGTTCGCGTGCAAGRTAAGATGTCTCACCATTGCTAAAGCTGGTTGTTTCGAGTAGTGTTGTTTTGAGTGTGTTTTCTCAAGGCATGCTACGTTATTTCCTGCAGTGAATACACACTGCTTTTTAGAGTCCCTCACAATTGCACTGCTTCAGAAAACAACCCCTAGCGCTGCTAAGCAATGCAATTTCAAAGCTGCTGGCTTTTCAGGGAAGGACTGAGCTCACCATTCCTATAAGGGATGTAAGGTCTTGCAGGACCATTCCTAGTCCTGCAAGACACAGCCCAGAAGTGGGAGTGAGCCACACATGCACCAGGAACTTCTGCTCTCTGAGCTGCAGCTCCACCCTCGCTCCTGCGAAGGAGCCCTCTGCTGCCRCTGCCAAGGAGGAGGCTGCTGCCTTGTCTGTGGGATGTGCAGGATCCTCCCCTCCTTCCTCTGCTCTCTGCCGGGCTGGAGCAGAGGGTGCGGGAGGAAAGCAGCATCCTCTCCATCTTCCTCCAAGTATTGCGTTTGTGGGGACAGCAGTCTTCATATGGGGTCAGAGCTCAGAGATACAATAGACAACCCAAAGTCAGATGCTGTATCTAAGCTGATACAATTTAAACTTTCTTCTATCCAGCACGTATGTTATGTGCTGGATATTTGCCCTTCAAAACACCCCAGAGCCTTTGACATTAGCAGGGTCAATCTAGTACCCATTAAATCTAAGACAGTGTTTTCATAGTTGTTTGGCTTTGAATCAAACTTTTGATTTCCTTGTTTCCAGGCTTAAAATCTGTTATAGTCTGGGCATACCACATATATTTAAGATACTTCTTTGTTTGTATTATATATCTGAGTGCAGTATTCTTGATCAGCTAGTCTGTATTTCATGGGCAGTTTCCCATACTTGTATCTAAGAGTTTGTTTCATCCTGCTCTTGAAAACAGTTATAAGTGCTTTTTCTTAAGCTGTATACCCTAATGGACTTAATTATATATATAAAATATGGGAAACCACATAAATTAGCCAACTGATTTTCCATGTTTCTCTGTCATGAGGTTTTATTATAAATGTTTTACTCATGTGTTGCATGTTAATGCTTATTAACAAACATGGATGAAACAAAATGTATCAGGGAACTTCTTATATTCTTAACAGCTCATACAGGATGACACACCTTTTTTTTTGGAAACCAAAGACACTGGTGGAGAAGGACTTGTTACTTCATCAAATCCCTGGGAGGATCCAGGACACTATTCTTATGCTACAATGTGCAATGAAAATTGACAAAGGAGAACACTGGATACAGAAGGCAAAAACCAAAACCTAAATTAACAGAAAGGAATTAAAATGTGATCCTGTGCTCTCAGTAATGTGAGTGTCACTGCAGGTGCTCTCACCAAATGGCTCAAGGGAATCAGGTGTTGCCTACTCCCATTGCTGTGTGCTGTGGTGTATGGTGGTGTATGGCAGGGCACGAGCTGAAGATGCTCATGGATTTTGAGGTTCTGCAGCTGCTTCGTGTCACCACAGAATTTAGCATGTGGACAGATAGCTGAGTTGTCTTCTTTTTGTTTTCACATGGTAGAAGTCTGAGCAAGTTTGACAAACCTTGTTGGGTGCATTTTTTTTCCAGAAAATATATCCAAAAACTTTAAATTTTTAATATTTCTGATTTCTGTAAGAAAATTGGATTTACAAAGATACTGCCTAGCTTATATCACTAGATGCCTTTCATCTCCCAAGCCCAACAAGTTGCTTAGATGCAAAGGATGGATTCATAGTGAATGTTTATGGTCTCACACAAATTGACTGCCTCTGTTGCTGCTGTGAGGCCCAGATCCACCTCACCTATCTCTAGACACATATCTGAGATACCTACACTAGATGAAAAATTGCTATAAGCTCCCTCTTTAGACAATGAAGAAGAATAGGCAGCTCCAGGAAGAAAACCAGGTCTTACAAGGACTGAACTGATCTTTTGTGATGCTCTGTTCACTTTGTGGCTGTGTAGGAATCCTAGTTCAGGTAGCCCTAAACTTAGAAACTTAAAGTACATTCTTAGGTGAGACAAATCTGAGCTTAAAGTCATTTATATTTAGGAAATATGTTATAGGTAAGTACCTGGCTATATGTGCTTTTTCCTTCCCCGTTGTCTGAAGACCCAAAGTGTCACAGCTGTGGTTGGGAGAAAAACATCTCTCACTTCTTTGTACACACCCTGAAGAGCAAGTGTGTGTTTGCATTGGACTGAGCAAACATTTGGTGTCTGCATACGACACAGTCAAGAGAGCTGAACTAAGGGAGTATAATGTCATTAAGTGGTTATCTTTCAAAAGTTCACTCAGTATTTTGAGAAAATGTTCAATTCTAATTCAACAAATAGGTCGTACAACTGGACTGAATGAAGATGTGTATGACTATTTTTAGCATTTCTTCAGCTAATAAAACTTTTTTTGTTATTTAGAAATTCTCATATTTTTTAAATTACAGATATATATTAAAATTCCAGTATAGAACTGACTGAGTCATTAGTTCCATTGTAAAGGGTGCATAACAATCCTTATTAATATTTTTATTGCTTCATAATGATTGCAGTTCACTAAAAATAGAAGACTTAGCACATAGACTACTTTCATCCATGTAGCCTTATATTTTAAAGGTAAGTCCTAATGCTTGCCTCTCAAGGAATAGAAAAGTAAAATGTTAGAATTTCTCTTAAAGGAATCACATAAATGTGATTTCCCAGATTCTTAATGCAGTTCTATGCTGTTGCCAACTAACAATTTTAAAGCCATTACACTGAAGTGAAATAAGAACAAATATATTGATGAGTCAGGCCTGTAGTAATAATCTTACTGGCCAAAAAACTATATTAAATAGACATTGCCACAGATAATGTATTCTGAAATCACACATGAAAAAAGTCTGTATTTGGATATTGTTTTCATAACACTGGAAAACAGAATTCAAAGTGTAGCAGATGAAAAAGCCTTTTTCAGAAAATAATCAAGAGGGTTTGATGCTCATATGCATGAAAATGCTCTTTTACCACATGCCGTGTGGTTTCAGTGCTGGAGCACCGTCACCCACGCGCTGCAATGCCATGTGTGACAACCAAGGACTGATGCCAGACCAGACATCACGCCACACACAGAAGATGCGTCACTCGTATTACAAATATCCCATGAGTAAATAGTGACCATCCTTAAAAGCCCGATGAGACTTTTTCCATCCAGCTCGTAGTGAATGCACCTTTCACAGTCAGGGACAGGAGGGTCTGGCACACTGGCAGCGTTGGAGGAGCATTTCCTTTGCCTGAGAGGTGGCTGGAGATATTTGCAGGGACAGAGGAGTCATTGTTAGGCTGTGAAAACCTTCCCAAAACACTTGTAACAGCTGGAAAACTGCTAAATGTGTTTGTAATCTGAATGTGTTGTCATCATACGTGYGCCTCTGTTGCAGCTGCTCGCTGCCAGCAGCACCTTCCTTAGCAGTCTAAGGAGCAAGATCAAAGCCCACATTGCAATGGCTCCCCCAGGGCACCGCAGTGTTGAGGGCTGGGCAAAGCATCTGGAAGGTCAGGGCTTGCATTGCGCTTTGGAGGTGCTGCTCTTCCTTCATTAGCAAGGCTGGCAAGCTCATCAGGACATATCAAAGAAATATGCGAAGAAGGTAAATGTTCATTCCTAATCTGCACTACCACCGTCTTCTGAGAAAGACAAGCCCTCTTTAAGGCCCCAGGGCAATACTGTTTCTGTACTCACTGCAGTCATGGGATTGCTCTCCCTGTTGGGGATGGGCCCTGATGTCTCCCTGATGGTCCTTGATTGCCCAAGTTCATGTTGACCAAGTTCAGCCAGAAGCTCTCTTCCACTATGAAAACCATTTGCGGGGGGACCACGATATATATCCTTCGTGCAAGGAAAGCCACTTTATCCCATTTTTGGACTAAATTTGCATAAAGTTTCTTAAAAATCAGCTGAGGAGAAGGCATGACACCCTCAGGACTCATCTTTTCACTGACACAACAACCAGTTGCTCTCCAACACTGCTCTTCCTCCCTTCCTCGTCCCCTCCTCTTCCCACTCAGCCCACTCTGGTTGGGGGCTGCTTTGCCCCCATGCCATGTCCAGGCTGTCCTCGTCCATCCATACCCGCAGGTCACAACAAACTGGGTGAGAAGTCCAGCACCAGCCCTGGTGTGGTGCCTGGTATGATGCCTGGTATGATACTTGGTGTGATACCTGGTGTGGTGCCTGGTGTGATGTCGCTGTCCCTGTCTCCAGGAGACAGATCATGGAGCAGCCCAGGGAGAGGACAATCTGCGCTAGGAGCACAAGGCAGGGAGAGAGATCGCCCCCCACAGTGAATAGGCCAAGTGAATTCAGACTTTCCTGGTCAAAAGTGTCAATTTACCTTCTTAGCCCTCTCATCTTCTCCCTTATTCTTCCATAAACTCTGGTCTTCACCTTAGAAATTAGATACTTCTGCACTAATAAATTTTCTGAGACATCGCTTCATGTTTCTACTTAGTCTTTGCTCTGAAAATGTCRATATTTATATTGGGAGCTTTCTCTGAGTAAGAAGGAAATAGATACCTCTGAATATTGTCCTTGGTCTATAGGTCCTGATGAGCTTGCCAGCCTTGCAAGGGTGCTCACACACTGGGGGGACACAGGGAGCCAAGCCTGGAGCTCACGGACAGGCTTTTCTGCTTGTGAAAAGGAATAACATCACACCATAAAGATGATTTTCAGAAATCTTGCTGGAATCTCAAGGCTGCCAGTACAGCATTGCTCCAACTCTCTCTTGCAKTAGAGAGTGGAAAATATCACATTTTAAATTTAAACTGAGAAATAATCTGTCCTCTGAATTAGGACAGCTGAGCACTTTGCATGCCCTGTGTCAGGAATTATAATATTTGAATTCACGTCTTTGGAGATTGGGAGCAAATTCCTTACTAATGCTCTAAGAAGTGGGGCATGTAATTTTTACTTGGAGATTTTATGTTCATAAATATGCCATTTATTACTCTGCTGGCACACAGTTGTCATTTAACTTCTAAATTGTTTTGCAAGATTGCTTTTCCATTTGTAGAATTTTTTTAGTGTCTGTTCATATGAAATTTCAAGTAGTTCCTTAAGAAATAATGTTCATTGAGTCTTATGAG
Source organism: Apteryx rowi (assembly GCF_003343035.1). Taxonomy (NCBI): domain Eukaryota; kingdom Metazoa; phylum Chordata; class Aves; order Apterygiformes; family Apterygidae; genus Apteryx; species Apteryx rowi. Next base: position 888,275 of record NW_020449775.1, read on the forward strand.
TGTTTTTGATGCATAATATGGACTCTGAATTACTTAAAATATATTACATTGAACTTTCTTCTGAGCTCATTCTCTTGTTAATCTTGCTACCAAGGTAATCTTGATAAAAACAAAACAGGCATTGGCACAGATGGTTTGGAAAAATTAACACTAATACCAATTTAGTGCGGCATAGGAACAAATGTATACATTAAAGCATATTGACATACTGGCTGGAAAGTGCTGCTCTTAAAGAAATGCTTCAGGCCTTGCTCTGAGCTCGATTTGTTCAATCTGGAAGAGTCGTCCTGTCTCCGTGTCATGTTTACTTGCCGAAGAAATGTGCTCAAGCCATGGCTGCCATTTAAATTTGGCTCCCAAAAGACACAATTAGTAAGGATGAGCTAGGGGTGAGTCTGCACAGTGTATTCGTGGGGCATTTATACACTTCTAGCCTGGCCTTGCAGGACACCAGTGAGTTTCTGTCCAAACYGTTCCAGTATTTGAGCTAACACTATAAACGGGGCTGGGAGCCCGGCGGTGCCCGGCGGGAGCTCACGCCTCCCGGACGCGGGGCTGCCTGCCCTGCGCCGGGGCGAGCGCCAAGGCCCGGGGGCAGAGACACAGAAAGGAAAGAGCACACCTGCGATCGAGGATAGTTGCATGTACTCAACGTGCCTGTGATCTGGAGGGCAAAATTCGGGATGAAGGAGAGAGGAAAGCAGAGCTTTTGGTCATGTAAATACCGGGTAATGTGCCTATTGCAGTTTGAATTTTAAAAAGTATAAGTGTTGCTCTTTAGATAAATAACCCAAGGTGCTAAAAATGGTCAGATCACACATTTCAAATAGAAGTACTTTGCGTATTTCCTGTTTCTATTTCAAATATTAGTAGGCTATCAGGTTTGTTATTCTGTTTGTAGATGGTTTGGCTGGTGTTGCCCTGTATTTGTGCATCTCTGCTGTTTTTGCAGTAGCTGTTTCCTGAACTTGACAATCTGCTCTGTGTTTTAATCACATGCTCTGCCAAACTCTTCCCCTAACTGCTTTCCACAAGGTGGTTATAGCAGRATGGTGCCATATGTGAATGTGGTGCATGGACAGTTCAGGTATTGGCATGCGAACAACTGACACGCTCTTAAACAGTCAAAAAACATTCTGCAGGTTATTTTCAATAAGGAAAAAATTTCATCTGAGTCAAGGGAAAAGGTCTGCATGATGTTATTGATTTGAGGGTGGGGAGAACTGTTAAGTTCAAGGAATACCTATTTTTATTTATAGATCAGTAACAGATGTCTTAATATCCAGATTTATTCTTGTTCTCAGCATCTTGCTTTCCCCTTTTGGATTCAAAGTTCCTTAATATTGTCTGCTGGGGCTATTAAGAAAGTATATTTAATGCAAAGGCAATGGCTGTACCTGTGCGCATGTAAATTCTTTGTAAAGGATGAGTGGGAGTTTCAACAGAATAAAACTGGGTTTGACCCAATGTTTTCATTCCCTAATAATGTTGCAGGATAATAGTTTATGGAGCAGGGAGACCTAGGGGGACTGCAAACATCGGTGTCTAACACTTTAAGATTTTATTCAAAGAAACTACTTTTTCAGAAAATGGCTGGCTTACTCGACAGACTTGGTGAGGTCTGGCCGACGAATGTTACCTTGCGGTATCCTACCATGCATTTTWTATGCAACCTGAAGCCTCCCTTGTGACTCTGAGCTCTGCCCCGGGAGTCCCATGTCAAAGGCTGGGTCAAGCACCATCTGACTTTCAGCTACCTTCATCCTTGCCTGGATCTAACCCTTGAGCAATTTGGTTATTAAGTCTAAATGCATGTGCGTGCTTCTCTAGACAGACACTGCAGCAGCTCTATTTCTGACAGCAGCGTTTTCCCATGGAGTAAATTTTTTAGTAACAGTAAAAGTTCAAAAACATTTTTTTAACCACGCAGAATAAAGAGTCAACAACTGAACTTGAGAATGATTTTATTGAGGACAGGTTTCAATCCAGCATCTAATTTAGCCAATATACTTTGAATTATATATAGCTTTAACATTTACTCTTCAGAAGCTTAAGGTTTCTTAAAAGGTCRTATTTCATTTTGTATTAGAGTATGCTGTGTTGCCTTTCTGTTTGTGTTCTTYTGCATGTATGAGTGCTTAAGGTAAAATGTTTTCTAATTGCAAAAGCAGCAAGTGTTCAGCTGTTTAACAAAAAATCGTTTCCCCAATTTTTCTTCATGCCTATTTCTGGTCAGGAAGCATTTTTTCCCCTCTAAATAAAGCAGCAGGGTAGAGGAATTCAGTTGGATTTCTTCAGGTTTCTGTCTCAGATTCTCCAGAGAGCAATGAATATAATAATAACACAAAATTATTCTTAATGTTCAGCACCATTCCAGAACAATTTGCCTGTCTAACTCATCACATTGATCCCAGCTGCCCACTTTGTTTTTATGAGTTCGGGGAAATCAAAACACAAAACAATTTTTCTTTGGCAATCATAACTTCAACCAGGCAAGAAACAAAGTGTTTATAAGTCCTTTTCCCTTCCCACTTGGGTTTACAAGTGCGACTGAACTGATTGCAATAGAGTAACGCTTGCATCATATCTACCAGAGTCAGTCAGAATAGAATGAGTCTCATGATATTTACTGAGATCTAGATTTTACAAGCGTGGTCTGTTTCTGACTTTGTTARAGCTCATACGGACCCAGCTACGTAATGTCACAGGTCTGGGCTAAAGAGAAGGACACAGTTGATTTAACAGGCTACATAGCAGCGATTTAGTTAAATGGGCACAACCCTGGGCGTGCATACTTCTGACAAGTGTGCTTGGAGTGTATTTTGAGAGTCCACGCAAATTTTCAGTTTATGTAGACTGAAATGGCTTGAGAACTAGAACTTTGCTAATCTGACCTGTTTTGCTTAAAGTGGGCTAAGGGGCTGCTGTGTGCAGGTCTCAGCCAGCAGGGCCAGGGAGGTTTTGCCCTTCAGYGGAGGGCATTCACCTGCCCAGTGTCGCCAGAAGAGGTCACCTGTTTAGAGMCTGAGTTGAAAAGCTACAACTCCTGAATTTAAAGAAGCCCTTAATGCAGCTCCAAAGTAAAGCAGCAGGAAAAAACGGTACAATTCCCACCAACATGGAGCTGTGAAGAACAAGCAAACTCTGAAGCTGTGAAATTGGAACACATATAAAGCAATTTACAATATAATGCAAGGAAAAGAATTGAGGAGTGGAGTGTGAAAAAAAAGAGGACAAAATGCACGTGTGTGTGTGGGGGGAGTGTGTGTGGGAGAGAAACCACAAGGCTATAGAAATGCTGTCTTCCTCCTTACCAGCCAGCAGCAGATGACTCTTAAGTTTTATCATAATCTCCTTCTGCTAATTGCAGTCCAGAGAAGTCCACGCTCATGGACACATCAGTCTACCTGAAAACACATGGTACCAGCAAGAAAACAGACTGAGAAAATACCCCAAATGAAAACAGCTTCTAAAACTCCAGGAGGAAACACATAAGGCCATTGGCAGAGGTTTGAAGAAGACCATTTCTTACTGGGCAAACCCTCCTCGGCTCATCAGCGTGCTTTACCAAGCAGAGACGAAGGAGCACCCACATGTTTGGAAGCCTGTGCACAATTCAGCTATGCAAATAAGTCAGTGGAGATGGGATGGAAATCTACCTAAAGTCCAAGAAACTGCAAGAATTTAAGAGATCCCCCAATTTAAGAGATTTGTGGTACTAATGTTACCAATTTTGGTGACACTAATGCAAGAAATGCAAAACCAAGCTGTCTGTAGAGGCCCCAGCAAACTGATTGTGCCAACCTCATAGCTCGAGATCATGGCTCATGGGGGCTAAAGGGAGTGACCTTCTTCTACCACTTACTGCTAATCTAAATTGGTCATCTGAGTTCTGTTGTGAGGGAAGAGAGAGGCAGCTTTTGAGGGTGATTCAGCCCATCCCAAGTCAGGAATTTGGTGTGATTCATCTCATCCTGAAAGCAGCCATCTCATTTCAGATGGGATGAATTTTGCAGCCGAAGTCAGGTGGTGCAAATCCTATCAAAGTATCCCTCTAGATCAGAAAGCTTTGAATGTAGTCTAAAGTTGTTAAACTATTTTGGGTGGGATTCATCTCCCCTCTTTAAGACATCCGGAAACTGGATATCCATGTCTGAACTAGTTACCTCAAGCTTTCTTTATTGTCACTGGAGAAGAACGGGCATCTCTGGAGGGYGATTCGTCCATCCTAAGAGAGCTGGTAGGTAGGTTGGCTGAATCATCCTCTGGAAATGCTCGTTGCCTTCTTTTAAGGCAGATGAGTGTTAACAGAAACTGGCCATAAAGCATATATTGCTTAAAAATAAAAAGAAAAAAAAAAGCCTTTTGGGAATACAGGCTTATGAGCTAGAAATAYAGGATTTTGATATTGAGTGGAAAACCTGGGATTGATTTGGTAGTTGCGGATGCATGCAGAAGTCAAATGGACTGCCATGGAAGAAGCTGCTGAAGCTCACTGCATGCTCCAATACATGGGTTAAGAGAATTCAGRCTGTTTGCACAAGGAAGAATAATTTCCTCTACTGCAAACACTGGGTTTGTCAATGGGAGGAGAAGCCGCAGTACCATACCTTGTGTAAATCATATTTCCAGTTATTCCAGCCGAGTCTGTGCTTGTACACTCAGAGTTAGGAATTTATGTTGAGAAAAAGCAATGCAGTTTTGTTTGAAATAACTATTTCTGTTTCAAAAGTTCATTGGTAGGCAGCATAACAAGTTAGTTTTGTGTCCAGGTACTGTGTAGGTAAAGCCAGAGAGAGGTGTTGGTTACAGTGTTACTCAATAGATGCATTTTTTTTAGCTACATGCTAAGACAGGTGTAGTTAAAAATGTTGTAAGCTCTATTTTTATGGACAATGTTGTGTGTTAACTTGGCTGAAGTTTTCTTAGCTTTTTGTTATTAAACTGCATGCAAAAATCCATATATAGCAACCAGAATCAAAGCTGATGATAGGGAGCTGGATACTCAGAAATAAGGARCTGTTATTCTTAAGCTGTGCATCCTCTGCCCTCTTCTGCATYTTCATTAAGAGTCAAGGCTCTGCTGACATATACTGGCTGTTAATTTTAGTGGAATTAGGTCTGCAGAACTGAGAACTGAGTCCATGATACTCATGATTCACTGACTACCAGCARTCCAGGAAAACACTTCCATGTATGCTTAAATTTGTGTGAATGACCCCATYGCTGGCATGGGGACACTTATTTATCTGAAGTTCAATGTAAAGATTACTATTTTGCTAGATATGGTTTATTCTTTTTAAGAGTAATAAAACAATTATTGAGACACGTCTATGGCTTTAGAAATGCATGTAGCATCGTTTAAACCTAAGTAATTGTATGTGTTATAGAGCTCTGTCATTTCATAAAGAAAGAAGACAATTTAAAGGATATTTGTTTCTTTTGACAGAAAACATATTTTTTTAAAAAACAGCACAGACTTTTTAGATGCAGACTAGATGTAGATGCAGTTAATTACACAGCCAATTATCATGCAAAGCTATGCTTCATTTATTTCTGAGTAGTCCCATTAATTTTAATAGGCCTACATGTTAGAATAAAATTAAGCAGATGAATGTTTGCATGTCAAAGCCTTAGRGAGACAGTGTATACCAGCTGAAATATGTAATACAGCTCAGTGCTGCATATATGAGTTATGATCTTTCAAAATAGATCCTTGGGACAGRAAAAGATTGGAAGAGAGCTAAATTAAAAGAGAATATAAGTTTAAAAGCAAATAGATATAAACCACCCTTAAATGTGTTTAGACTGGGAAAGAGAAGAAAGAGCGCAACCATCAGAAGAGCAAGGTTTTACAACATCCTTCTAATAGGAAAAATGGATATAGAAGATGAAACAAACATTGAGATATACCTTGATCAGTTAAAAATAATCTCACAATGTGATTCCCTGTGACAGAAAGCAACAGAATATGATGACCTGGGAGCTCTGTTCCAGCCATAGTCTGTTCCTAGTTTAATTTAATGAATACTTTTAATGTAAATAACCTCTGTGGACACAGTCTTCACAGTGAGTAGTTGGATCATCACTAATCACCACTGAGCTCATTATGTTCAAGTACTTCCACAAGAAAAGTGTTAGACAGAATCAGATCCTCCTCTGCAGAGCTAATTGGGCCTGTGGAAGTGATTGAGAAACTTCACTGATTGCAACARGAGATGGGAAGATGAAGGTACTTRCAAGGCATCCCTGAGTTTGAGTGGCAACAAAGAGAATGCATTAATCAGAGYGAGAATGAAAGAGGATGGAAGAGTGTCTGATCCAGAGAGCAACACTATATCCTGCTCATTAACTGGAGAGCCAAGTTGCAGCAAAAGTCCTCAGCATTCACAGAATATGAAAACCTGGAGACTGATGCACACTGAAAGGTAGTTGTCAAATGCGTAAATTAATGTCTAGCTGCACAAGTAGAAATGTTGCAAATAAAATGAAACAGATGGTACCTGATCCTTCAAGGTGCTAGGTGTTTGTACCAGGACAAAGAGTGAAATGCACAGGCTTTTCTGTGAAAAGTGTTTTGATTTTTTAACGAGAAATATTTCAGGTTTTTATAATGAACATTCATCCTTCTATAAGCTAGTTTTAAAAAAATACAGTGCATATTCTAAAGGGAAGTCTAAGAACTGCTTTGACTTGCTCCATTTCTCATGAGAAACAGCTCTCCACCTAGTAAGGTGAGCATCTGATTCCCCTGTCCCACACTGGGAAGGGTCCGTGTGGATCTCTGCCCCCTGTTCAGKGTACTGCTGTGCAGGAACTATGCTGAACTCGAGCCTTCCACATCCCATGGGAGCAAAGAACCTCCAAAGGCTGAAAATTATGGTCAACTATTCTCCTGGAGACAGGGAAAGCTGGAAATGCTGACAGCAACCCTTCCAGACATACTCTCGGATTCTGAAGTATCATTAGTGTCAGAAACAAGAGGCGGGACTTGAGGGCCATCAGCTTGCTCCGCTCTGCCTTTTCATATTAGCGTGGGCTAGAGAGCTGTATTGGGAAAGCAGTTAAGGGTGACCTTGTTTCTCACACGACAGCTCCAAATTATTTCTGTGACTGCTGTTCCACTGGCTGTTTGGTGGTGGCACAGACATTTCTTTAGGAAAACTAACAGATGTCTCTCTTCTTGCAACCTAAAAGTGCTCTAGTCTCTATGATTTAGGAGCCACACGACTGCAGCAAAACAAGACAGCTGTTCATGCAAGATGGTACTGTCAGAAAACAAGCTGCTGCTTCTGGCCATGTCAAAGGCTGGTCTCCTGCAATCTCCATRCCAAAGGTGTGCAAAAATGCACAGGTATTATCATAATAGCTCCCTGGGATGTTATTTACACAAAGAATAGAGAGGGCTTTGTAAGAATCAGCAAGGGGTCAAAGAGGCAAAGGTAAAGTCTCCATAAGACACCCTTACACTTTAGAAATCATCTTATATTAGTACAAAGATCATCTGTCAAAACCATCTTGAATTGCACTTACACAGCTACAACTTCCACCCACCTCTCCAAACTGCAAATAGACTTGGAATTCAAAGTAAGAGGCTCTTTCTGCCAATGTATCTGAGTATCCCAGGCAATAGCATGAGCRTTTAAAAATGCCATTAAAGTACAGCATTTCATGAGCCTCTCAGACTGAGGACTAATGAGAATTTCATTTTGTGGAGGAAGGGAGATGTCAAGATTACCCTGCAACTACCTGATGTGGTAACGCTCCCTTAGAGAAGACAGTGAAACGATAACCCTGATGTTTGCACTGGGTACCTCTAGGAATGCCATATTCACACTTGCCTCCACTGTTTGCCTGCAGCTACTTACTACATGCTAAACCAGACATGAGKGCTATCCTAGGCCACAGCTGAGCTGCTGGGAGGAAGTCACTCATGCACAGGGCTTGGGCACAATCCTGCTGCCACCTTGTGTTTGGGGTTACAGTTGGCAGCCTGTATAAAAATATTTGTGGGCAGCTTCTGTGCACTCTCATGTAAGTAAGAAACCAGTGAGAAGCGACAGGAAGTCTTTCCCCTTTAGAGGCGCAACGCAGTGAGAATTATGTTATATGATCTGTTCCAAAGGGAGAGAAACTAGATTTGAGAGTTTCCTCTGGGTGTTTCACAGTCTTTTGGGGAGTAGCAGCCTCTTTTGTGAATGTTTCTTGTTCCTTTCCTTTGAAGGCATATTCATCTCAGGGCTGTCTGGGGGAACCATTTCAGAGCGACCGGCTCCTGCATTAGCTGGCGAGAGCTGCATCAGCCACAGCAACGGGGACGTGGCAGCTGYGAGAAGCAGGAGGACTTGCAGCAGCACTGTGGGGCCGCTGAGCCCCGCAGAAGGGGTCTCCTCCCCCACAAAAGACAACCCCAGTGAGATCGCTTGCTTTTGTGTTGCAGCTGAGCACTGAGTACCTTGCTGCGGGTTTATTTTTGAAGGTGTGACGTGGCGCAGCAATGTGGTTGATACAGAAGCTCTTGGCCCCATGTCCTGCCTTGTGCTTTGGGTGGGAGGTGGTTGCAGGGTGCTGTGCCTCCCCTGCCAGTCAGGCAGTAGCTTTCCTCTGGACCATTTTAGGACTACGTTAATCCCCTAATTTTAACTAGTGATGTCAAAGGCTCATGTTAGCTCCCTGCATTGAGTTCTGCTCCCACACACATAGATATGAGCCAGGAATAACTCCACTAACACTTAGAATTGAATCCAGTCCCAAGCAGTGCTGCCYGATGCCCTTTTTTATAATAAAAATCTCTGAGACGTTGTTGTGCAGGTGGACTGGTACCACAGTTTGGAACGAAAGGGCAATCTGGGGCTGGCTAAACTCGCAGCAGGAGAACTGCATACAACCAACAGTGTTTTGCTAAGGAGAGACCTCTCAAGGTAAGATGAAAACAGAACATTGTTATTTATTGATCCAGTAGTGCCCAGAGACCAGGCATTAGAATTTCTTTGTTGGGTTTGGCTGCTGAACTGACAAACTGGAGGAGGAAAGAAAAACCCGCTTTGGTTTGGATTTAAATGAATGTAACATTTTTTTGTTTTTTGTTATTAAAATTACAAAGAAARGAGAAAGTTCTGTTCAAAACAAAAAGCTGGATCACTCTGGAGATGAATGTGTTCCATTTTGGGTGATGGTAAGGAAAACAAGGGAAACAAAGGGCTCGTTTCACAAAAAATGTTGGAAGAGTAGCAGCCATCACCCTTAGCTTATCCTCTGTTCCCCTCCTTTGCTTTCATGTGCCCAAGAGCCAGCGGCTGCAGYACCCCCACAGGATTTGGGTTTACTTTCCTCTCTCCAGCGACATTCTAGCCAAATGGTTAAGACAGGTACGTGGGACACCAGTTTCAGTAAATCGTGATTTACACAAAGAGCACCAACAGGAGAGATGGACTCTTGTCTTACCCAGATACCTGATGCTTCCTGACATTTCTGGAGCAGTGGGTGGTATAGTCACAGGTTCTCCGGGAGGAGGGAAGAAACCATACTCTGGGACAAGTCATTTGACCATGGAGCTACTGGTGGAGGACAAGTTCCCACCAAATGGCTTCCTCCCTGATCTGCCTCAGGAGGCCGTACTAAGAAAAATTTTCCCAGTTAAAAGTGTCTGTTTTCAGATTGAATTTACTAGCCATAATGGGATGACCTTTCTCATCCCGTTGCCTGTTTTGAGCCTCTCTTCATTCTCCCAGCTCTATTCAGCAGAACACAGTGCTTGCAGCTGTATGGATATTTAACAGAAGACAGTCCCTGATGTAAAGAGCTTTCCCATGTCAGTTCAGAAGAAATGGTGACAGGGACAAGCTGAGAGGGATTGGAGTTTTGATATGAAGGTGTTTGCGGGGGTGGGGAGGGTTGTCATTTATGTGGAAGGAGTCGTTTGGTGTCAATAGGGAGAAGTCAGTCACAGCTGGCCACAACCACGTGTGATGTTTTGCTGCACAAGGCACATAGATGGGTGGAGACTGTGCAGGACAGGATTGTGCGGAAGGCTTGAGTGGAGTTAGGAGAGGACAAAAAAGATCACATCCATTTTTTCGTTTGGCCTCAGGTTGTTAAATGCTGGCCGTAACGTGTAGTCCTTCACATCTTCCAGAACTGAGTGCCAGACAGCAGCCACAGCGTGGACAGTTAGACCTCGGTTTGGGACATGCAAAGATCATGTGAAACATGTGGAGAACATTCCCTGGAAGGAAAACAGACTGAGCTGTGGCTGGGAAGAAATGTTTTTTGCGTTTTATGGGGTTTTTTTCCTACTTCTCAGGAGGACCAAACCTCATCTTTATATTTTTTTTATGTATCAATTTTGCTGGAAAGAGAGTGAGAGTTGAGATCATAATCAAGGGGTTAATGATGTGGGAAGCCCAGGTTTAAGATTCTTATTTGAAACAGGCTATCTCACATCCCAGCAGAATGCCCTAACTGCTAGCTGTTGGCGGTTCCCAGGTGGCTTTTCCACATTTTGACTAAAAATTCTTTCCAGAGAAACTTTTCCTGGCAGAAGCTTTGTTGAAAGTGGTACATTCCTTAAAAAAAGAAAAAAATTGATGAATTGATATTTTCCAGGGAAAAACATTTTATCAGAACATTCCAGCCTGGCTCTTCTGTGTGTCCTGACTGTTGCTGACACAAATGAGAGACCTTGAGTAAACTGCAGAGGCTGGTGGTGTGCATACTCCAGTGAAGGGGAAAAAAACAGTGAAAACCCCACTGCTACAGCCCAAGCCATAGAGGGGCAAGAACAGACTGTTATGTAGCCTCATAGTTTGCTCATGGGGCAAAAGCAGCAGATTATGTCTTCCTTAGTTCCCATGCWGATCACATGTAATGTTGACTGAAATACTAGGGGGAAATCAAGCAGTGCCAACAGGTCCCTCTGAGCTGTAGAGTGGTGGGGAGCCTGGGGTAAGAGCTGGCAGTGGTCAGTGGAAGGTGGGAAAATGGAAAGGCAGTCAGAGTCTGCCTTCTGTTGTACCATATTTTTGGGAAGAGTCATGGGACTGCTCCATGCCCTGGAATAAGGTGCCTCCACTTTGCTCAGCACCACTGGGCATATTTCCAGTTTATGGAACACAGTAAGAACAGCAAAAGGCCCGAGAGTGGTTTCACATTGCTTTCTTTGGGGAAGATGGGGTTGGGCAAATTTAAACATATTCCATAGAGTTTAAAGCTTATTCATGAGTGGTAGCAAAAATCTTCTTTAAGAGTGGAGGTTCAATATATCTCTGATCAGAGAATCACAGAGGCCAAGGCAGGTAGGAGGGCAGAAGAGCATTGTAAAGCCACAGGGAAGTTGCTTAGCTTATTGGCAGTATCCTAAAAATGTCAGTGTTTAGGATTATAAGTCTAGGAGAATTTCTGTGTATCATACAGTAAAAAGATAGAGCTATCGCCTCTACACACACACATTTTGTTGCAACTGGGAGCCTGGTCCACCATCTCTGCAAGTCAATTGGGAGAGCATCGCTGACCTGAGTAAATCTCATACCAAYATGGTGCTCCATCTCTTTGCCCTACACTTGGAGTCATTTCCATTTGATAATGMTACCCACAAATGATGGGTTACGGATGATTTTTTCAGTAATGTGCACGCAGAAGTAATAATAAGTTGTGTATTACTTCATGGAATGATTAAATCACCCAACTTCTCAGTTTCCAGGATACAGCTGGACACATCCTGTTAGATACTGTTCTTCTATAATTGACCTGAGCAGACTTTCTTTATGGTCATTCCTCACTAATAACTCATAGCGGTTACACAGCGTCCCTGTTTGTCAGARTCTCCTGTGAATCACCAGACCATGGGATGGATAATTGTTACTTTGGTTCCTTGCTGGGAGTTTAAATAGCATACACAAATCAAAAGCCCCTGACTGCTACAAAATGCAAGTCTAAAGAGTAGTCAACTAGTAATGTGAAAGCAGAAGAGGAACTGGCGTGCTTCACATTTCAACTGGAACAAATGTCACTGCAATACTAATATTTTTATGGTGGAGACAGTTTCATTTTTTTAAGCAGGCAAGTAGACCTGGCTGGAAAATGACATTTCTGTTTTATGAGATATTTAGAAGTTTCAGCATTTAGTTTTGTTCTAATGCAGAGCAAACCCAAGGTCTTCTGAAAATTTTCACAAGAAATGAAGCAAGTGAGGCCRGGGGCTTGGTGATAGGGCTTCTTTTCCCCACCGTGTCACATTTGAGACCTGTGGCTAAGCCCTTGCTCTGCATAATCAGTGGCAGGGGCTTACAATTGTGCTTTGCTCATACCCATTGAGTGCCAAACTAGCAGGCTATTCCGTAGTGAGGTGATTTGCTCTCTCTCTCAGGCCCCAAGCAGAAAGCTCTGCCTGCAAATTTGTCAATGCCTGTGAAAGGGATGGGGAGGAGGAATGTGAAAGTCTTTCTCCAGACAAAGTCCGTGCTCTCTTTCTCACGTAACTCTGAAAGAGCACCTCCTCCCAGGCTGGTGGTGACCTCTGCTACACTGAGCCTGGCTGTTTGATAAAAAAATTCCAAGCAAGACATTGGACTTGGCACAAAACCTCAGCTTGACCTTTCTCAGCAGGACTGTGCAAGTCCTCTCGGGCTGGRACATGTCCTGTGCTGGCGACAGGACCAGGGTGATGGTGCTAGGCTGAACGCAGGTGTGCCTCGCAGCAGGGCTGCTCCGAGCCCAGCTTGGGAGTACATGACTTGGCCCCTGCTGCTGTTCCTCAAATGCTCTCAGATACACATTTAGGTGATGCATTGGGCCTGATGCATCAGGCCAGCATGTGGGAGACAGGCTGCTGTGCTGTGCTGATGATGCCCAAGAGACCACCTTCATCTGGGGAAATGGAAGGTGGGTGTCACATGTGTGAGAGAACAGGTCTGGGAAAAGGACCCAGCTTAGCCCCATTGAAGGTGTCATCAGTGGTGTAGCACAGAGCCTCTGGGTAACTGTAATATGCACACAGGCAGCCAAGCTAGGGCTTGGGACCTGCTCTGTGGGAGACAGAAAGCATTTTGATCCTGTGTGCTGTGTGCCCTGCAGGGCCAGCATGAGTCCGCAGCACGAAACCAGCAGCTCCTGAATTAACCAGAGAGGAGAAGTGAGCCCTGTGTGTTAGCGCCAAGTACTTACTGTCCTGCTGAGACAAGCACACCCTGCATCTCTGGCCACCTCCTGTGTCATCTACCGAAAGCACAAACTGGGCAATGACTCAGAGGTGCCAAGGAGAGTCAGAAGCTTTGTTTTTGCTGAGGTACGAACTCCCGCAAACTCCTTTGAAAATCCAGTTCCATTGGTCTGGGAGCTTCCCTGTCCCTGCCATTTGGTGGAGAAAATGGGGGTTTTCCTGCCTGTTGCAGGACAGGAGTGATTCTCTGTGGGGCTGGGTGGCCTCAGCTCTCCTTCATGTCAGTGGGCACATGAGATCCTGGGTATGGCAGGACTGACCCCCAGATGACTCCAAATCCTTCTGCTCTGAGAGGAATGATCTGCAGAAGATGCTGGGAGGGAGATGACCAATAGATAGCCACCAGCAGTCTCACTGCATAATTTGCAGGAAAGAGTGAGCAGCCAGGAGGCGAAAGGGAGAAAGCCGCTAACAGCTGCATTTCTTTGACCCCACTGACAAGACATTAAATGTCTGTGTCATGACTGACTGTGTTTCTGCTTTTCCCTCTCCTCTCTCCTCTCACCTCCCTGAAGGAAGCACAGATCATATCTGTATAAATCAACACCAAACTCTTGGAGCATTCTCTTTTCTCTTATTAGAGAAAGGAGAAGGGAAACTTACTTCTCTTCTCCATCATCACAGCATGGTGTTCACACTCCATTTTGTGTGATGGACACATGCAAATGCAAGGCTGCATTTTACTCTCATTTCATGATTCTATTTGGCCTGTTCTTTAAGTATCCCAGCCTACTCAAGAAAGATAAGATAYTTTAAATCTTGTCTTTCCAGGTAGCTTTATGTGTGACCCATACAAAATCATCAAGGAGCAGTCATTTGTGCATTTATTTGGCATTTGTGCCACAAGGCCAGGTAGATAATTGCACAGATCATGGCTCCAGGGTCACGGAGTCAGGTCCCTGTGGGGTCCCTGATGCCAGAGGATCAGATAGGTCTTCTCAATCACTGCCACTATCCAGACAGAGACTTTAGGAGCAGAGGAGCTTGGTGCGTGTGTGTTTTACTGACAGAGGCTGGGACTCTGGAAAGCACCTAACACAACTCTCCTTTAGCCTGGCGAGAGGCCCATCAGGTGGAAGGTGAGTTGGTGTGGGCCAGCGCAGGCTTGCCCTCGGATGGTGAAACACCTGGGACTTGGGAAGGTCAGAGCTCTATGTGGGTGTGCAAAAGGGAGCTGGTGTGTAGAGCAATGGCGCTGGGCTCTCCTTGAGCTGAAGGAGAAAGGGTTAGGAGCCGGACCATGTCTGGGGTCCCATATGCCAGTGTATGAGCCAGTTATGCCAGCCAGGTGGGGTGGAGCACAAGGCATGCTACATCCTTTACATGGGCCAAAGAGCTCATCTCTGAGTCTGTTTTTGCTATATAACTCCCTCTCCCAATTGCCAGCATGACCATTGCTGTATTAACCATTTTCTGGCTCTTGTGTGACCCTGGGGAAACCATTTGACAAGATATCATTCACCTTCCTTTTTTTTTTCTCCTTAGGAGCTCTGATTTTGTTTAGCAAATAATAACATTCCCAAAAGCAGGTTCCTCTGAAGAAGTTCTCCTCTGACTTCAGCCCTCCAAAGAGACCACTATATATATTTCATTTCTAATTCAGTCCACTGAAAAATAGTGTGGCTTAAACAAAAGGCTCTAATAGTTTCCTTTTGCCAGCAGAGATCATACCCTGATTCATTGCCATTGCACCAAATGCTTTCTTAGTTTTTTGAGCAAAGAAGCTTCCTCAGCCTGCTCTTGAGCTTCACCAGGGAACAAATTATTGTGATTAAGAGGCAGAAGTCTTGAAAACAAGACTTGCCTAATTAATGCACAAAGGGCACCCGCACACCTCTCTTTGTAGAGTAAATGCTTTCAGACCAAGGGCAGCCAGAGACGTGCAGTCTGGGTCTCACAGCAAGGTTAACACGTGCTCCCAGGAGCAGATCAGCGCAGGAGCCGGCAAAGGCAGGAGCTAGAGGCAGCTCTATGAGAGTCTGATCCAGGAGCAGGACCGTGATGTGGTTCGAGACGCCCCCAGCCCCATGTCAGGGCCCTGAGGGCATCGATGGGCCATAACGGCCCTGAGCAGCCTCCCTCCATCCTGCCCAGCCCAGGGCCATCAGCCCCTGCCCCGCGACCCTGCGGCGGTGTTGGCTCCAGCCCCGCCGCGGCCCTGCCCCTGCCCCTGCCCCTGCCCGGCCACAGGTCTGATCCCAGCCCTGACCTCCAGGCGACCGCCCGGCCTGGCCTCGGCCCGTCCCCACGGCAGTGCCCGATGCCAGGACCGGGGCTGCCCCGGCTGCCCCTGTGCCCTGCTCCCTCAGAGCAGCGCGACGGGCCCTGGCGGCCAGGCCCAGCCCTGCTGCCGCCAGGATCCCCCCCGGTACCGGCCCCGGGAAGCCGCACGGCACCATGACAGCTGTGGTGTCCAGGCTGGGCCGGCGTCTGCCAGGTCTCAGGGAAGCCAGCCCTGCTGTCTCGCAGCCCGCCTGTGAGGAAGGGCAGGTTTCTTGCCCTGAGAGCCGGAGGCACGGGGCAGCCCAGGCGTCGGTGCCGTGCTGGGGGACACCAGCCGTAGACCCTCCTCTGGCACAGCCCTCGTTTTCCTGTGGGCCCTGTAGCTCCTTGTGCTCTTCTCCTCCCCCTCCCACCTCCTCCCTGCCAAGTAACCCAAGAGCTGCCATTCTCGTTCTCCCCCACAAATAACTTAAGACTTCCCCCTCTGCCTGTGACTTATTTCCGTCTTCTCACAAACGACCTTTCCCTCCTCTCCCTTGCTCAGTTCAGATAATCCTGCCAGTGTTACTGAAGGGGAAAAGCAACAGGCCAGCAGGCAGCACCCAGTGTGCCATGGAGGGATAAACCAGGTCACTGCCACGAGGCTCTGCAGCTGCGCTGAAACCCCGGCAGCTTATAGCAGCCTCTGAGATTATTGCACTGGCTGGGACAACGTGCTCTTTGCACTGGGGGAGGGAGCAGGAGACATGTTGCTGCAGCACCATCTTACCTTGCTCAACCCTGGAGAAGTCCCCTTCGGCTCAGGTGCTGTGGTTAGGAAAGGGACAGAGAGGCTGGTGTCACCCACTAGGAGACCCCCTCCCCACAAAGCTTTGAGTAAGCCAGCATGGTGTGGAGATAGAGGAGAGAAATCGCCCCTTCTTGGAGATAGCCTTCTGCAGCAGATGTGCCACTAGACAACTTAATGTTCATCACCATCTTGCTCCTCCTGATGCTGCAGTCCAAAGCGGGAAAGGACCAAGTTTGATTTGGACTATAATGTTGTGCTTTGTTTGTCTGCAAGGCAGATTTGTGCAGCCTGTTGTAAATCTGGTGGGGAGTCAATGACTCACTTGTGTAAAAAATGTGGAACTATGTGAATTACGCAACATCTGCTGTTCACCTTTATAAAGATGGTTTTGGCTCACCTTGTTGTTTGTGTAAGAACAAATGTGCCTGTACGGCAGGCTGAGTAATTGCAGCTCCGCACAGACATGCTGAGAAGGAGAGGGTTAGTGCGTGCCCTGTGTTAGCAGGCCTGCAAAAGCTGTCAGGACTCTGTGTCTCTGTAATTACAAATCTGCTATGCATGATTTTTTTAAACAGGCTTAATCCAAAACCTCTACTGCAAATACTGAACTGCGGGGATGCTTGAAGCTTGATTTCTATCCAAACTAAGCGATTTCTTCCAGTGTCTCCCAGTTTAGAGTGAAAGTCTCAGCACTAAGCACCAGGGGAAGGTCTGGATTTGGATCTAGATAAAATGAGAGCCAACACGTACTGACACATTTCCATTACATCATGCTTCTGCAGCCGACTGCTTATAACACATTCCCTTTCCTGATACCATGCTGTGCCATGATTGCTCCTAGCCTAGTCTGCAGCCCATCCGTCTGGCTGTGCAGGGACATCCCCACTCCCCTAGGCATGTTGTTGTCACCCAGTACCCATGAGCTTGGGGGGAGACCTTTGGGTCTGCCTGAATCTGCTCCTGTGTGCTCATAGGCTGTGGACTTGAGGACAGCCTCAAGTCATCAGTCAGCACTCCTCTCAACTTGCAGACTAGCGTGGGGCACTCTGGAAATGAAGACATCAGGATCTGGCCCATAGTTTAAAATTCAGGCCACTAGTCACACAGAAGTCTCTTTTTTGGGGGGCTGGACCAGTTGATTTTCAGAGGTCCCTTCCAAACTCAACCATTCTGTGACTCTGTGATTCCTCTCCCTTCCTTATTCCAGTCCTTGTCACTCCCCTGTTACCTGCTTGGAAAATTTAGAAGCTGTCTGAGAAATATATTAATTTTGGGGAAAAATTGAGGACAAAAACATCAGCGCATGACATTTCCTGCACTGAAACTCTGGCCTGCTTTGCTGTTAGGTTGATCTGTTGGTGGAGTTTTCCTTGTAATGAGGAACACTTCACTAAACCCTTGCTAAAATTGACAGTTCTTGGCAATATCTGTTAACTAGCAAGGCAGGAATGGAAATAATGATCTCCTAAATGGATTTGGGGCTGAAGCTGGTTCCTGCCACAGCTGTGGCAGCAAACCCGAACATCAGATTGGAGTCAGCTCATCCTGTCATTTCCCTTCCTGTGCAGAGCAGTGACATAGCCCAAATCTTTCACAGCGCTAGACACCAGGTGTCATCTCAGCTCACACTAACTGGCACCTCACTGGACACCAAAATGTCTCTGTTGCTCAGACACTTTTTCCTTTGTGACCAGAGTTGAGACATGTCTACAGAAGAGGCCTGGGAACTTGAGATGTTTGCGACTTGGGTGGTGCCTGGTATTCCCAGATCCACTTGCTTCCCAAACACACATCTGCAGTGCAGGCAGCCTGCAAACAGCCTTGTGCCTGGCAGTATCCTAACCCACCAATGCTATGCTAATGCCATATTAGGGTGCCAAGCACAAGTAGATACTGCCAGAGGTAGTAGGCAATGCTGGGCAGTTCACAGGTGTGAGAATGTAAGGTGAGAATCAAGAGCCAKCCTTAGAGCCAGGATGATGTGACAAGATTGAATTATACCTGGAGAAGAGCAAAGGCCACTAAAGAGAGATCTGGCACAAAGCCTGCACAGAACATTTCTCTTTCTCATTCACTGCACAGGAATGTTTGAAGCTCCTGTGTCCCAGGAAGCAGGAGTTGTTTGCCTCCCAGATATGAGGTTTTTGTTTAACCTGACGGCTGAAAGGTTTTCATGGCTGAGCTCATAATTTTGAAATCACCTCCTCTGTATCATGAGCTGTCAAGAATGAAAATGGATGGAGTTTGTCTTTTGGGAGATGAAGCAAAAACTAAGATCCAGTTGCATCTGTCTCACCAGTAAGAGGTTTAGTTAGGTCTTGGTGCACCAGCAAAGGCATGAAATTATGGATCTAATTTACCTGATGAAAGGCGCTGGACTTCATATGCTCAGACGAGCTTGTTGTTTTCATGCATAAATTGAGGTGACCTGGAGTTTAACTACTGAGAAGTCCTTTATATGAAACATCTGGAAAACCTGCAAATCTGACAAAACGTTGCACTGTGTGAACGTCTGCTGGTTCCTCCATGGTAGCAGATCAGCACATATCTTTCCTTTGCAAGAAGATGGTGTAACCAAGGACCTCCCTTTATTGTTTGGGTCTCCATTCTCAGCCTTCTTTCCTCACCTATGCTTGGCACAAGGAGGTTTTCTGGGAAGCTCACCTGCTTGGTATCCCATTCTCTCATAGTATATCATTCCTCTTCTGAGACTACCTGAGCTGGCGCTTGATCATAGCAGAAATCCATATGATGGTGTCACTTTTTTCCAGGTGGTTTTGACTCAAGAGAAATTCCAGGCAGACACCCATCATCCTTATCAAGATGTAACCAGCCCAGACACTGCAGCATCACATCGTTTTTTAACTCTGTAACACTGATGACTCAGCCTCCATTCACAGGCAGTCGTCAGGGACTGCTTCTCTCCACCTTTCCTCTCAGTCAGAGACTGTCCCGTAACCTGTACAATCCACTGAACTTCAGGTCAGCTTTTCTAGTGCTTTGGGTGCTTTTCTGAATGTGTCACTGCTGCTCAATAACGTTCACTGCATACGCCGCTTGAAATCACTGGGAAATGCAAGAGCTAAAGCAGACAACTCAGCCTCTCCATTAGTTTTTATCTTTGGGGACATATGAACTAGAAAAGTCCCTGTAACACTGTAGTCAGTTTACAGCTGTTGGACGAGAACTCCTCGCAGTGCACTGCGTACCTTCTAGGAATTTGAATGGCCAGTTGCTTTTTTTCCCCCCCCCTCCACTGCACTTCCGTGGCTTACTTTCCCAAAGATAATTATATGACTCAGGAAGACAAATGCATATTTCACATACTCACGGGAATCATAACGCTGATAGGTGGTTGAGAGCATTTTGAAGCTCTTTGAACACACAAGAACAGTTGAATTCCAGTGACTTACCTACACAAACCAAAGCAAGTCCAGGCAACGGCTGCATAGTTTTTGTGGAGTCGTTACCCACTGAAGGACAAATATCTCCCGGAGAAAGAATAATTTTTGGTCTTGCAGTATCGAGGCACAGACAATCTTTGTTGCCAGAGAAATCACGGGCATTTTGCGAGGTAAGATTTACTCTTTGTATTTTACTGCTTTTTGAAAGATCTTGTCCAGACTAAGGCTGGAATATTTTCTGCTGTGAATGAAAAAAAAAAGTCATGTGCTTTCTGAGAGGTCATAAGAACAGCACAGCAAAATTATCATCTCTTAAATAGATAAGTGATTATTATGGGTAAAATAACCTAGCATCTAATTGCCTGTGAAGATAACCAGTAAAAATGAGATGTTGTGGTGTTCGATATTATTAATTTGGCACAGACATCTCTGTCAAAGATACAAAAAAAGACACAGACTTTGCTTTAAGTATTTTAACATTTGAATAGTTATGTTACAATTTAATTTGCTGATTTTGGAAGAAAATGTAAAAGTAAGAGGTAACAGCAATTTTATTATTCCATGCAGTAACTTGGAGGACCTTGCAGATCTTACGGATATTAAAACCACTGCAATCCAGTCCTTGCCAGGTTGACAGGGGTACCCAGAATCTCATATACCTTTTTATAAAAGTTGTGCTCAGTCGTAGCAATGCTGTGAAGCTGCTTCCCTGCACCTTGTGTGTCTGTGATTCTGTGCAATTCCTTAGGCAGACTTGTGAAGTTCTTTGGGACGGTATCTGAGGGAATACTTTTCCAAGAGGTACAGCAGGAGCTTGAATTTGGTTGAAATTAAAGCTAGTACTTATAAAGCTTTTAACATTTCATTTCCTGGATCTCTGTATAGATGTGTGTCTCTAGCTAGGGACAAGTTATTTCAAATGAAATCATGGTAAGTTAATAGTCATGCATTTATTTATTTCCTTTCTACCTTTAATCTATATGCAAAAGGATATAGAAGACACACAGGAGCTTCTAGCTCCTGTCCCTCACCAGTATGGGTGACCTGAAACTACTAACCTGCAAGTATTTCCCCTGCTCCCAGACTGGGACAGGTCCTCCCAAAGAGCTTTGTCACATTTAGGGTCTATCAAAAATGCAGGATCCTGGAGTTGCCGAGCTGTGCCGGGAGCGAGAGTGGCAGGGTCTGCCTGGAGCTTGTGAGCCGCCGCGGCCAACACGCGGTCCCTGCCAGGCGCCATACGCCGTGCACGCATGCCCCTTCCCTGCTCCTATCAGCCCTCCGCAAGGGCAGGGGCACTGTGGCTGCTATTTCAGGATGGGCTCCCGATCATGTGCTCCATGGCTCCCAAACGGTTTCTTTTTGTAGAGGCGAGGGGAGAGATAGGGCTCCGCACGGGAACGTGCAGCCTGTCCTGACATGCACATGCTGTGTGCAGACTTGCAGCTTTTACAAAAAGGGCTCCTATCCTGGGGACTGCGGAGCCTTGAAGTGCTTCTTGGCTCTGGACTTCTCCTTTAGCTGTAGTAAGATCAGATTAATGATGTATTAGTTCAAGATAACTGCCATGAGAGCATGTAATTAACTTGTGATCGTATCCTGTGCCAGTTGGCTGAAACCGCACTCTTTTAAGAAACTCTTTAAGACCAGCTACAAATAGAGCTTTTTGAATGACTCCATTAACAAATAGCTCATTAGTCACCTTTTGGGTCAATTAAAGGAGAATGTTCACGAGAAAGGCAGTAAAGAGCTACAGAGGGTGATTAAATGCAGCCGTCAAGCTGAGGTGTTTGGAAACAGTGACAGCAGTTTATTACCGTGGGTATTTTCCTGCGATGGCCGTGCTCCCTGTTACATGGCAGGGCACRGGTGCACAGGGGCCGTGGTTTCTCTGGGTTCGTGATGGCCCAACCCAAGGCCTGATCCACGTCCCACCCAAGCTCGGTTTGACTCCAGCTGGCCTCGGCAAAGCTTGGTCTGACTTTCCCCATCCCACTCGCATTGCTCTTGGGCAGATGAAAAACTGTTCAAAAGCAGGTTTAGAAAGCTGACTCCTTCCTGGGGCAGTGCACCTGCCCAAGAGCAGCTGGTGCTTGCCCAAGCAATGCGATTTCACCTCAGTAACGCTCTCGGATTTGGCACACAAGGCCTTTTGGACACATAAAAGTCTTTCTCTGAACATAAAAGCCATGGAGGGTCAGGGGATGCTTTAATTCCTCTGGACTCATTGAATAAAGATGGAGCAGAGTGTGGCTTGTCCCAACTCAGGGAAGCAGGTTGCACCTACCTGCACAAGCGTTTTGGTTTTAACCACTGCCGGTGCAGCCACACTGTGGCTTTCACTGACAGAACTGTATTGGCAAAACCAGAACGACCTTTATCAGATGCGGGAATCCCGGTACCACTCCTGTAAGACGTGGTCTGGGCCTCACACCGTTATGCAGTTACAGTCTACAGGCCTCACACCATTACCGTTTAGGTGCTGTAAGGATTTATGTATCATTTTTGTGAGCACGGAGCTGGATATTTCAATATAATATTCAAACATATTTCAAATAAAACAATATTTTTGTGTGGCACTGGGAAGCAGCTCAGGACTTCACTGTGCCCACAGGCCTGCCCAGGAAATGGAGCCTCTCTCRTGGTGTTTAACCCCAGCCCTGGTGGCTGCAAGGCTGCCGAAGGAGGTCTTCTCCTGCAGACTGCCTGTGCTCCCTCCCTCTTGTTCAGTCACGCTCCAGTCAGTCCAAGCTCCCTTCTTCAACCCCTGCTTCTTGCCTCAGCCTCAGCCCTTTCTTGGCTGCCCACCTCATCCTTTTGGCATGATAAAAAGTCCTGCCCAAAGCCCACAAACTTGCCCAGTGGTACAGATCAGGATCGGTGCCCTCTCTTACCAGAAAAAGCACTAGTAAGGGCTGGCCCCTCCTGTGGGGTTTGCAGCTTGAGCAGAAGCAAAGAYTTTTCTCCCAAGTCCTGTTTTCCCTTGTCAAAATGGTGGCTGATGCCTAAACCCTGCTATTCTCTGAGTGAATCATCCTCTGTTATAGCATCTACCAACCCTCCCTTGACTGGTGGGCTCCTCAGCTGCTGCCTATTCCTTTCTCTTGCCCAATCCCCATCGATGCTCTATACCCCTTTACATCAGGCTACAATGCCCTTGTGATGGCTCTGAGGTCACCCAGCCTGGCCTGGTGTTCACCATTGCCCTGCCAAGCGGCATCAGGTCGGCTTGGTGCTGCTCCACTGCCCAGATACCAGTCTGCTCATCCCACTCTTCTGAACTCCCTCGAACCTGGATCCTGCTCAGAAGTGCGAGCTCTTCTTAGCTGYTACAAGTCATTGGACAGGTGGTTGATCTAATTAATAAATCATTAAACATGAAGTGCTTCTGTATGGCCCTTTGAGGGCTCAGACCAGTAAGCTGATGTGCAGTGATCACTACACYTGGCTTTGCACAAGATTAGATTGGATTCAGCATTTCATGAAAATGTATCCTCTTTCATTCCTCATGGAAGAAAGGAGAGGAAAGACCCAGACATGCTCAACTAACTGTGAAAATCACCTCCAGTCTGTGGCTTCTGAAAGAGGCCCCTTATTTTTCCTTCTAGCCAAGCAGGTGGATCCAGCTAGAGCCCATCCAGCAGCTCTGAAGTTGAACCGTATGTAAGGAGATGCTGTAACTCAGAGAACATAGGAGAGCCTCCTTGCAACAGCTGTGCCTTTGGACAGCAATGTCTTATTTTGGTGAACCATGTGGATGGAGCATATTTTGTGGGCAGTGCTTGGGCGAACACCGCCTGTTTCTTCTTTTCCTCCATATCAACCCCCAGCATGCTGGAGTATTTTGGATCTGATGCTTTAATCTCTTGTCTGTCTGGGTTAGTCTCAAGTCATTAACTTTTATTTTCCTGCTGTTCTGGCCATGTGAATTCTGCAGTTTGTGATACTAAAAAAAATTCCCAGTGCAGCTGCTTACTGCCCAGAGAATCTGTGTGGCAGACTGTTTTAAACTGGAAATGTTCCAGATGGGAAGCTTAACTGACCTTTGTTCTCTGACAGCCGGTTCTTACAGATTAGAGAAGTTGTAAAATATTACTGAAATGATCATTCCAATGTTACGCTATTTTGTTCTGCAGTTAGGAAGAGCTTTATAGGTAAGACCAAAAAGGGGCAGCAGTTTGTGGTCCGTCTGGCTTTTATTTGAGGTATAATGAAAGCTGTGAAATGAAAGGCGTCTCAATTCAACTTCCCCTCCCACCATTCTTTCTTATATGATATCAGGATATCATATATCCTGAAGCTATGTCAGGAATGACAAGTCTTTTCTTGTCTTGCTTTTTTAGACAACTAGTGGAAGATGTAGGTGCACAAAATGAGCTTTCCCTGTGCTAAATGAAGATCTAAAACAGGGTCTAAATCCAGGCACTTTCGAAAATCTGGCATTTGATTTTTCTTGTTCCTAAATTACAGAGGTAATAATGTTGACTACTGACTGCAACAAACCTGATTTCTTCAGCTAGAGCATAAATCACATTCCCTCTCAATGCACCAAGTTTTGCTTGCATCTGCAGTGCTGCATACCTGCTGCTCCGTCACTCTGCCCGCAGAGTCCTCCATGAAGGGAGGAGGCCTGGGCATCTGCCCTACCGCATGGGTGAAGCAGGGCTTGGCAAAGCAAAATAGGTCTCCTAAGCCAAGGAGAGACTGGATGAAATTATTTTGAGTTGGTTGATGTGGTGTGAGGGAATGCAGCCCTGCATGGTTGTGGGGAATGGGGCTCCAGGCTTCCCACCAGCACTGGTACAGCGGGCAGGTGCTATGGGAAAGAGAGGCCATGCAGAGCTGTGCTCTCTTCTCCTCCTGCGTTCCCACCTGTCCCAGCCCTCCTGCAGACCTCACCTGGAGGATGTAACCCCTTGGCAAGGCACATGTGTAGTCTGCGTAGCAGTGCTTGCCACCTGAGCTGCTCTGTCCCCTCAGCTCCTGGTGGCTGTCCCTAAAGGAGCAGGGCAGAGCACCTCCTTGGAGGCTCAGGTCTCACAGCACCAGGGTGAAGTGGGCAACCTCTTTCTTCAGCTCTGCATTTAGCAAGAAGTCTGTTGCAGAAACATTAATTCCAGCTAGTGTCCTCTGGTACCTGCCTGTCATCTTCATACCCTGAGCCCTTTTCCAACCAGTCCCAGGCCTTCTGTTAGAGAAATGTGCAATCCGACCCTCTCCRGTTATAGTCCTGCACTACCTAATGCTTATATCATGCTTTGAAGGGAGGAGGACCTCCTGTTAATATAGTCACAAATACTGATATTCGCAGTGAGCCATTAGGGGGATACCAGCCGTGGACCCACCRTGTCGGTGGTGACAACCCAGCACCGCAACGCCCTGCCACGCCTGAGCTCAGCTGCTCTCTCACGCGAAGGGATGGGCATGCAAGAGCCACAGCGATGATTGGGATTTATGATCTTTTAGTCATTTCTCAGTGCCAGGATAATTAGCCCTGATAAATTTTGGCTTTTCTTTCTCTAATACTGGCTGGATCCCATGCATCAGTAAAGTCAGCAGTTTCACATTTGCAATTAACTTTCTGTTTGATGGGTGCTCGGGACTCATGTCTGTCTGATTTCATGTTTGTGTGTGTCTGAACAGAGGGGGACAGAGGACAGAAAGAGCTGGGGTTCAGCAATTTGCTTTTTTTTTTCTTTTAGAGAAATGAGCGAATATGGAAAAGCCGTTTTATCTTCTATGCTGTGTTGATAAATTGCCCTTTCATTCTTTCTCTCTTATACTTTTATTGAACTCACAGACAAACCTCTCCCTTGGCGGGTAGAAAGAGTAAATTGCCAACAGAATGCATTTACTAGATGCCTTTCAGTAGCAGAGCTGTACAGATAATAGGTTTTTCATTTTAGTGGCTGAGCTGAAAATTTGAAAATACTTTTTGTTTTGGGTCAACCTCTAAAGGAGAATGTTTCTTTTCTTTTTGTTTCTTGAATTTTTTATTTCTTTTCATAAGCATAAGACATTCTGGCTTGAGATTATTTAGTGCTTTTTATATCTTAAAAAAAAAAGAAAAAGAAAACTAGGCCAGTTTCAAACTGAAGATGTCATTCRAAAGAACAACAGAGAATGTTTCAGTTTGGAAATGTCACAGTGGAGCCTTGCAGCTTTTCTCAGAATGTTTTTCTTCTCTTTCAGCTAAAACCAATTCCATGCTCAAACCGAATTTGCTTAAGGTCTCAGTATCCCATAATGGCACCTCTGTTGAATTTACTACACCAGAAAGCAATCAAACCCCACCTGCATGCAGCAGTGACCTAGTCTATTTGCTGCTTAGCCGGGCTATCTAGATGCAGGTATAGTTGGTACACATGTATTCGTATAAGCATTTAATCCTAGTTAATTAAGCTCTTGAGCAAGAAAACAGATAAAATGATCTCTCACGTGTCTATCCAGCCAGGAAAGCCCAAGTTCAGGCTGCGATTCACCGCTGACGTGCGCACACCTGGTTTAGCAGGCAGCACGCTCTGCGGCACGGGTTTCGGCTGTGCTCTGCYGGGGTCGCAGATGTGACGCGCTGACTTGACCTCTTCCCACAGCTCGCGTGGCTCTGCCAGTGCCCTGCTGGCTGGGGTTTCCCCATGCATGGAAAGCACGGTCATAGCAGTAGAGACAGGGCCTGTCCATGTATTTCTTTGCCTGATGTCCTAAGGAAATGACRCTGATGAGATCATTTCGCCTCTCTCTGTGTCCCTCCATCTTTATCTGCCCATTCCTCCCAGTAACTTTGTGAATTCAAGGCCCTGGCAGCATTAAATTCCAACAAATGTAATGAACATCAGTAACTGGATAGAAATGAAAGACAAAAATTAGTGCCCTCCCTGAAGAAAAAACTGATAACTCACAAGTGCAAAGAATGAAGCAGCCACCTAAGCCATCGGCACGTTTCAGACTAGCCACTGCGCAGGCCATCGTCTGTCCAGACGAAAAGGTAAGGGATATCAGGAGAAGGAGAGGAGAGATCCACAAAGCGTGGAGTTTGGGAACACAGGCCACAGGGCCRTAGGAAACGTGCCCATGTGCACTTTGCTGCTCATGGGACACCTCGCTCTGGTACTGCGAAACTTCTGCGGTCCCCTGTGCAGGTTTTGCTGTGCAATGACGACGACAGCCGGGCAGCGCCCTTAGCTCGGGGCAGGCCTTCACCGCAATAACCGCCCCCTGCCAAATAGCGTGGCCAGTCCCGGGGACTCACTCCACCAAGAAGTCAACTCCATTGGTGCCATCTGTGATCTGAGTTTGCCTCAGACAAAGGTAGGGAAAGTCTCTCTTGTTATCCCCTCTTCAGCATCTTACTGCAGAGGGAAGAAAAGCTCGGCAGTAACCTTTTGTTACATGCTTCCTTGATAAATTAGCAGTTACTGACTCAGGAAAGACCGTGTGTGAGCGTCGCGGTCTCTTTACTGGACTCCATTCCTTCCCAAATCTCGGTAATCCTGCTTTAAGGAAAAGAGAAGGGACGAAATGTCCCGCTCTGTGTCTACCCCATCAGTGAAGCATCGGTCCAAGCGGTYGAGGAAGGAAAATGTGAGCCTCTGTCTCCACCCGTCTCCATGGACTCTGAGCTGTAGCAAACCTGTAGGCAATATTGACTGGCCAACAGACAGTGAATAATTCAATTACTACAGCAGAAAGTGATTTTCTGAGGTTAGGAATTCCAGCTTTAACCGCTCAGTGGTTTCACTGCATCTTTGACACTAATATACCGAAGAAATCTCTTTTTTATGCACGTGGCTGGATCTCATTTCTCAGTATAAAAATCTCTTTTCTGGCAGTCAGAGGCTGAGTAGCCAGCCTGTGCCAGCCGTGGCCTGGAGGAGCGTGGTCCCGGAGCGGCCACGCGGCAGGCAGCGGGGTTGCCATCTCCTCCCCGACCCATCACAGCCACCGCACCGTGGTCAGAGCTGGCTGCAAGGGCTGAGCGGCCGGGCAGCACCCGGCAGGCTTGTCCACTGGGCCCAGCGTGGCGCTGGCAGCGCTCGTACTGAGTATTGTATGACTAATAACCATGGCCAGGCTCAGACATGAGAGTTAAAGCCAGCACCTCTGCTCGCCCTGCAGAGCTCTGAGCTGGCCACCGTGCAGGCCTGGGGCCCTCGACCCACCAGGCTGCCTGCTCCAGTGGTGCCTGTTCCTTGAAGAATTTGAAACCCCATATTCTTTCTTACATATTTACCACTGTTACTCTTGCAATATCATTGCCCCTGTACTTACAGACACTGCAGCTCACGATTTAAATCACCAGCTTTACATCGGCAAAGGGTAAAGCAAAGTGCACTCAAGTTGAGCACGTGCATAGAGTACAACTGAAACAAAGAGCTTTGACTACAGGCCTCATAGGCACACTACCCTGTTCAAAAATAAAACCCTGGCCTTACAAATATTGTAAGGGATTAGGAATTTCTAGGCATTAGTCAGACTGACAATAGAAATTGCAAATGGTCCGAGCATTGATGGCCCTCTGATGCAGCAGGCGTACTACTCAACATGATAAGTCGAGGCTTGACAGAGTCAGCTATTCCTTGGTCCCCTGTGATTCATGTGATTTTTTTTGCAGATTTTTTTCTTTTCTTTTTTTTCCTAAAATATTGACATTTCCCTGTGCTGAGGGAAGCTTCTCACCAACTGGCAGTACAGCAGACAACAACAGCCACTAAGAGTATGTTCTGGTTATTCCTCAGAGAGAGCAGCAGGAAGCATTGCAAGAAGATCTTTGATGCTGCAGATCAAAGATGGACCTTGGTGAAAACTGGAAGCTGGATGAAACCAACTGGTTGTCTCATGGTGGGATCCATCCCTTTGCCAGTGTGAAAGGAGGTAGGATATAACTGTGCAGTTTTAATCAGCCCAGTGAACACGTGGGTGTCTGCCCAACGTGCTGCTGTCATTCACTGTGCTTGCTGTAGTCCTAGGGGTTTTACTGGGCTATATTCAGGGCAAAGTTGTACTCAGTATAAAGGTGGGAGAAATCTGACCCAAACCATAGTGTCTTGCCGGGAGCCAGCAGATTGACACAAGCAYTCCATCTGCATCTTGTCTTCATTCCCTGGAATGGCCTTTTGCAAAAATATTCACCTTTTGGCAAGTTAATATGCCTACCCTGCTAGACGTATCCATCCTGATTCTCCACTAGCAGGACTCTGCAGATGACAGTGGTCAGGGAGAAGCAAGGAGGAGAGCTGGCAAGATATCCCCTTCTCACTTTAATCATATTTGCGTGAGCAAATTTAGGATGGATCCTAAGAGACACTCTGTCCTAGCAGCGACGAAAGGACCTTGGGCTGCCCCTGCTCGAGTTTCCTGGGCAGAACCATTCAAGGTTTCAGCCTAGCATAGTATGATGCAAGATTTCCCAAACCCAAGATTGGGGTGCATTGCTATCCAGAAATTGCCAGCCAGCCTCAGAGAAGTGTTCAGGGCTGTTGCAATGGGAAATACAACAGACCTATTTCTTCTATCCATTCATTGCTATCTAATTTCCAGCCAGCTTTTGTAATTTGCTTTTATTCCCCATTAGCACGTTTTGCAAAAGCAGCTGCATGTGCTTGATCTCAGCTCCACCTCATCACCGGCAGGATGCGTCCCACAAGCTAGTGCACAAGGTTACCTTTCCTTCTGCAAAGCTGGCTTGTTTGGCTTGGTCATGCTGTGCCCCAGCTTAAAAACAAAATAAAAACACAGCCTTCCAGGTGACAGCRCCTTGGAAACTGAAACATTTTGTTTCGGTAAAATGCTTCACTTATCTCCATCTGTTTTCCATCGTTTCCTGCTGATAGCCTGGAAGAGGATGAAGGGGATTGTGTGAGATGTGGCATGGCCTACCTTTCCATGAAAGCCGAGCTAGACAAGAAAGTTTATACTTCTGAATAGAACAGTCCTGGGTTCAATCTCTTCAGGCGAGCACCACTGGGTGGCATCCTTTAAACACAGAGTTGCTCCTGTACTTATTCAGGAGCTTTTAGCCACTCAGCACAGCATGGGAGCTGAGCGGGAGCTGCTAACCCTGCTTGTGCTCTGCCTTAGTGCTCTCCTCTGCTGCAGGGCTGCAGCATGCAGGGGCAGCGAGAGCTCCTCTGCTCACCCCACCTGCATGCAGCAGAGGTGTTCCCATGTTTGCACCAGAAATGCTGACGTAGTTTGGGATCTGCAGGGGAACGGGCATGCTCCCAGGACGTTTATCTGGTTACAAAGAATGACACGATGCTGGCTACGCCAAGAGATGAATTTGATATGAAAATAAGAGATAAGCATAGGGTGAGTTCCTGCAGGCCTTGCTTTATGCCCATTCTGACAACCTCTGCTTCTCTTAACTTTTTAATGCTTGGTCTGTGTGCTTGGTCTCTGTTGCTTTCATAGCTGAAGTGGCCAAATTCCTGTTGGGTTCAGGATCCCACTTTGCCTGGGTCTATAAAGCAGAGAAGGGCAGAGTCACTGCCACTAAGAGTTTACAAAAATCCCAAATTGTTAAATGTGGCTATACGTTGCCCTTTGTTTCTGTATGTAGATCATTGTTAACCTAAACTAGTGGTTCGTAGTCTTTTCTAACTGGAGGACCTAACAACATTTTATAAAGGAGGCCCAGGCCTGTTAGAAATTTCAAATGTATAGATTGCTTTATAGTATTATGAGCTTGCCTTTCTTAAACATCTTCAATGAAACACCTAGGAGGAGTACATGGACATCAGGTGGAAAGCCTATTTAGTCCAGCCTATTGAATTGTAATAAATACATTGAATCTGACAGGGAAAAAAAAACCCTCTGCAAAACTTTTTTTTTGAAAACTTCATTGAGTTTCTGGAATTTTGAASTATTTGACACTGAATGAAATGCTTGAAAAAAAAGAAATCCCAGCCAGCTCTAAAATGAAAATGGACTTTAATGCTCGGGCCACATGGTCTTGGAGTGGCCACAGGCCTTTTGGTCAGCGAGGGGCCTGCGTGAGCCATGCCTCGCAGCTGGGAGCTGGCAGGGACGGCTGGGCCCGTGGGGACAGACTGGCTTTGGTATCCAGAATAACCTCCCAGCTCTGCTTTTAGCAAGCTGTGCAACTGCGTGCAGGTCCCGGCCCTTACCCTTGCTTAGTGTCATAGGATCAGGGGATGACCAGGCTGGAGGGGACCTCAGGAGGTCTTCAGCCAACCTGCCCCATGGCAGGGCCGGCTGTGAAGACTGAGTGGGTTGTGCAGGGATGGGTCCTGTCGGGTCTTGAAAACCTGCAGGGACGAAGACTGCATAATCTCTCCAGGCACCCTGTGCCAGCGCTCGCCTTCTGGTGACCCCAAGCTCAGGGGCTTCCAGAGCCCATGGTCCAACCTGCCACTGAGTTATAGGAACATTATTATCAGGGGACTCAAGGGCTTGCTCAGCCTCCGAAACGTCCCCGCTGGAGCATTTTCACTCCTCTCAGCTAGTTAAGCTTCCACTGGTTGCACCCCGCTGCCGTTAGACAGAGGAGAGATTGTAGCATGCCGGAAAGCCAATCACATCAGGAGAGGGAAGAGTCTCCATGGTTCACTTAATCCAAATTTCAACCTTTTTCCTGCTCATTTCCTAAAATTGTGACAGTAAAGCAAAATAACACCTGGGCACCTCAGAATGCCCCCCCACTGGTGCCAGGTGGCCCTGGCCTGGAGGGGGGCCTGGATCTGGCCCCATGGCCTCCCCGAGCCCCGGGCCTGGCCACCCCGGCAGGCTGCATGCTGACTCCCACCGCCTTCCTGGTGCCAGCAAGCTCAGGAGAGGGAGCAGAGAGTYGCAGCATGGCCGGAGAGCCAGGTATCCCCACGGAGAGCGAGGCTGGCACTCCATGTGCGCAGCCCAGGCGCCCAGTGACGGGCAGAGGCAGATCGGTGCCATGCTCTTGGGCTGGAGGGGCAATAATGGCTCATACTGTCAAGTTCCYATCTTGAACCAACTCCAAGTTTTCTGATAACAGCTGGATTTCAACCCCCCTCCCTCCCCAATATATATATAAAGCCTACAGGGATGAGCTGGAAGCAAGCTGAGCAGGGACTTATCTGCAGTGTGATTAAAACAGCTTTTTTCACTCCAACTCTCTACACCTATCTCTTGGGCTGACCTTTCCGAGCATTTGTTCTTCTTCCCTTAGACAATGAGCTTTCCGAAGGTGCGCCAGCCCTGTTTGGTCTGGATCAGCTGGGTAAGTCCATGTGGAATACATTTTCCACTTTTTTTATTTTTTCTCTGCACCCAACAGAGCAATTAGGAGATCACTTAGTTAAAAAATAGGACAGCCTCCGAATGCTTTCTGCTGCATGAATTCATCATTATGACTGCCTGCTTTCTGTGTTGCTTTTGAATACCGTAGATCAGAGGAATGGGCACAGCTTGATGCTAGAGGTGTTTAGTATCTTCTGTGTTAAATTTGTGTAGAGTCTTTTCTCTGTGAGAGCAGCTTTCACCCTTCTGGTGCAGAGTGCTTAGACACTGCTGTTTCTTGGATGTGGGTTTTAAGTTTAACCCATAGCTGGCACTGGAAATGTTGTGACTTTCTTATGCCTTGGGACACAATGAGCTTTTTTTTGTGGGAGCCAGAACTAGAGGTGTGTAAGATGAGTAAAGACTAAGACACCCAGTGTGGACAACTGCTTCAAAAGAGCATTAGAAGCTCTTGGGGAACAGAGGGCAGCCCACCTCCGAGCCCAGCAGACAGTCTGCTGAGCTGGCTTTAGCGCATCTGCACAGTTTCATCCYGGCGCTCCCCATCGCCTGCATACCAGGAGAGTGAATCCATGCGGGAACCCTATCTGGCCGTGATGCCCCATTAATCAAAGCTCTGCAGGGCCAAGGTTGAAAGAAATGTGTTTCTCAGGCTGACCTAGAGGTGCTCAGCTAAGGTAGGACCTGAGTGGCATGATGGGAAGCCTGCTGCAGGGGGTATCCCACCTCCCAGCCCCGCGTGCAGAGCCAGCGACCAGATACTTCCCACTGGTCTTACATGCAGGAAAGGGGGGAAGCTTTCAAATTCCCTTGGGAAAATGAAATAAAGGAAGGCAATTCAGGGTTGGTTCAAAGGTGGGGAAGGCTAGAGATGGACCGTGCCAGGAAAGCACAATTGTCTGGAGAGAAGCACGCCCTGCTCCATGCACCTTGCTCTCCAGCAGCTGCCTCCTTGCAGCCCAGTGAGATCTCCCCACTGAGCAGCAGACCAGGCTCCCAAAAGCACCCTTTTTCCCTTTAAGGGCAATGACTTCCCCACTGCTCTTGGAAGTGAAATCATCCTCAGTAAGGATGATCTGTGTGCATGCATTGGACTGCTCCCCCTGTGCCCCGGAGAATGGTAGAAACTTGGGGTAGGAAGGTAAAATATTAGGAATCCAGAATGGGGATTTCATCATGTGTATATGTCTCTGCTGTAAATCTCTGCAGCTAAGAGTCAGAATTTTGAAAAAAAAAATCCTATAAGCACAAAAATGTCTGTAAACTGTGTTATCCGTCAGTGGATCTGGAAGGGGTGGTTGGGCTGGTAGCTGTCCTTGCTGACAAGTCTTATACAACTGGTCCTATTTTAAAGGAGTTCTTGTGAACTCTCTCCACTTGGTGTCAGGATAGAGACTGCTCTGACATACATTTGACTAGACGAGTGTCTAATAGGGAATGGAAATAAAGACAACAGCCTTCCTTTGGCTGCCTCATTCATTACCTGCCTTATTTAAAACAGGTCAAGTTGCTTTAAAATGCATTTGCTTGGATACAGCTTCCACCAGCTCCTTTTCTTCTTGCACTTCATCTCATCAGCTCCTTGACCTGTGCGTTCCCTCAGCAACACACACCCGTTTCTCCTAACCACTCTCACAGTCCTCGCTCTCAAAACTTCCAAGGCTGCCCTTGTTCTGCTCTTGGCAAAGGACTCCCTCTCCCAAATGACAAGACTTTGCTGTGTTTAGCTGAGATGAAAAGAAATGCATTATCAGATAGCCAGATCTCTTGAATTTGCAAAACAAGGCTCACTTCTGGCTTCTTGGTGACTTCTGGTCAAGGGACAGGGCTCTGCTGTGCTGTTCTTGGGCAGTCAGGACTGTAACACAGGGCAACCTGCTTCCTGGCACCCTCCCTGTGTTAATGGAGAAATAGTCTGTACCGTCCAGTGTGAACCATTGTCTCCTGGGGGTTGTCAGGCTGTTGTCTGGCATATCATGGGGCTCCTGCACAGCCCTGCTCCCAGCCGAGGGGAAGCAGGAGCTCCATGGACACTGCTTTCCTCTGCTTAGGAATATTGGACATCTCTCAGTCTGGAAAAGATTATTCAAACTAGCACTTGTATCACCTTACATTTCCACTCTGCCTTCCAAACACAGCACAAGATGTGATTGCTCCATCCAAGGTAGACAAGGCAGACAAAGGATGTGAGATAGCAGAACAAGTAATGGAAAACTGATCTCTTTTTCTGCCTCCCTCCCGGCTGGTTAATTTTCAGCTGGATMAGTCTCCTGACCTGAGTCATGCACAGCTGCATTAACTCCGGTGCCAGGCTAGGGAGGTGGTAAGAGCAAACACATGCTGGAGGGAGAGAGGACAAGACCATCCCAGTAGCAGCTCAGATTTATGCTGTATTAAAGTGATCGTGTAACCAGGCCCTGAAAATATCAGCTCAGAGCTCAGCTCTGATCAAACAGGCTATCTGAATGGCAGGAATTATTATCAAAGGAGCAGAAAACAAAGCGTCATTATAATAATAACATCATGAGACAAAACATCAATATCATAACAAAGCATCATTATCATAAAAATCACAGAAAAGTAGGCTTGGGTGGGACATAAAGAGGCCAGCTAACCCTCCCTTCTGCCTGAAGGCAAGATTAACAACTCGTATTCATAGCCATCATTCCACATGGCTGACCAACCTGTCTTCAGAACTTCTAGCAGCCTTCCCAGGAAATCTACTCCAGTGCTTCACTGCTCCAAATACTAGAAGGCTTTTCTTGATATCTGGCTAAATCTCTGTAATTTAAGCCAATTACACATTGTCCTGCTGAAAGCAGATATAAAGAAGAGTTTGCTCCCTTCCTCTTCGTGTTTCACTGTGATTTTTTTATTTGAAGGTTATTCTGTCTCACCTAAGTCTTCCCTTTTCTGTATTAAATAACCCAAATTCCTTTTCTCACAGGTTGTCTTTTCTAGATTTCTAGTGGTTTTCCCTGCTCTATTGTATTTCTAAATGCTTTGCCTCTTTCTTGAACTGGAAAGAGTACTCCAGCTGAGGTCTTCACAGAGCAGGAAATTCGGAAAAAGCCACCACATGGGTCAGACTGACAGCCGTGCAGTTTCGATACCCCCCCCCTGCACTGTCTGTGTTTTTCACAACTGCACGGCTCCTGACTCATGCTCAGCTTGGGATCCAGCAGGCAACCCAGAACTGCTCTTTTACCTGGCATTTCTTGTCCTCTGTGTGTGCCGTTGGTTGTTGCTACCCAGCTGCAGATCACTGAATTGCATCCTTTTTTTTCGCTACTTGTTAAGTCTGTCTTGAATCCTAATCTTGCTTTCAGCTTTCCAGCAGCTTATCTCAGTCTGGGGTCAGCCACAAATGTAAAAAGCCATCCTTGGATTTTGAGTCATTCATGATTAGTACCAGATTTGAGAGAGGTTTTTTGCATAGCCTCATGCCATTAGTAACTAGTCACTGAGAAGGGTTTCGACCAGTCATCTGTTAATGCTTTGTTTTAGTCCAGGTTTCCACTTGCTTATAATAATACCATATGGCAGAGCATCAAAAGCCTTACATATATGTCAACATATATGACATCTGCAGCTTCTCCCTCATCCACAAAGTTTATTACCTTGTCAGAGAAGAATAGATTAGTCTGACCAGTTCTGTTCTTGCTGAATCTGCACTGGCTATTAGTCATATCCTTCTTTTCTAGAGGTTTGCAAACCCTTTGACTGTTCTGGTGTTTCCAAGAATGGAATTAAAAATGACTGGAAAATCACTTCCTAACTCTTCTTCCTTTCCTCGTCTTAAAGACTGGTGCTCTGTTTGCCTTTGGTGACAGCCATGTCCAGCCTTTGGAAACCTCTCCATGGTCTGTCACTGTATAAATCAGTCCCTGGCTCACCTACACCTGGAGTACTGAGTACATTTCTGGGCTTCCCATTTCAGCCTTGGAGAAGTGATGGCCACGGGTGGCAAAGGTGGTCAAGGGATAGAACAGCTTCCATGAAAGGAGACATTCAGTAAACTAAAACTTGCGGGTGTGGAAAAGAGATGCTTGAAGAAGGATATAGTAGAAGTACAGGACTCATGAATGACACAGAAGTAAATAAGGAAAGGCTTACAGCAACCCAAAGGAAGTATGTCTTTACACAGTACATCACTACATTGTGCAACTCATTGCCACAGGATRTCCAGGCTGCCAAAAGCATGAATGGGCTCAGAAAGTGATTAGAAAACATTATGGAAGAAAGGTCTATGAAGGGCTATCAAACATGATGATGCAGGTACAGCCTCTGGCTCAGGAAGTTCCTGCAGTGGAGGAACTGCTGGAAAATGGGATCGTGTACAAGAAAGAACAGCATTTGTATTTGCACTGTTCTTTATATTTTTTCTGCAGCTAGTGACCATATTGGAGAGAGGACATCAGGGCTTCTTAAACTTTGGTCTGACCCAACGTGGTCTTTTTTGTATTTCCTTAGGTCTATAGTGATTAACCAGGAAAAAAAAAAAACAAAAACAAAAAACCCTCCTCTTCCTTTTCTTTCTTCATCTGTCTCTTCTCTCCCACAGCTTGGCGGCTGGATTTCAGCAGATATGAATCAGACTGTGACTGTTGTGTTCCTTTTGTTCTGTAAATGATTAAAACAGAACATTTCACACTTGCTTTGTGGCCTAGCAGAGGAATGTTGCATTGTCTCCTTGGCAAGTCCCGAGGTGGAATTTCTGGCCTTGGAGAAAGTGAGGTCAGGGAGAGAAAAACTGTCTTGAACGGGGGAACATGTGCATAGTGCTTTTCTGTTTCTCTCCCTCTTGCTTGCACTCACTCGCCCTTCCCTTCCTCCCTTCTCTTTGTCTTCCATTCTCTCTTCTCTCTGCTCTTTTCCACCTCCTTCCTTCCGCACTGGAATTTTTTTCTTCTTGCTGCTTTAAGATGATCTAGCTGAATATCAGGAATAAGAAAAAAGATTGACTGAAAAATGCAAGCACCTGGTCCAGCCCTCCCCTGTCACAGCCATCCTAGATAGCCTTGGACAGACTAATCAGAATGTGCTGAAATGGAAAAATAAAATGGCATAAGAAACCCACCTTGCCAAAGTCAAGATCAAAATGTGCGTGTGGGAGATGCAATATATCTGTGGAAATTCTTAGGACCCGTGCTTCACATTTCCTGATAGCTGACTGTAGGAGTGATTATCTAGGTGTACTATTTATACCAGTACCATGTATATGATCAGCCTGCTAGAGGAGGCTTGATACAACTGTTGCGATTGCGGGAAATAGTGTTTTTGTGATACTGTGTGCTGGGGGAATAAATATGCCTAAGAATGAAATCCCATTGGATAAACAAAAAGGGAAGGAAAAAGAAAACCCTCGTCCCTGCCCTGTTTGTTCCCACTGCTTAGTAGCCATCCAGCTGTTTCTTTTTCTTTGTTGTCCTGACCTCATCTCATGCTGGAGCGAGTCCAGACAGCGAGTGCTCTGCTTAACAGTCTTCTGCCAGAAACCAAACAGGTCGAGTTATTAGAGAAAAATGAAAGCTCTTTGGCAAAACTGGAAAAACAGATGTGCAAATACATTTCTGCTGTCTCCAAATACAATGCTGCCTATTAAATGCCAATCAGAGGGGACCTGATAAATATGCACAGTTGTCACTGTGCAAATCTTACAGTGGCTATTAATTTATCCTGATGCATTTTGGTAATGCTCGCTGAGTTGCTGAGCTCACTGGCCATCTGGTAGCTGGGTTGTTTAAACACCTTTCGCAGATGGAGTTTTGGAACTTGTGCTCCAGCGCTGCAAGTGGATTTGCCTCTGCTCATTATTTAAAGTATTTCAGAGAAGCTGAGGATGGTTAAAACAGTGTCTGCTGAAACAAGCTGTGTATGTGGGATAAATGAAGTTTGTGACTAATCAGAAGAGCTAGAATTCTTTCCATCTGACGGGGCCGGAGGCATAGTAAGGGAATCTTTTGTTTTAAAGGATCCGTGTTATTTATTTACTAAACTTGCTCTAATGAAGCTTCTTTACACGGCGTATTCCGATTTCAGGATTCGGCTCTTGTTGCGGTCTCC
The DNA here is from genome assembly GCF_003343035.1 of Apteryx rowi. NCBI lineage: Eukaryota > Metazoa > Chordata > Aves > Apterygiformes > Apterygidae > Apteryx > Apteryx rowi. Next base: position 926,208 of record NW_020449775.1, read on the forward strand.
ATGCTGCGCTGTGGTTATTATTTGTGTTGTTCTTATCAGCGTCTGGCTCTGATATCATAGCCAGTGGTGCTAATGGGGCTTTAATTCACAGGCTGCCTAGTCGACAGTCGTTCAAAGTAGCAGTTACATGAAGAAATGAAGCTGCGTGCAGGCATCTGGGGTTGCCACAGTGTCAGGCGGAGGGGGACAATTATTTGTTTACTCGCAGCATTTGGAAGCTATGTGATTACACGCATGGGCGGCTGCAAATGTAGCGAGTGTCAATACCAGGGCACACTCGCTGTTTGGAGCGGTGGCGGCCCTTCTGCAGGGCCTCGGTGATCTAGCCCGAGGTCAGGCTGCAGTAACCGCGCAGAGTGATGCAGTGACCAGGATTCACTAATATGGGATGACCTGGGGGTGCCAGGTGATCCAGGAGGCCGCTAAAGGCTGAACCAGCAAGGCACCTGGAAACACTTCTCCTCTTCCTCACCTCCTGCTGAAGTGCTTGGGAAATCTCCRAGATGTTTCATTTATTTGCCACATCAGAGTTTAACAGACTTTCGCTTGCAGAGTGCAGTGCATGTGTTTCTCCATGATCCTTAGTTCCAGGGAGAAGCTGGAGGGAGGTGGTGAAATGAGATGGCCCTGTCAGCTCTGTTCACATCAGTGGTYGCTGACGTGACAACCAGAGTTTTGGTGGGACTTGGCCTCAGCTGAATAGGTTAGGACCAAAAGGGGTGGAGGGATGAACTTCCTTCCTTCCTCGTACTCCCCAAATTGATCTTTTGGGGAAAGAATGTGAAAATAGTGGAGCTGCAAAGTGGAGAAGCTTGAACTGTGATTGGCTTGCACTGATGGGCAGATACAGATGCACTACAAATGAATGAATTTGGTAGTTATGTCCCTGTGATCTAACCTCTCTGGTGGTTATCAAGTGAGTCAAACCTAACAGCGATTAGAGCAGTCACTTTCCAACTTGCCATCCTTCATGACCACTTAAGTTATCAAAAGAAAATAGAATTGTACAGAAAAAAGACTTTGAAAGTCACTTGGAAACATTCCCCATAAAATGAAAAATATGGGGGAAAAAGAGAAACTGCACTTTTACCTAGGCAGAAAAAGAAGCTTTTGTCCTTGGAAACATAACATAGCATGGTTCATGAGGTCCTTGGCACTGCTACCGAAAGACAAGATAGCAGATAATCCTTCTTCCTGATACATTTGTTCCTCCAGMACTGAATTTATCACTGGTCATCACACAGCCGTAGAGTATTAATGAGGTAGAAGGGCAGCATAGATTTTGAGGCCAGACTGAGAACAGAATAAGCCCTTGGATATGCTGGGTCTATTTGATTGTGGGTAGTACAGCTTGATTGCACTTGAATAACCCAATCTYGTATTGCACAAGACTGTAATCACACAGAATCAGACTAATCAAAATAAGAATGTGTCCTGTTTTGTCCAACCGAATTATAAAGCTGTAGAGTGACAAAAAGTAGCATTTAAATTGCCATTTTGACCGGGTTTGGAGAGAAATCCCCTCCTCTCATCCAGCACTGGGAACAGACACTTAGCAAGCGGAGGGCAAAATTATGCCTTCATTTACAACTGAGTAGGTCCATGGTTTGCCTGTGAGTGAAAGTAAACCCAACATTTATCTCCAGGGGAAGGTAGGAGAGGGCAACCATGCAATCTGAAAAACTGAAGGCTAGTCCCTCTAGGGGCCTAGGTGTCTATCTGGGGCATCAAGACTCCCTTTGATTTCACAGAGGAGTTAGGCATTTAAAAACTTTTATTTTGGGCCTAAATGACTTGTACCCAGATACTCATCTGTGGGAGATCAGAGAACTGAATCTCTTGTTCAAGACTAGTACCCTAAGCATGAACCTGTATTTTTTCCCCTGAGGAGGCTAAAATGTGTGCCAAGAATGTATGCRATGGTTTCCCCTGCCTCCTCCTCCAACAGCAGTGTATTTGCAATCTCCGTTCTTCTGCTTGAGTGTAAATCCTGACTGTAGTAACTGACTTCAGGGAGAGATCCTGGATTTCTATTGCACTTGTTATGAAATCAGCCCCATACCCTGGAGGCTCACAGGTTGCTCAGCACTTTGAAAAATCAGGCTGCCCATGTTGATGCTTCAGTTTCAAAGCTTCAAAGCGACCCCCGCACCGATAGCACCCAGCCGTCACCTCATCTTGCATGTCGGGGCTGTACAAACACGGAGGGAAAGTCACTTCTAAGGTTGTTCAGCTCACGGGAAAAATCCCGAGGCAAACGCTGCCTGCAGCTGAGGAATCATTTCATCATCATTGGTTTTTCCTCCCTCGCCTCTTTCCGTGTCCTGTAGCTTCTTGTCTCTTGTGCGTAACACTGAAACTCAGAGCAAAGCTCCGTCCTCTGACACGTCCCCCGGCRTAAAGCAACACCTCGGATTGCTTTCGTTTACTGCAGCCTCACCCAGGCAGCACGTCCGCAGGCGGCCGGGAGCTGCCGGGACCCCCCTGCACGGAGCCGGGCCAGCTTTCGTCCCGCCAGGCCCCTTGGCGGGGGCACTGTGCTGCTGCGGCGCTCGGCGCATCTGTCCACAGCCCGTTGCACCATTTCTACCAGCCTCTGCCCCTCCAGCCTGGCACGTAGAGGGCAGAAACCAGCGTCAGGCCCTTTGGGGCCTGAAAAGCTCGACGCGCATATTAAGGCCCAGAAGAAATGACTGCAAATCGAAAGGATAATCCTGCAGGCRCTGGGCAGTTTGCGCGACGGAAGAGGCTGGAGCAATGAGACGCAGGAACTGAAGCAGCGTGTTGACAGAGCCGGTCATCCCCAGAGAGGTCCGTCCTGTGGGGCAGCGCCGGGCGAATGAGGCYGGGGGCTGCCGGCGCCTCTCCGTGCCGCGCGGCTCCGCACACGCGCGGCCGGCTCTGCGGAAGGGCATGAAGTGCGGTACAAGCACACAGGGGCGCTCTCCCGTCCTCTCGCCCCGGGGACAGACCCTCTGCAGCAGGAGGGTGAAGCGGGGTCCGACGCGGTAGGTCTGGGAGGCTAAACACTGAAGCTCTCCCGCTGTAATGAAAGCGCATCCTGTGGAGCTGGCGTGCCGAACCGCGGAGAAGCCCGTGGGCTGACAAATTTCCTGTGTTCCTGTTAGCGCAGCGCTGGTGTCCAGCCTGGGCCATAAATCCTCGGCGCGACATGAAAGGATATGTACAGTATGCTATTTATGTGAAAATGAGTGATGAAGCAGGTGGGCAGCAGGGAAAAGGGTCTGGATTTAATAATAGCTGTGCTATTTGCAACGCTCCCCCATCTCTGCACAGGCTGGATACAGCCCCGCGCAGTGACAGCACAGATCCACAAGCAACCACATGCTCCGCAAGGCACAGGCAGACCAGCTGGAGGGGGTCCAGCTAGAAGACAGGCAGGGTGGCTATCATTAAAAGATGGACTTGGAACTCGAGGTCATTCCTGTCGGCTGTAGACTGCCTCCATGGGTTTGGGGCGAAATTCAGAGAGCCTGTGTTGGTCCCTACGATGGGACTGAGGTCCTATGACCTGATGTAGGAAGGCCATGGGGCAGCAGATGCTTACGCCTGGGAACGTTCGCACATATTAGGCATCTCCGGTTTGGGCTGTGAACTCCCAGGTGTGCCCATGTCTCAGCCTTAGCAGCTGCGTGTCCAGCTCCTGGCTCTCCTGGCAGGCCGGTATGGGGTACTGTGGGGCTCCCGGGCTGCCTCCGCTGCCTGCTGGCTCCAGAGCCAGCGTGTTGTTCCACCGCCACGCGGTGCAGAACGAGACAGAATCTCTTAATTAGAGGATCTGCAAGAAGAAGTTGAAAACTGGGCTCTCAGCAACAGAGTCCAGTGTGAGCTCGCAGCGGAGCAGCCATGCCAGCTACGGTAAGGGAGAGAGGAGGAAGAGTCCAAGTCCAGCATCGAAAACAGGGAAGTGGCCAAGAAGGATCCAGCTGGGTGTTGTCAGCTCTGAAAAACCTTTTCGTTATCAGGAGCAATGAGGGAAAAGCTCTCGTGTGTAACACCAGGGGAGAGGAGAGGAAAGGCGAAAGCCTTCCTGGCTGTACAGCATCAGTCATCAGAGCAGCCCTGGGCAGTGACGAACACGCTGGAAGGATAAAACCCCGCCTCTGGCCCAGCCGCGTGGTGGGTGCTGCCGGCACTGCCGCTGCCGCCAGCGCCGCGGCGC
>NW_020449775.1:930735-933705 GCF_003343035.1 Apteryx rowi
GAGCGGCGGGGCGGGCGCGGATGGCCGCGGTGCTGCCGGGGGCTGCGGGGCGCGGAGCCAGAGGTAACGGGCGCGCGGTGCCTGTCTGTGTGCACGTATAGGCGTACGTGTGCCGGCGTGTGTGCGCCTGTCTGCGTGCGTGTACAGCTGCCTGCGTGTGCGTGCATGCAGGTATGTGCGTGTGCATGTGCGTGCGCATGTGCGTGCATGCATGTGCCTGTGTGTAGGTAGTGTGCATATGTGCGTGCGCAGGTGTGTCCGTGTATATGTGTGTGTCCGTGTGGCGTGCGTGTGTGTGTACGCATATGTGTACGTGCCAGTGTCCCCCGGTGTATACGTGTGTACCTGTGCGTGTGTCCGTGCCAGTGCACGCGTGTGCACGTGTGTATCTGTGCGCACCTGTGCTTGTGCGGCGTSCCTGCGTGCGTGTGCGCGAGTGCGTGTGCCTGTGCCCACGTGTGTGTGAGCGTCTGTCAGTGCGTGTTTAGCAGTGTGCAYCAGAGTGCGTGTGTGTGCACACGTGTGCATCAGTGTGTGCACACCCGTGTGCGTGTGCCCCCGTGTGCATCAGTGTGGGTGCAGCAGCGGCGCGGCGGGCGCTGCTGCCCCGGGGCCGGGGCCGGCGGGGCTGGCACCCCCCGGCCGGGCTGCACCCTGCGCGGCGGCGGCTCTCCGGCTCCCCTGCASAGACCTGTGTCCCCCGGGGACCCTGCCCCATTGCTCCCCAGGGACCCTGCTCCGTAGCTGCTTGGGGCCCTGCCCCCGCGTTTTCCCTGAAATGGGGGCAGGTACACGAGCCGCCTGGGCCCCAGCACCCCCCGTGCTCGCTGGCCGGGTGGAAACCCGGGGCGGAAGCAGGGGCACCGTTTGCGCTTTAGGGCTGCCCGTGTCTTCAGCCTTTTTACGCTGTCAGAACCAAACAGCCCTAAACTGCCCGTGAGGGGAGATACTCCATGTTTCTTGGTGCCTCGAAACTGTCCCCAAGCAGCACACAGTACTTCTGTGAATTCTCTCAACTTGAAAAATAATACTGGTGGAAGAGCCCAGGGTTAGTGAAGGAACAGCCACGAATCAAGCGGGGGTGTTTTCAGCTTGTTTTGAAGGTGGAATGTGCCGGGCATTCGGAGGGCGATTCGGTTTCGGCTTTATTTGAGACGAGGGAAGAGAGCTCGAGGGACTGCAGGGCGAGTGCTTCCACCCGAAGCCAAGACGGGGCGCTTGCGCTTCCGCGGCAGCGCGGAGCCGCCTGCCCCGCCAGCGTGCGTTAGCGAAGGCGCTGGGGCCGGCGCGGAGCCCGCGGAGCTGCGCGGCCGGCTGCAGCCGAGCGCGGCGAAGGCGCAGGAGAGCGGGGCCGGCGGGCTGCCCGCGCTGCGGCAGCCTCGGTGCCGAGGCTGGGCTGAAGCGTCACGTCGATACTGCTGCTCCGGCCGGGCTCCCTGCCCACGGGCGCTGCGGGGCGGCGGCGGCAGCGGCAGCAGGCGGGCACCGCCGCGGGACCGTGCCCGGCGCCCACGGCTGCCTCCCCGCAGCGCCCCGCGGAGCGGCTTGCGCAGGGCGCAGGGCGGGAGCGGGGCTGAAATGCGTGGCGGGCCTCCTGCGGTAAGCGCTCGTAAGTGGAATATTTCCTCGTTTTGTTGTTGCAGGGGGTGGCTAGGGGGAACTTTCGTGTTTAACCTTGCTAGCGCTGGAGGGAGAACAAAGATAAACTCGCGTTTGAAAAAGTGCGTGGAAAGAGGAGAAAAAAGACGCGTGAATTTAACTTACCCGCCGAGTCCTCCCTGCCAGTTTTTGTGATTCGTGGTTTTAAATGCAGGAAGGTTGCTGCTTGGTCTTTTTCCTTTTCTGATGGAAAGAGGATTTTTTTTCCTCTTTCCTGGTACTATATGAAAGTCCCAGGAGTAATGAGTAGCTGTGTGGTTATCCAATAGACACTGTAAGGTCTCTGCCTGGAGTGCTGTCAAACGTTAGCAAAAGACCAAGCCTGTGATTTTGTGTCTGTCTGTTAAGGCATTTGCAAGGCCCTTATCATGCATTTAATGAGCTAAGATGTTTTTTTTTCTTTACGATAGTAATCCAAAAAAGCTTTCTGGGAGAGAGGTGGCCTTGAAGTTGAGGAATCCCCTTATTTTTCCTGCGTACAGCTACCTGGCAGCGGGGTTTCTCTGCATAGGTATACATAGATATATAGTAATTTGTAATGTCTGGAAAAGTTCCTATAAATACCTTATCAAGAAATGCCTGAGTGCTGAGAGCAGACAATATCAAACGGGTGAAAGCAAACAATAAAACACCCTCCTGCGCTGGCCCGGCTCTCTCCTTAGTTGCCCCGAGGTTGCTGTGCCCTGCACGGCGGCGTCCCTGCAGCAGCGGCCCTGGGTGCTGTGGGCTGGCGCTGGCTCTGCGCTCGCTCCGCAGGGTCAGCGCTGACGTGCCAGCCTACCTGTGCCTCAGTTTCCCTGTGTTGCCACCTTCTCTAGTGTCACTCCGGGCTTGGCCGCTGTGCCGTACAGCACCAAAGACTGTGTCCCCCGTCCTGCGGCGGGACGTGAGGGTGGATTTGCCCCCTGCTCCTTCTCACCCCATGGGACATGAAGGTGGATTTGCCCCCTGCTCCTTTGCGCCCTGGGGGACGTGAGGGTGGATTTGCCCCCTGGTCCTTCGCACCCTGAGGGACGTGAGGGTGGATTTGCCCCCTGCTCCTTCACGCCCTGAGGGACATGAGAGTGGATTTGCCCCTTGCTCCTTCGCACCCTGGGGGATGCGAGGGTGGATTTGCCCCTTGCTCCTTCGCACCCTGGGGGATGCGAGAGTGGATTTGCCCCCTGCTCCTTCGCACCCTGAGGGACACGAGAGTGGATTTGCCCCCTGCTCCTTTGCACCCTGGGGGACGTGAGAGTGGATTTGCCCCCTGCTCCTTCGCACCCTGGGGGACATGAGAGTGGATTTGCCCCCTGCTCCTTCGCACCCTGG
>NW_020449775.1:934004-976811 GCF_003343035.1 Apteryx rowi
GTGGATTTGCCCCCTGCTCCTTCGCACCCTGGGGGATGTGATGGTGGATTTGCCCCCTGCTCCTTCGCACCCTGAGGGACGTGAGAGTGGATTTACCCCTTGCTCCTTCGTACCCCATGGGAAGGCCCTTCATGTCTCCTGCGTGTCCATCCTCTTCCTCTGTCCCAGCATGTGCCACTCCCCCTTGCTTCCCTTTTTTATTTTGGGGATTTTTTTTGGAAAGCACATAGCTGCTGGAAGAGGCCAATACCAACCCAAATAAGCAAGTGTTGCTACTCAGGAGGTGTCAGGGCTGCATAGGGAAAACCTATGGATTCCCAGTTGGCATGATTTGTTTTTCATTTGCGCATATGCACTCTGCCTGAAACAGAGGCCATCAAAGAGGCTAGGGGCAATTCATCATCGCCCAGCCCCTCAACGCAGGGTCCTCGGGGAGCAAACCCACCTCCAGCATTCATCCTCCGTGCAGAGAGCAAGGCCCAGAGACAGCTCCCATGCTCCTTGCAAGAGGTCCCCTGCAGGAAGCTCCACCACAAAATTAAGGGCATCGCATTTATTCAGAAAATACCCGCAAACGTCTGTTTGTAGCCTGCCGGTTTGGCGATTCTGGCCTCCCGGCTGGGTCCATAGCGGATCCAAAGAAGGGTGAACRGTGCCTTCTCCCCAGTGGTTGGTTAGGTGGTGGTGGGCAGCTCTGCACCCGGCTCTGGGCAGCGGAGGCTTGGGAAGCAAGAGGGATCTGCAATGGCTGCATTTTTCAAGATTTTTTTACGGTAGTATCTGAGAGCAAGTCAGCACAAAACTGGCTAAAAGTATAGGTTGGCCCTGTAAAAATCCCAGGACTGGAAGAGTTTAAGGTTTTATTCCGTCCTGTTGATTCCAAGCAAAATTTACTCAGTTAAAAATGTTTATTTCCCAGCTGCCAGTCTGGCARATCCAACCTGATTTCTGCAAGCTTTTGAGTTTCAGGCTTCGCCAGTCGCTTCAGGCCAAAGGAGGCTCTCGTTTAACCCGCTTTCATCGCGTTGCCTTCCCATGGGCCCGCGGCTGTGCGCGCCGGGAGGCTGGTGGCGTGGAGCCGGCGGCACCAGGCGTGAAAGATTTATTCCTAGATATGATGGATGGGAAGAAAAGAGTTCTTTTACTTACGAACGCTACAAATTTGATTAGGGAAACAAAAGGCTGATGGTCCGCAGTGCCTTTTCTAACACAGATACGTTGTGGTGTACAGCTCACTTGAAAGACCAGGTCTGGTAAAACGTTACTCCAGCATTAAGGTGGGAGGACGTGCTTTTTGCAGCCACCTTGGGCTGGAGAAYATCAGGAAAATGGCTGAATACTTGTGTTTTCACACAACGACTATCAATTAATGTAATAGTCCCACTGGAAACTTTAGTGCTCAGGAATATTTGTGGATTTGGGAAAATCCCAGGAGGATTTTGGTTTCGTACAGCAATTTCTTTTTGGCAGCTTTGGGATGGATATAATCTGGTTCCCATTTGTGTCCTGAATTTTTAAATGGATCATCCTTCCTTCTGCACAGAGCAGAAATAGAAATGGATAGAAATAAATAGAAAAAGATAGTAATAATAATAACAACAACGATAACATCATCTTTCTTTACAAACAAATCCTTAGGGAAACGTTTCTTTGGAAATGTCAGGTATTTATGAGGTATATCACTTTTTTGCCTTTTAAGTGACTTTTTCAATGTGTAAGATTCTGCTTTGAATTTTCGGGGTGTAAATGTGGAGTAAATCCGTGGAAATCGGTGAAGTAATTCCAGATTTGTACCAGCGCATGGCAGAGCGGAGCATCCGACCCAGACCCGAATGCCTCACTGAAGCGTTAGCAGACGCTGCAGCGTTTACTGGCGTGTTCCCTTGGCATCTGCTTTTTGGGTGACTTGTCTGTGTCATGCCAGACTCCAGGCGTGTCGTAGCTGCACCGCCGCGTCTTTCCCGGCCCCGGGGTGGATACCGTATCTTGAAACTAGAGCACCTTCTTACCAGCTGGGGCAGCCGATGGCGTCTGGTCTGGGTGATCCTGCGCCTTTGGTAGGACGCGGCTTTGCAGGAAAAGGTAGTGTGGGATTGTGTGCAGCTGAGCGCTGCTTTGGATCATCTGTTCTGCCTGTGTCGTCCATCGCAAATACAAACGTGCTTCAGATAACGGTAATTCCAGGTACCAAGGCTCGGGTTAGAAAATGATGAGCGGATGCTTTTGGTGAAATTCACTCTGCATTTAAGCCGACCTCAGAGAAGTCACTAGGAAACCGTTATTCACCTGCCCTCCACGCTCCGTTTTCTGCGCTGTTAATGCGTGCCGAAATAAAATCTGGGACCGAAAGCTTTGGCTTCGTGCGCGGAGGAGAAGGGCAGCCCTGGCGGCCCCGCGTGCGGTGCCGCGGGCCGGCGTTGCAAACGCCGCGCGGCGTCGGGAGGCGGCTTGGGGAGGCGGCTCGGCCCCGGGACCTCGGGAGGTGGCTGGGGTCCCCGCGGCGCAGGGCGTCCGCCGCCGGGACGGGTGCCGCCTGTCGGGACGGGTCCCACCGCCGCCAGCGGTGGCTGTAGCCTTGGGGGTGTTTTCCAGTCTCGTGGGAGCCGACGGGTACGCGACGTCGGCAGTTATGGTGATTTTCCCATGTTGACCCTGGCCTCAGCCGTTTGGGGACAGGAGGTGAAACCAATCATCCTGTTAGCACTTCTGCCTGTGACGCCTTTATTAAATGGCTGCGTTTTCAAAGGGGCTGCATAGAGATYGCCTGTAATGATTTAATAATGGGAAGTTCAGAATTTTAATGTGTTTTCTGAGGGGCGGAAGGTTTAACTTCTTTTTTCTTTAGATGTGACATTTCAGCTAATAATAATGCACAGGCGCTGCTTGGTGTAGGGTCATCACAAGGAGTTCTTAACGTTGATAAAAGAAAGCACTGTCAGTGCTTAGTGTATGGTTTGCTGATGCTTTAAAAAAGGGCGAGAAAAATCCAGAAATGTGAAGGACGATATATAAGATAGAGTTCAATGCTTGCATTTTCAGTTAAGAAATACTGTACAGTCTTTGTACTATTTTTGTTCTGCCCTTATCCCAGACTCCTTTGTACGCTTGCAAGTTTGTGGGAATGACTCAGGGAGAAAGCTATTTAACCTAAAGGACACCACTGGCAAAAAAACACATGGATAAAGAGCAGTGGCAGTGACTGTGAGCGGGAAACTAGAAGCGCATTTGTGTGTATCAGAGGAATAAGATTCTGAAGCAGCCTCCCAACAGGAGGAATTGAGGCAAAAAAAATCCTATTTTTAAAATGGAGTGTATTCAGTTCAAGAAGGGAGTTTTATAATATGGTTGCTTGAAATAACAAGGAACTAGACTTAATGATCCACAGAGTCCTTGCAGTCTTAGGTCCTATTTCACTCCTCTGTTTAATTAATAGAAGGACTTAAATATCCAAGTGACAGTGATCATGCCGGCACTTTTCTGTAATGTGATAATTTTTAAAGGCAGTAAGTACAGCAAAGTTAATCATAGCTTAAATTTGAAGTTTGCAAATGTCTTGTCCGTACGTAGTAGCTGGTTGATAGATGATTCTTTTTTTCACTTTAAAAAATATTCTTCTTCCCTGAGAATTTGTGTCGAGAATTTGTGTCATGAATTTGTGTCATTTCTTTTTTGGAAGAAAAGAGGTTTTTTATGTCTTGCTAATCAGAGTTTACAGTGTAATGAAAATGTCTCCAGACTCTTAGCTGTACTGACAAACTGGTGCAGCTGCATTAGAAGTGTTGCTCTGATCTGCAAGCTTGATGTCAGCCTTTATATTTTACTCTTTTAGAGAGAGTTTCTTCCCTTTCTACTTTCGACTCTGCATAATAGCTTAACTTTTTATCTCAAAACAGCAACACTAACATAAGTCATAGTTGGGCCACTGGCACTTTGATCAAAGTAGAAGTTTAAGTTACTGATTCAGGAGCATCGTCCCTGGCAGGCAGCCCTCGCGCTCGCCCCGCGGGCGCTGTGCCGTGCGTTATCGCCCGCACGGGGTGCTCAGCGCCGGGCACCGAGCCTGCTGTGCTGCGCAGGCCCCCTGAGGCCGGGAGGGCGGGCGAAATCGGGAGGTTATCGCAGCCCTGTGAAAACGGTGGCTGTGCAAGATGGAAGAGGCGGGAGCCGGTCGTGGCACCGCGCCGTGGTGCACACCTGCTTCGGTCGGCAGCGCGGGCAGGGTGCAGGAGCCCGGCGGGGATCTCCCGGGCAGGCAGGCTTGGCCTCGCTCTTCCCTGCATCCATGTGATCTCCTGCCAGATTCGGGAGCCGCTTTCAAAGTGCGCTCGTGTTGCTTTGTTCGGAGCTTTGTGCTCAGTTGCTTTGTTTTTTTGCTGAGGGGAAATGTAGATGAAAATAAGTGGATTAGGCTAAACTTACACAGAAGGTGCTCATCCTTATAAGCATTTAAATTTGGATGTGCTAACATGATACCTTGGAAGAGACAGGGTTTGGCATCCTTCGCTGCCTTTTCTCGTTGTCCGGACAGGCTCCCTCATTCAGTGCTTTCTCCTGCGAGGCGCTTTTGGAGGGTGCGATGAYGGGACTCTGGCTGAAAAGCGAGACTCCAGGGAGCTTTTCCCGGCCAAGGGAGTAGGGAAGCTGGACATCTCCCCGAAATGCTCCAGGAGGACATTTTGGGCTGGTGCATCTGCCTGGCACAGGGGGTGAGGCAGATTTCAGGTTTCAGATGTGGTAGCTCCTGGGCTTTAATGTGGAAGATGAGAGGTTATGTTCGCTCACATCTGTTGTTTGTTACGGTGCTTGGCTTTCTGTCCTGCAAGATGTTGTTCTCTTACCGTGAAAATAATTTGAGCGGTGATTGTTTGGTGCTTTCTAGGCTCAGAAGCTCTGGCAGCAGATTTGTGGCTCCCAAGCAGAGTTATGGTGCGCAGGAGTGAATTAGCTGCCCCAGAAGTGACCTAGCAAACCTGCACGGTTATTGGGGAGTTGCCTACAGCCAGGCAGTGGGAACCTGGTCACCAAAGCATGCCTGAACACCCGTTCTTCTTGGAGCCGGGATTGCAAACGAATCATAACCCAGCCTGGAGGATAGGTGCCTACGGGAACCYTTATGAAGAACGGAGTGAGGGTCACTCTTCCTAAAGCATCCTTTGGAGCAGTGTTGGAAGTGGGGTCTCCTTTTCGTATGCAAGACCAAGTGGTCAGAGAACTTAATCARGAAAAAGGACACTTGAGTTAATTTTTTTCCTGATCCTAAGAAAACTCAAATCTTTCTCATACCCCTTGGGAGRGTGGCCGTGTGGCTGGGGCAGAGCAGTCCTCCCGCTCACAACTGGGCTGCTGCTCTGGAAAGACAGGCAGATTCATGGGCCATAAAGCAAGCGGACAGGAGGCTGACTTTGGAGGCAGGGAGCTGGGGCACTTTAGAAGCAGGGATTCATGGGTCTGCCCTCAGGAATTCGTGTCCTGGCCCTAGGACAGCCCCTCCTGCRCTCGGAGCACTTTGATCATCGTCGCAGTTTCCCTTAAACAATTATTTTCCTTTCTTGTTGACTTGAGATTTTTGTGCAGCAACAGGAGATAGAAGATATTTTAAATGTGGAACAAGGTATTTATATTCCTCTCTGGCTTGGCTACGAGACAGAAAGACAGATGTGGACTTTGAAACGATGTCATTTTTGTTCTGTCTCTTTTGGACCTTCTGTGCAAACTGCAGAAGAGTTTATAGGAAAGCGTAAAGCCGACTTACTTATTTTTTAATTTCAAATGATTGCTTTGGATGATATTTGAAACACCTCAGTCTGGTTAGGACCGTTTGGTCAGTGCAGTACAAGTGGGGAAAGCGTTTCTCCTAATACAAATACTTGCTTTTATTCGGGGCTGTGGCTTGGGATGAACATACTGCGCTGGGGACGCTGAATGGAGAGAAGGACCGTGCGTGCGGGCTGCGCCTCGAACGAGTCCCGCAGCAGCATTGGCAAGGTGGAAACACAGTGGTGAGAGATGTGCAATACAGCAGCTCATCACCTCGTTTTGCCTTGGTGTGTTACCTCTAAATAGTAGCACACTGCAGAAACTATCTTTGCAGAACTAGCATTTTTTTAATGTCTTCCTGAAGGCAAGAGATTTCTCATGGACGTGCCTGCATGCGCGTGTATGCATGCCGCCTGGACACGCAGAGTTTTGTAGCATTTACGGGTAAACATGACAGTGCTTGGAATAATTGTGATTCAGGCCTGGGGGTCTGGTTTAGCCCCGTGTTGCTGTTCCTTGGTGTAGGTCCTTATCAGCAGGGTTGACGGCGCTCTTTGCACTGGCACCGTTCCCACAGCGTTGGCAGCTGGTGGGCTGGGACACGGCACACATGGCTGCACCGGCAGAGCGCATTGCCCTGGCTCCCTGACGTGGTATTGAGCTGGTGATTTACTCCTGCAAGCTACACAGCCCAGGGAGAGTTGTTTCTGCCTATATCCCTTAAGTTGCAAACGTCACAGTCTCTTTCTTTCTTTCTTTCTTTCTTTMTTTATTTATTTCTAAGAGTAACTTTGGATATAAGAAACCATCTATTCCAGGTAGCCTGCCTAGCTGCTGCACTGGCTTTGGGGAAGAAATCTGCTTCTTGGGGGTGCTATTGTTGCTCTGAAAATATGACTTTCCTATAGTGCTGCAGCAGTGAGGTTCCTATGAGGCTTTGTTTCAGATCGCTTTCAAAATCACATCAGAAACAGGAAATATTTAAGAATTGCTCTGCTGTCTCTGGGTCCTTGCTGGCTTGTTTGCATTAATCTTAGTAAATGATTYGTTAAAATAGTTATGAATCTTCAAATGAATTACACCGCTGTGTAATAATCCCTTGGGATAATATGTCTTCTTCTGTAAGGTATAGCACATGTTTATCATAGAAGAAAACAAATAAATTGCTATCAAGCAAGCAGACAGGTATGAGAGAGGTGGTAATGGTGCAGCCATGAGGGCCTGTGACACCTGCTAAATTCAGCAAGGACTGAATCAGGCCAGGAATGTGAAAATGTCCTACAGAGCTCAGGGTAGCAGATGGCGGATATGTGGCAACTTAACATGTAGTGTCTATTGGCTAGATTGAATCCTAGTTCAGGAATTTGGTCGATCTCAAAATGCATTGGCATATTTGTTGAGCAATTTGTTTAGCGCACAGCAGGATTTATTGCCTTCGGAGGTACGCACAGCCCATACCTCTGCCTTAAATCACTGGGTTGTGAGGGTGCCCCTCCATGGTCGGGAGGGGAGGATGTGCCGGGGCCGCAGGGGCCAGGGGCATCCGCTGGGGCTTAGCTGGGTGACTGGCAGAGGCGGAGATAACGTGCTGTCGCAGAGGAGGCTGAGGGGTGTATAACAGCCTGCACCCCTCGAAGGGCACCTGCGAAGACGATGGGGCCAAGCTCTTCTTGGCAGGCGATAAAACATGGGGCCACAGCCCCAGTTTGCAGCTGGGAAGGTTCAGACTGGGTGTGGGTAGACACTGATGCCCCAGAAGGGTGCTGGGGCCGTGGGGCACCCCTCCGCCTCCAGAGCTATCCAGAGAAGAGGTTGCAGCTGGCCGCTGCAGCTGTGTGCGTGGTTTTGGGAAAGGCCCCTGGCCTCTGCCTGCTTCTACACTGTCCCTGTCTTCCTGTGTTCCATGCTATCCCTATCCCACGCTATCCTGGAGCTGCCCCAGGTAAACAATAGTTGGCACTGGCAAAATCCTGCCAGGGACGGTGACCATTTAACAGCATAGGCAAGCGTGTCCTGTCAGCAGAGAACGTGCCCAGGCTCTCTTTAATTTACTAGTACTGATGCAGCCTGAGAGTAGTAGATCCCGTCTCTGTGTGATTCTTTAAGTGAAGTGTGTAGCACGGGATGGTCAGGCGGCACGTGCCAGCACACGGAGCTGCCTGCGCACGTCGGCCCAAGCGAAGCCCGTGCAAACGGGCTGGCTCGGCTGCGTTACTGGGTACAGGATGGGCTTGTTCCCTGCAGCCTGGTGCTTGGAAATGCTGATAACATGTTGTGCACATCTAGGATTACTGTGGATTCAGACGTTGGATCTCCCTCCTTCTGGGGTCTTCATATATTCAAATGGCAAGACTTGGTGTATAATAATAGGAGTTGAGGCATTTATATTCCTGATGCAGCTTGTGGAGGGCAGCAAAACAGAGCCACGGARGTTGACCACTGCTGGCCTGTACGCTGATTTTTGTAGCCAAAACAATGGCAGTGGGAGTGCTGCTCAGCTGAGGTGGGACCAGGCAGTGTCCAGACCTGCCTCTTCAACCAGGCTGCAGGATTTGGCCGTGTGCGTCTACGGTGGGAAAAGTACATTCCAGTTACTGAGGAATTTTTTTGCGATGAGTCCTTCACGTGCACATTCCTTGGAATCAAAAATAAACTGTGCTCAGGCTCACAAGTGCGCTTAGAAAACCTATCAGCAGTTCAGGCATGTGACAGATCCCGCAGCAAATGCAGAGCTGCCAGCAGAGCACCAGGTCTGCCAGGTTGCCAGATGCTGGTGCCTTTAGAGAAAGATGCTCCATCCCAGAGCTCACCACAGGGAGTTATGCCTGGCACCCACAGAACTATAAAAAAGAGGAGTGAGAATAGCACAGGGAAAAGGCAGCAAGAGCCAGTTCCCTCCCAGAGCGGCCCAGTGAACAGACTAAAATTGCATGCAGTACTGATTGCGCTACCATAACTATTTAGATAAGTCAGATATAGCTTTGACTCTTTAGCTAGGGTTTTTTCTTAACATTTCATGTTCATAGTTAGCAAATGTTTGCATTTCTTGTAAGGGAACTGGAACAGTTACATGGACAGATTTTGACTGGTTGAGCCAATGGGTTTCCATAAAACTATGCCATTTAATTAACACCATACAGTTCTCCTGATTTTATCTTTAAATGAATTTAAAGTGTTATTTTATAATATTTTCAGTGCATGTGATGCAAATGCAATTGGCCAGATTGAGGTCATGTGGGAGAAAGAGAGACTCAAACCATTTTCTGTGCAGAGCAACATCCTGCTGCAGCATGAGCTTTGCTAGGAGGAGGATTCAGTCTAAACTGCATCTTCCCCACAGTGCCTGTGTGCAGTGCCTTAACTTAGCAGAGTCCTCATCCCAGACTCCCTCTGTAGTCCATGGAGAGAGATGGATGCCCAAGGAGGTGGCTCAGACCATAGAGTCCATCTCTGAAGATGATGATCTCTCTTATTTGACTCTAGAGGGAACCTGAGACAACTACGAGTCTAACCCAAGCATTTTGGCAAGTATGTGATGTTGTTCCAGGCCTCAATCTCTAAACACTATAAACTCAGGAACTTTTGCAGTTGGTAGGCTCTTCTTCAGCAGGACAGCAAAGTGGTGGCATGTTGCTGGCCTTAGTTTTTTTCAGGTGACCTTAGTTGTAAGAAATAATTAAGAAATTCTGTTGGTAAAGTATCTTCTCTCCTGATCCTGTGCAAAGGTGTCACAGCAGGTTAGCCCTTTCTTCAGAGCCCCAGGGCTCTCTGACCACGGGGCACAGGCATTCCGTGTGCTTGAAGGTGCCTTTCTCAAAGGAAACATTGTGGAAGATGTGCCGCTTCTTCCCCAGGCTCCGCTGGGCAAGGCAGAAGGGCTTTCCCAGGAGGAAGGAGGCAGAAGGTGCCTTTCTCCTTCTTGTGGGAGACATGGTGACCTCCTGGCCAGGCTGCAGCTGTCCTGCGCTGTGACAGCTGCTTCCTGCCCCGGGATCAGGAGGAGGATCTGGTCCTCGGCCGAGCCTTGCAGAGCATCGGTGGCAGGGGAAAACGTCCGTCATCAGCTCTCCTTAGCACCGTCCCTTCCCATCTCCGCTTCCTCTGCGGACGGAGGATAAAATGAAGCAAGAGCAGCACTGCTGTTTCTCCAGCTACAGAAATGCCACCCATGAAGGGCCCTGTTCATTCGACTGTCGCGGCCGTGCTAGGTTACAGCCCCGTGTTGGCTGGCGGGAGAAAACAAAGGGGCTCAGAGTGGTGGGAAGGAAGGGGTGGGACGGCCACAGCCCTCCCTTCTGGTCCCGGCTGGAGGATGTGGCTCCGCTGAGTCAGCTACTCGGAGCAGTGCCTGTTTTCAGAGTAGCATCGGCTGTGGTGAAGGCTGGGAGGGAATTCCCAGCTGGCGGCAGGAAGTCCCCGCGTTAGCTGCAGAAATAGGTGTGACTTTTGGGCCACGTGCCATCTCTCTGACGCAGCCCTGCCAGGGTCACGGTTGTAGGAGGGCGTTTTCACTTATGGAAATTAGGAAAGGACTGATTTTGGCAGCCCAGTAGCAGTATATGTCAGTGAAATGGCCCTCAGATGGGTATCTGGGGTATTTTATCCTCCCAAAGGTAACATGAGGGGTGGTGTAATCTTTTGCCAGCTCAGGAAACAAGTATCTGGCTTGTGTTTGGTCTGTGCTGTTACACACGGACAAGTAGTGTTCCCACCACGTGAATGCAGAGTGAGTCCCTAGAGCTCTTTGCAGGCTTTCCTCCTGCCAGCTCTGCTCTCCTTCCCAGTGCTCTGCGCCTTTTGACATCTTCCCTTCTAACACCTCCAGTGCCAGCACATCATTGATGCCAGTACTAATTTCAAGGCCATGTTTTTTTTTCCCCACTTGACCTGTTTGGTCTTCAAACTGGCCTTAAAACCGGTCTCCTGCTGTGGGTGGTGCTGGGGATGCTTTTGGTGACTGTTTTCTGGGGGGGTGGCATCCCACTGGCGTTGGGCCTTGCTCCTGTGTCGGGTTGGATATGGCTTGTGGCTGTTTCTAAGGCATCCTGGCCATGGCTTGGTCTCTTGAGGTTCTGCTCCTCTCCATGGCCTTCAGTTTTGTCCCTGGTGCTGCCCTCAGGCTGTGGTTACCACACAGGACTTGTGTCCCAACAGTGTCTGCCATATGGTCTTTTGCTACTGCTCTACAAGGATATTTGGTAGATAGAGACCTGCTCATGTATTTAGCTTACCGAGGTCCTGTTATAAAGAGAAGACCTCTGTGACTTACTTTTCTCCAAGCTGCTCCTGTGCTTTGTCGGATGTTTCTCTGCTGGATGGTGTGTAGCTTCATGGGAAGTGAAAGCTCTGTTTTCTGAACATCTGGGCTATGGTCTGGTCCCTGGAGGGTACATTGTAATGGTTCACATCCCGGCCTGCGTGCTCTGTCGCTAACTGTCCTCTCCTCTGCTGCTGCCTTGTTGTYGCATTGGCAAGAGTGTCATGTGCTCTGTTTGGTAGTTAGTGTCTGAATTCTCCTAGAGCTTATTGACTGGTCCTAGGTGTGTTGCACCCAGCAAACAGGTCTGCGTTTCTTGCCTGAGACTCCTCCAGAAAGAGGGTCACCTAGATATGGAGAAATAATCTCCTGTGAACAGGTGGTTCTTGCCACTGAAAGTGAACGGGTCTGTCCCAGCAGCTCCTGTGCTCCGGCTGTGATTTCTGGAGGTTGTGGAGATGGCTGCTGCTGATCCTCTGTGCCCCGCTGCAGAGCTTGCACTGTCACRTTTACGCTGGGCGCTCAGTCCTGGGGGTTATCGCAGGCATTCCTCCCCTCTCGAGTTTAAACGCTTAGGTCTGCTGCTCCCCTTTAGACATGATCCAGCCTTACACCATAGCTCCTCTTTCATGCCGCAATGCGGGACTACCTGTGACAGCCTACTGACATTGCCAAACCTGTTGGCGAAGCAAGGCAGTTCGGCCGTGCTTGCTATTTGGCTGTTAAAATCCTGTGTCATTTATACCATCCTATCTCAAGCTCGGCAATTTTTTATGCCACCCAGCTTGCCTGTGGATACAGATCTGGGGGTAGGCCTTGTAAAGGCAAGGTGAGGGGACTTGGGAACGGGCATGTGAGGGAGTCGGATCCCCATTTGTGAGGTATGGGATTGGTGAATGTGACAGACAGGAGAAAAACAGTGGCAGCAGAGAATCCTCCTTGCTGGGGACAGCAGGGACAAGTGGGAGCCGGTGTTGGGCCCTACTTGCTGGGAGGAGCGTGCCCACGGGGCAGTCGGGGAGGAGAGACCAGTGTTGTGTCAAGCCAGCTCATCAGCTGGTACAGTGCAGGGCGCGCGGGGCTTTCTGCCGATGGCTCCCGGTGGCAATGCCAATGCTCCCAGCTGCCAGCAGTCGCGGCAGTGCTCCTGCAGCRCCCGAGCCACTGATGCTGGAGAGCCCTTGGTGTGACACGTGTTTGTACAGCGCCGAGCGCAGTGCGGACCTGGTCAGAGGAGGCCCATAATAACCTGCTATAATATTAGCAAGAGGAGTCCGCTCCCCCTCCCATGTTATTCCTCTGGTGGTTGCTCTCACTCTGTTCACCCACCCACATTTTCGTCTCACACTTGCCATTCCAGACAGTAACCACTTCCTTTTCATCCTGCATTGCAATTTTCAAACACTGTAGTGAGGCAGACGCCTCTCGCCCTGTTCATCGGATGATTGCAAAACAAATGACCGATTGATGAAACAAGAAGGAAAGAATGAAAAGGCCTCTTTCAATGCAGTGGAAAGCAAAAGACAGAGTGTGAGCCAGGGCTGGAAAATAAACACTTGCCACATCCGTCGCTCTGCTTTCCTGGTTTTATTTTCCTTCCCAGCAATGCTGCTGTGTTCAGTTTGTTTTTTCAGCGTGGAAGATAACCTGCCGCTGCAGTGGCCCAAGACACACATAATCGCACCGAAGGGAGCCAATTCCCCGTGTTAATTCCTCTCTAAATCGGCCTCTCCATGCCCTGCCTGCCCTGCGCCTTTGCACTCACCCTCTCCAGCCACTTTCTTCTCCTGCCCTCCCGCTGGGGATCACGGCTCTGCTTCGCAGTGGTACCACAGCCGTGCTGGGAAAGGTGCAGTGCGCTGGGAAACCCARGGCGAGCGAGGAGCTGGGAGGCGTCTCAGCCGTCTTTTCCTCCCCGAGATGCCACTGCAGGCGAGGGAGCGCCCCGACAGGAGCCAGGCACCCCAAGGGCTGGCGCTGCATTTCGGCAGCGTGCCCCAGGCTGGCTGCAGGGGTGGCACTGCCCTGTGTGATGAGACCCACATGGAGACCTCTCCAGCCCGGGCCAGCAAATCCTGCTGGATGAGCCCACTGCTGCGGGAGAGAGCGTGGGCTTCGCCTTGCTCGTCTGTGGGCAGCCCCTTCTCCTCCAGGGGAGGGAACTCGGTTTTATGATGCTCCTGCAACAGCGAATGGAAAAAGGAAAAAGCCCTGTCCTTGCTCTGAAATGGCTCACGAAGCCTCAGTAAGCTTTCAAGTTTCGTAGTATTGTGCACTGTCTGGATTACGGCCATGCCCGAGCACTGATCTTTCAGCAACTGTTATCTGTTTTACACAGAAGCTAGTTTCCTGCGCCAATTAAACCTGACATTTTATTAAAACCTTCAGTGAATGAACATAAAACATCATTACAGTGCAACAACGACACAAGCAAAGTGGAATGATTTCTGCCTCCGTTGGAGCCACTTGGTTTTTACKCTGGTGTAATAGAGATCTGAAACCGAACAATTTGACAGATGATTGCATTTACCAGTCCTTGCAATTTTAGTACAAGATTTTACATTATTGCTGTGCTATAGCCCCAGCCCCCAAAGAGGAGCTGTTAGATGAGAAATTCTACTGTTATTACAGAAAAACACATCTTTATTCTCCATTTTTGCATCTAGGAGAATTTGAAAACATGACCTGAGGGTACCTTCTGACTCAAAACTCAGAAAGCAAATAAAAGAAAGCAAAAATTTATTAACAGTTTCTTTCTTTTAAATTCCAGTTGGTGAGTGGTGTGGCCTAACTGGTAATTGCTGGCTGTTTATGTTGCCTGTACTGCTTGAAACAGTTTATCTTCCTTGTGCATGTGGATTTTCTTTGTTCCACTGCAGTATTTAGCTTTTATTTATAAAACGAACCTGGAATCAGAACTATTTTGTTTCATACAGAATTTGTGATTCCAAAGCAGGACTCTGTGGGTGAAGGAGCAGGGAATGGTACCTTTAATATTATTTTGTAGCAGAATACAGTAATAATGTTGGAAATTAAGATTTTTGAGTTTTTTCTTGGGTCTGCATCAGCATCAGCACAAATTCCAGGACAGTCTACCAAGCTAATTTTGACAAACGTATTTGGCTTGTATCTGCTCAATTGAGCAATCTTTCCCTCTTGCTCTCTAAATATAGATAACTGCTATACAGATTCATGCATAATATGAATAATAAAGTGATGAATTCATTAACATTTCACAGAAATGCCTATTTCCTCTCCTCTGGGCACAGAAGAAAATTGTATCATCATCTTCATGCCTGCAAAGAGGAAGGACTAGACCCTATCCCTCGTTACAGCCCCRCTGCCCTACTCAGCACAGGGTCATTGACTTTAGTGATGATTCATAAGGAAAAGGGAGAGCAAAGCAACATCCCAGTGTGATATATGGTAGTGACTGTGCAGTTAGCCTGAACGCCAACCGCAGTCAGGATTAATCATTCCGGTTCATCGGTGGCTGATAGTGTATCCTGCAGAGCATGGGGTTGCCAACACCGCTGTGTTGGAAAGTGTGCTTTTTCATTACCCAGGCCCCATGTTGGTGGGCCTCCTGCCCCACCGTGATGTACATGTCCTCCTCCAAGGCCACCACCTCCAGGACCCTCTGCCTTCTGCCCAAGTAGGTCAGCGTTGGAGGTTGATAGCCATCTATTGGTCTAAAATAGGGAACCAGGAGCATAAATGAGCAATTCTGCTGTGTCCTGGGTGCACCAGGGTGAACTCAGGGCAAGGAGATGCTCGTGTCCACAGTTCTTGTCCTCAGAGAGCCTTCGGTTTTGAAGGCTGAGGAAGTGCTCAGAAAAAGGAGTAGGAAGCAGGGAAGGCGAAGGTGAGTGGAGGTGAACATGGGGTGAATGCTGTTCACGTCTTAATATTGCTGTGACGCATTTTGAAGACACTTGTTAAAATAGACACCTCCAGAGACAAACAGCCCTGACAGTAGGCTCCAGGAGAGCCTGTTTCTACTCACTGGTTATGAAGGGAGCCTGGGGTGACTAGTTCAAGTCTTAGATGTCTGTTAGATGCCTAAGTTAGGGCATGTGAATCCTATGCTGGGAGTCAGTCAGCCTGAGATATTTCTGTGGTTCTCCAACTACATCCTCTCTTTACCATATTAAGAACATCTGGACAAAGTGATTTATAAGCTTTCTCTCTTGATAGTGTTGGCTGTATTTTATGTCCCAGTAATTTTCTGTGTTACTGAACTATTGTTCATGAGTGAGTGGATTTTGAGGTGAAGCCTTTCACAGACTTCGGCTGCTATTGAATGTGCCACTGGGTTCTCAGCTCTCCTTCTTTCCTTCTTTTTGCCGGCAGCGTCTTTCAGTTTTACTCCTGCTCTGTTGCATTCTTATTCTGGGGACATACCATGATTTGTGAACTTGTCACTACCAACTTTTGTAAGCTAGGCTGGGTCAGGCTTGCGTAGTGCCTGGATTTGGGGACCTTGGCAGCTAGGCTGAATCAATGCATGAAATAGCACTGATGACTTGATGGCTGCTGCTCATTCATCAAAGTTAATGTATTATTAGGGTGTCAAGGATAGCAAAGGTGTTTGGCTGGGTGGCCCCAGCAGAGCTTCTCAGCTCACCTACCTACACTCAAGAAAATTATTTTGGACTTCTGTCACAGGTCATGGTTTCATATTTTTTCATTCAGTTGGTTTATTTATTGACATCCCATTTTTCTTTCTTACAGGCTCCCCATCTGTTTGTTACAAGCCTGCCAGCCCAGCCCAGATACTGGAAGACACTGGCTTTCTTTACCCGGATCACCAGTTGTTTGCTGGCAGACGTGAAGTTTCTCCATTAACAGCTGAAGCAATCAGTGGTGCTAAAGAGAAAGCTGGTAAGTGGGCAGCCATACTTGCATACCAACCCATCACATTTACTTCTGTGTTTTTCCCTGAACGTAAATTGAACAGTTTAGACCATTTACAAATAACACTTAAAGCATGGTAGGCCAGCTCCTCACCCCTGGTAGAGTCAAAGGAGTTTTTGACTTCAGTGTTATGACCCATCATAATTTTTCACCTGCGCTTGTGGAGGATGTACCATTTCCGCTTGTCCTTCAGGACCTGGTTGCTCTGCACTGAACAGCTGGACCAAGGTCTCTAACTCTTTGCCAAAGGAGCAGGACCACAGGTGCCCGGTGGAAGGCACGCTGAGGTTGGTCCTCCAAAACCAGCCACTATATCGTATCTCCCAAATGTAAGGATGCCAACAGTGCAAATCCTAGCGGTGTTTGATAAAGAACCGTCTTGACTGTGTGGCGTTGTCATTTGCCACTTTCCCCAGGCTCACCTCAGTCATGTTCTTGTAATCTAGACTGTGAACTTTCTGGTACGTGAGAGAAATTTTGTACTGCAAGTCTGCAAAAATGTCCAGTCTGATGAGACTTCTATGCAGTACTGTAATGTGAATAAAGCTGTAATAGTTAGCTGTAACTGCAATGGCATATAAATTAGATGCATACTTGGCTATTGGGCAGACAGGTAAGTGTGTGTGTGTGTTTCTGTGCATCTTGTTGGCTCAAAAAAACATAGTCATCAGTGATTTTCAGATGTCAGTGGGAGAGCTGCCATTTGCAGTGGGGACAGGAATGTATTTTCGTGCTGTACAACTCCTCTGCTTGCAGGCCAGCCCTATGGAAAGAAGGGGAGCACAGCCTTTGCCTGCCAGCATAGTATTAAGTTGATGCCTACACCCTAATTAAAACCTCTGGCTGTGATTAGATTTTGACTTGCCACCTCAGCCTGGCCCAGACAGTACTGCCCTGTGTCCCCAGTGATGGAGAGCCTAGGTCTTGGCATCCCCCTTGCAGGGGTCTGCCAGCAGTGTGCCCTGGCAGTGCTCATCATGGCTTTCAGGTGTCACGAGTCCTGCCTGAGGGTGAGCTGCAGGCTGGCCCTGTCCCAACTCGTGCACACCATCCTGACTCCCCCACACCACCCCGCCAAGCTGACAGACCCGCGGAAACCTGGCGGCCAGGCTGCAGTCCTCCCATCCAGCCAGTCAAGTGGATGGGCAGGCACTGTTGTCCGAGGGAAAATAGAGAAGAGGTGCTGTTTGTCAGGCAGGCGTGTAATGAGGCAGCCTGCGAATCTTTCTCCCCCCGGAGCCCCACAATCATCTTTAAGCCTTTGCCACAAAAATGTTAGTGGAAACGACCTATTCTCATAGTTAAGAGTCGAAGGCTGTTCTTCTCCTTTGGCATCCGGATTGTATGTAAGTTATCCCACAGCATGTGCAATAACAGATGAAACCTCAGGGAAATACCAGACCTCAAGAGAAAGTTTGCTTTTAAACTAGTTTCAAATGCCAAAAAACAAATGTAAGTACTTCTGAAGAACTCCTTTGAGAATTGGAAACAGCAGGATAGAGAAGTAAAGTTGCCAAGAATGACCTCAAAAACTGAACTCAAAACAGCACCTCCTTCTTGCCTAGGGAAATGTGAGGACTCTGTCCAAAGCAGAGGGCTTAATYTCCCTTTTGTCCTCACCGGGGTCTTTGAGTACCCCTGTTGGCCTCAGACACTGTTCATAGAGACATGTTACACCTAGCTGGGATAGGAGCACCAGAAGGATTCGAGGACAGAGGGATCCTGGCCTCCCAACATTGCCTGTGTGTCGTTAGATACTTAGCTCCAGGCAAGCACCGCTCCATCTATCACTTTCTGCAGGTTATGAAGCCCAAGAAACCAATGGGGGTGAGTTGGAAGAGGGAACAAGAATCCATTTCAAATAATATTTGGCACCAATGCCCAACCTGGGCAGCTTCACTGCAGATTGCAGAATCGCTCAGTAGTTTGTCCCACACAAATGGAGCTTGCAGGGCTTGTGGTTTTACTTAAACATGATTGTCTTAGGTGCAAAACTAGTACCATCACCTCTGAAATATTTCACTAGTCTGTGTTACAGTTTTTCATCTAATCTGTCTGTGCCCTTTTTAAGATGTTGGTGTTGTATCTATGACCCTAACGTCTTGCTTGTACTCACCCAGCAAAAGGTAGTATTGACTCATTTAGAAATAGCATTATTAGCCAGAAGGTAAATTGCTGYACTAAAACAAAATGCCAGAGCACAGACTTCTCTTTAATTGCACTTTTAGAACCCTTTTATTTTCAGTATCATTTCAAAGTTTTTCTGTGAGACATACTACATTTTACTTTATTGCGGCATACAGGAGGGGATGTAACTCATCTGTCTTTGGCTATCAAAAATCTAACATCTCATTTAGTATCACTGTGTAGGCTGCCTCTGTAATCCATGAAAGGCATTTCCAGGGAGTCATTTACCCAATTAATATTAGGTTCCTATCTTAGAATGGATCGAATTTCCCTCTGAAACTGCCTGTGTCTCTAGGGAGGGACTTTAGAGCCATGGGTATGGGATGGGTGCATGGAGCTTATCAAGGGGATATTGATGGTATATTGAGGGGAAGGCTGGGGAGGGGATGGAGATATGTTTCTAGGGGCTTACTGTGAATAGAATAAGGGAAAGGGTTGCCCCTGGGGCAGAGGGCTGGCACCAGTGTAGGAGCAAGGTCTGAGTATGGAGGTGTGCTGAAAAGCTTTAGGGGAAAGGGAATAGCTCCATGGTTTTCATCCCTCCTTCGAACACATCCTCTCTGCCCTTAAAGAGACCCTAGGGGGCATCCTCGGAAAGGGGGCAGCTGGGAAAGACRATTTTGGCCTCAGGGTGTGGGAGGGCAGGGGTCGGGAGAAGGAACGGCGTGACCACTCCTCCATCTGGCCAGCTTGGACTCATTTGTAGGCAGCCAAAACTCAGCTGCACCCCAACCGGGAAGCAAAACGCCTTCTCCACAGGTACCAGGCTTCCTGAAAGTGCTAAACCCTGCCTCTCCTCTCTTTCTGCCTAGCCGAGGAGCCGCTCTGCGCCTTGCACCCTCCCAATTTCCTCCGGCTCTCAGAGGTGGAGATGCGAGGGTCGGAGGAGGCGGCCGCGGGCACGGTACTGCAGCGCCTGATCCAGGAGCAGCTGAGGTATGGCAACCCCAACGAGAACATGAACCTGCTGGCAATTCAGCACCAGGCCACGGGGAGCGCCGGGCCCTCCAACAGCACTGCCAGCACTCTCTCTTCCACAGAAAACCTCGCGCAAGAAGAGCCACAAATGCTCCAGCAGTCGGCCCGCCAGGAACCTCAGGGGCAGGAGCACCAGGGGGACAATACGGTGATGGAGAAGCAGGCGCGGGCCGCGCAGCCCCAGCAAAACAACGAAGAGCTGCCCACCTACGAGGAGGCCAAGGCCCAGTCCCAGTTTTTCCGAGGCCAGCAGCCAGGAGCGGTTGGCCCGGGCTTCTACGTCGCCGGCGTGTCCAGTCAGAAGTCCAGGACTGAAGGGAGAGCGACGGTGAACCGGGCCAACAGCGGGCAAGCGCATAAGGACGAAGCGCTGAAGGAGCTCAAGCAGGGCCATGTCCGCTCGCTCAGCGAGAGGATAATGCAGCTCTCGCTGGAGAGAAACGGTGCTAAGCAACACCCGCCTACCTCAGGGAGCAGCAAAGGGTTCAAAGCGGCAGCGCCGCCGCCGGCCCCGGTGCCCGCCAAGGGCATGGACCCGCGGGGCCCGCCGCCCGAGTACCCCTACAAAGCCAAGCCGGCGGTGGCCCCCGCCAGCAAGGCGCCCGAGCACGGGCTCTTCTTCGGTGACCAGCACGCGCCGATGGTGCAGGATGTTCTCAAACCCTCCTACGCGGCTCCCCAGCCAGCCCGGACCGAAGTCGCTGTCGTGAGGTACCAGCCGCCCCCCGAGTACGGGGTCACCAGGTAACTCTGGCTCCCGGGTTTGCTCCTTGCTTTCCTACGTCCTCCTCGGCTTGACGGTTTTTTACTCTTGAGTTGCGGCTGCTTTGAAGCAGGTGACGTGTTTGCTTTCTTAAACCAACTTGTAAAACTTGAAGGTGAACAAAAAGTTCTCCGTAACTCCAGAAAACAGAGCATGTTACTCTTTGGGCATTTTTTCTCATGAAACAGTTTTGGCTTAGGAGTCAGGTTGCACCAAATTTCCCCAGGGCTGGCATTTCTAAAAATACCCGGTACGTGCCATAAATACTTGTCTTCTAAAAGGTGAAAGCTCAGATCCTGCTGGAGAGACGTGGAGGAACGTGCGTGGGCCTGGTTCTGCACTCGCAGCAGTCAAACTCCAGTTGACTTCTGCAGCTTTTTGGTCTAACATAAACATATCTCCTGTGAGCTTGAACCTCATTTACACTGTGGTGACTTCATACCTCCTGATAGTATAAACAAGCCTGTGAGTAGAAATAAATGTAATTTATTCACATTTTGAGATGTTTTTTGCACTCTGTGCCAGAACATCAGGGCCCGTAATCTATCAGATGCCATCTCTTTTGGTGTACCGAGGTGTCATTAGTGCTCAGTCACGGCAGTATGTGCAGAGAGGAGTTGAGTTTCTTTGGTTTGCCTGTAAGTGACAGAGAGTGAAACTTGGGCCAGTCACTGGTCATTTTTGAACCTTCAGAAAACTTAGAAAATGCATATTATACTTAAAAGTTCTCAGTTTCACAATCATCTGTCTTAATTTCTTTTTGCATGAAAAGCCAGAAACATTCATATTTTTCCAGTTAAACTAGCATTTCAGTGCATTTCAGTGGTGAAATGAAACACCATGCTGGACCTCTGCAGGACTGCTTTTCATATTTTATAATTCACACAGAAGATAAATATTTTAGAAACAAGATTTGGCCTATCGTATTTTGTCTGAGAGTGCAAAATGCTACTTTTGTGATTCCTAATTTCATCTAAGCCCCATATCCTCAAGATCTTCAAAACCCCAAACTAAAAAAATTAGAAAACTCCATTTAAAGCTTAATTCTGAGATAAAGAGGTGTTTCTTTATTTCAGACCTTCCTTGTTACTAGATGATACTTTCACTGCTACAGTGAAATTCTTTCTTTCACAAAGAGGGCTATATAAAGTGTATACATCACTTATGTCCTACTTAAATCTTCCAAACAAAGCTTCCACGGGACTTTTATGGTGCTTGGCCCCTTGTGCTGGGCCTCTGCATGAGAGCAGGTTTTATTCCAAGCGCATTAAAAATAATCTTGAGTGTTTACTTCCTGTGAACTGATTCCTGAAAGCTGCTAGGATTCTGCCAAACGCCACAGATCCCGCTAAGATCTGCCTGCTCGGATGTGAAGGTAGAGGCTGGCCCCATGCGCGACTTAGCAGGACTGCCAGCGGCCCACGGTGGGATCGCGCTGTAGGCAAGGGGACCGCTCCATTAAGGTGTTTTTCCTGCTGACCGTAAATTTAAAAGTTCCTCTGTTTCATCCCACCACTCTTTGACCTCTTGGAACAATATTTTGCCAGCCTTGCTGGATTTGGCAGGCTTGGGTTGCCTCACGTGGATGTCAGTGTTTTCCGTTTTGAAAGTTGTCTAATTAGGCCTTTACTGACCCCCAAATCCCCAAAGGTTTTGTAAGCTTTGCATTTTGGTGCACAACTCGGTGCATGCACTTTTTTTTTCGCCACAGCACAGGCATGAAGAACAGGTGGAGCAGTTGCCCATGTTCCCAGCCCCAGCTCTCCCTTTCCAAAATTTTTAAGGTATAAAATCAGGGAGTGAATATCATCGCTTTCAGCGCTTGGAAAAATTCTGTTTTTGTTCATAAACGGGCAAGTTTAGAGAGTCGCTTTGGCGAATATTGCAAAATGGCTGTGACAAGTGCAGGGAAGAGCTCTGGGTCGCGTGCGGTGCTGGGCGCGAGCTCCGCTCTTGCTCCGTGAGGGCGCCCGCGCTGCCGCCCACCGCGCCGTCCCTCCAGCCAGGGAGCGCTGTTGGCGTTCCTCCAGCAAAACATGTTTTGATTGCCAGTGTTTGCTGCTTGGAGTTTGTGTAATTTGTCAGAGCAAAATGATATTTTTAAGAGCTAAGCGAAAATCTCTGTTTATGCTGAGAAACAACTATATGAACTTGACTCTAATGGGGTCAAGTTGAGGCTATGCTCTCGGGAAGCCTAATGGGATTCCTGCACTAATTCAGGACGCTAGCAAATGTTTCAGCCCCCAAACAGATTAAGCGCCGCATAAAAGGGGCTGGTCTGATTTTTTTATAGCTGTTGAAAAATGCTGATTCAATAACCAAAGAGCATGGTCTGCTGAGTCCATTTAAATATCCTTCTGCGGCCTGGTGTGCCGCGCTGCATGTCTAACGCTGCCAGACTTCATTGCCTCCTGCGGTGAACTGGGAATGACATTAGGTGAGAAATCCTCCGGGGCAGTTTGCAAACCTCTCCCAGATGCCTGGGAAGCACGGCTGAGCCTGAGAAGTCCCTGGATGTCAGTGATGCTTTTTACGCTGGCAGCCACCGGCCTTGCCATCACCTCGATGATGCCAGCAGCGGTGGGGAGAAAGGCCCCCCCCAGCTTGTGGCGGAGGGTGCTGCTCATTCCTGGGAAGGCATCACAATTTGGCCCTCAAATGCTGCCGCCAAGTGGATGCTCACCACCAGGGCGTATTCTTTTTTTTTGCACGACCGAGAAGTACCCCTCGTGCCCCATGCAGTCGCCTTGGAGGGAGCCCTTTTGCAGCAGAGGGAGCAGAGACTCTTGAATTTGCAGACTTTTAAAGAAAAACTCAGATGCTCTCTTTCTTCTAGGTGCATATCCAGGAGCTGGCTAGGATGTTTCCCTGGTTGGGGTGCGGGTTATTTACCAAATCTAGATTTAGCCTAAGGAATATGGTCTTTCTTATGCTTTCTGTAAGGCACACTGTAGGTGCTTGGGTTTACCCCGGGAAGAAGTGCTCTCTGTCTGCCCACGGAGGGTCAGGAAGGTCACCCTCCAGGCTCACATTCGCCTTTGCGAACGCGCCCCCAGCTATTTCGAGAGGCGCACAGCTGGGTTTCCCGGCAGCACGCACCGGCTGTCACCTCTCCAAGGCACAGCATGGCCAGCCAGGGAGCCATCCCCCTGCCCACCTGCTGCGAGCTTTGCTCAGCAGCCAGGCTGCCTGCCCAGCTCCGTTTTGTCCTCCTCTCTCGTGGTCCGTAATGTGTCTGCCCGAGTCGGTTTATTTTTTGAATCCTCCTGGGAGGAAACAGCAGCAGGAGGTCTGGTCATGGTGTGCAGAGAGGGATTTTCAGGCCTCTTCTCATTGCTTTCCCRTGGTGCCTGGATTTGGGGGGATGTTTCCTGCCTCACCGTTCCTGCTGGCTACATGGCGAGCCATAACTCCTGCTAGCAGCAGGGTTGCTCACGTACAGCCTGAAGCTTTTTGTTTGCGGGCCACAACTTGGTAGGGATACGATACTTTGAATTTACACTTGTGCCCCGTGAATCTTGTGCCGTTGCCCTGCAAAACAGCCATGGATGGGGAACGCGTGGCTGTGTGGGGAGTGAGGCCCTCAGTCTCTCTGGCTAAGTGGTGGTCTTCCTCCTCATCTTGGGCTTCCTCGTATGATAGTTTTTTGGTACAGTGACACCAACTTTTCACAGCAAATGGCTGGGCACACCAAAATACTCAGCACTGGCATTATCCAGACTTGTTCTTAATTGGTAAGAACTGGTTTGGTTTCTTCTTCTGTGCTATGCCCCAGCTTATAACTGGCCCTATGACCTGCAGGTTCCCCTTACGGCCTTGTTATCAGGGAAGACTTGGGTGACAAAAGCCTTTAGAAGGTGGCTGTAATCCCTGTGTGCTCATCACTTTTCATTTCTCCAGCTCTGTGAGTGCGTTTCAGCAAGGCTTTTTGTGCAGTTCCGTTAAACAAAAGCCAGCGTGCTCTAGTGCTTCATTGTGTGATTCGCAGGACAGACTCGTCCAGGTCTAGAATGCTCTTGGTTAAAATACAATTTCAGAAAATTGCCTGTTACCCAAGTACTCATCTGTATCGAGTTTTAAGATAGATTAGCTGTCTGGTGGTGTTAGCTGCCTCTCTGGCTAGAGGACTCATCACCCCTCTCTGTGAAGAAGTGAAGAAGCTGCAATTAAATGAGTAAGAAGCCCAATCTGGGAGGCATCCCCTAAACATCCTGGGAAGAGAGCCATGGGGTTGTGTTATGCTGTCCAGTTACTTGCAAACATGAACTGGTGGACAGTGGCTTTTCTGTGCCTCTGCCATTGCTCAGAGTTTTCCCAATTAACTGGTCTTTAGAAAGACTTCCATTTGTTGTTTGACTGGGAAGGAAGAAGTCGATAAGAGATGAAGTTGGGGTCTACCCATTTTCATAATGTTAATGAAAGAGTAGGGTTTGGAGATGCTTTTTTTCTTCTGTGAGGTGAGAAGTTCCAGCTTTCATCTAGTTGGGAGGTCCTGGAGGTGGGGAGGGAAAGAAGCTAATGGAAATAGAGCTTTACCCATGGTCATGTGGCAATCACATATCCCGGCACGTCCCTTCCTCTCTCCTGGGCATGTCGTACCTGTCCCTGGCCCATGTGGACACCCTCAGGACAGGCACTGTGCAAAAGGCTTCTTGCTGTTCATAACAGAGAGGGGCGAAGCATGAAGCAGCTTGATCTGGAAGAGGAACCCATGAATATGAGGGATGGAAAAGACCTAGGGTCACTAATCCTCCCTCTCCTCCCTAGTCATCGTGTGATGAGGAAAATGTGGCTAGAAACCCATAGATTTTGGCAGGGAGTTGTTGAAGGGGATGGAATAACTACAGCTGCTGCTTAACTTGCTTTTTTTGTGTGATTTTTATTTTTTTATTTTTTGCAAGTGTCTGGCTTTTAAGTGAACACTGCCTTTATAATTGCTGTTGCCAAATCTCCCAACTTTACTGTAAATCTTTAGATATTTGGTATTTTCCTGAAGATGTCTTAGAGTCATGTGATGCTGCAGGAATCTCAGCTTTCATATAAATTAGATTTACTGACCTCTGCTTTATGGATATCATGATTACAAAGCAGAACTTGAAGCCTGAAGTTTAAAAGGCCAAAAATCAGAAGACAAAGAGAAAAGAAACCAATATTTATTCTTGTTTTAAAATATCATTATTTTTAAGGCAGTCACATGATGCTTGAGACCCTGACTCATGACTTTTGAATGCTTTACGTTGACCAAGTGTAGTAATCTTTAAAAAACCTTTCCTTTCCTAGATGCTAGCTTCTAGAGTGTAGCTATTCTTGAATGATGTCTTTGCTAACTTTCCTTAGGTGCATGTTCAGAGAGGCACAGATTTTTAGCTACAAGGACTTTGAAATAATCTAATTTAGTCTTTTGCATGACACCCAGAATTAATTACAGTTTGCAAAACATTCAGTCCTGATGATTAAAACATTCTCCTGCTGGAGAATCCATCACAGCCCTTACAGACTTGTTCCACTAGCTAATTGCCATTTCTGGCAAAGATTTGCATCCTAGTTTTAGTCTGTATTTTCTAGTTACTGATTTGTATTTTCTAGTTGCTGGTTTGCATTTTGCAATACCTTTGTCAGATATGGTGAGGAGTCCTCTGTTATTAGATATGTGTCGATGCTTAAGAGCATGCTCAGGTCACCTCCCCTCCTCTTTGACACTTTACATAGATGGAGCCTGGAGCCCCTTAATTCTTTTACTGTTGTCAATAACCTTTTTCTCCTTGTGGAAAGGAGAGCAGGATGCTGTGTTGCAGTACCAGTTGAACCAGAGGCAGACTCAGATGCAGTATCACCTCTGCAACGCGGCTCAATATTCCTTGTTTATGTATCTCATAAATACTTGCCATTTCAGACATTGTCACCCTGGGAACTCACCGTCCGCCTTGTTATCCATTAAGACATGTGAGGGTAGTTGCAGCCCAAGATAGAATTTCCTTTTACTGTAGCCTGCCTTATTTATTCCTAGGTGGATGAACTTATACTTGGACCTGTTCAAGTACATATCGTTTCTTTTTGCCCAGCTTAAGCAGTGATCCAAATCACTCAATGCAAGTGATGTATCCTTTTCATTGCTATCCATGGCCCTTGTCAGATCCTGGTAACTTCTCTCCAGAATGATTTGCTTCTCCACACCGTTAATAAAAAGTGCATATAATGTGAATAAGGCCTTGAACTGCAAACACCACTGCTTGATGAGGATTCTTCACTCATAGTTACATGCAGAAGTCTTTCATGCAGGTACCTTTTAATTCACTTTTAATTCTGATTTAATCCATTGTTTTTTAAAGTATGAAGCTGAAGAATGGATTTGGAATGTTGTAATGATAATCACATTTTTTGTGTGCCTCAGAACTTTCCACCCTGTCTGGATATAGAAGCCCGTATGTAACTGCCAGAATAGTGTGTGGCTTCTCTGATTATTTGTTTGTTAAAAAAGCCCTACATTACTGCTGTTTTCAGACAACCTGTTTATATTTACTCATTCAGCCACATGTCTGTGGCTGCTGAAGGGGTGACAATGAAGTCCTTTCATCGCTCTGAGGCACCTCAGTAACGCTGGTACTTTGGCAGYGTGACAGAGCTGATGGATGTCACTGGGATAAGTACCTAAACTCCAGCATCAAAGTTGACTTCTGCTGATCTTTCTTTGTGAGTTTAGCACCTTGAGCATTGTTCAGAAGGCCGCACCGCCAGGTGACTTGGAGGCTGACAGCGATGAGWGATGTAGGAGGAGTGAAGGCTCACAGGCTGTCTTGGATGATGTTACAGATTGTGGCAGTAGTCACTCCAGAAGAACTTTATATTGTCTCCATCTGGTCTAAACTGCTTTACATTAAAATAAGTGAAAGAAAAATGAAGCCATCCCAGCAGTTTCAGTGATACCAATGTCATTTGACTTCCCCCTTCTGCATTACAATCCCTGATGTTTCCTCTAGGAGTGCAGAGGGAGACGGGGTTGAGGAAGGCACCTTTTCCTTTGCTGAAAATCAGGTGGGCTTTAGCAAGACTGTCTATACTAAATGCGGATCCCTGCAAAGAAGAAGTATGGTATCCTGTCCGTCTCTTAACTATGGAGGACAGGGTTTAACACTGTTTTTTCAGGAAGTTTTTCAAAGCAGCTTGTAATTTTCCCCTGCAAATCCTAACATAGCTGCTCCCCAAGGTCAGTCCAAGTCTTTCCATCACTAACAAACAATAGCGAATTCTGGAGTTGTGAGTCCAAGTCTGCAGAAAGGCTTTGAAATAAACCTTTGTGTTTACAAGATTCTGGAGCTTTTGCTTATTTCTTAAGCCAGGGGATACCACAATGGCTATGTCTTGCCTGTGGAAAATCTTCCATTTCTGGCCATATTAGCATTTGATAATGGGAATATATATCTATGTTTCCTTGCACCATGATCAGCAGACTGGTCTTACTGACTTCTCCGTGACTCTGTCTCCCACATGGCAACATCACTAATGCCTCTTGGACTATGTTAGCCACAGCTACAGAGAATAGCRTTTAAAGTCTGTTTCATGACTGCTGAAATTGTACCTGAAATAAGGTAGATACCGGAATCTGAGGTTAGTATCTAGACTCAAGGCTCCCAATCTATGGACATAAATAAGCACTTTTATGCACCTTTTACTGTCACTGTGAGATAGAAGTAAGTCTAAGGTAGCTTGAAAGACTTGCATCCTAGAGTTGCCTGTTTCTCTTCACTGATGCGTATGCAGCATCCGCTATAAATGTGTAAAGTTGTGAGATAAAGTCCATCGTTGAGAGATGAAGTAGGCCAGTCTGCCCTAGAGGCAAAGGAAGGCAAACCATTCAGAGAAAGATAAGCTAAATAGGTAAGAGGAGGACATTTTAATTATGAACGTAAATGTCATGGTATGTTGGAAATGAAGTCCTTACTGCACTGACAAATCCTCCCTGTAGGGAAGAGCGCTGTGTTGTATGCATAGCAGTGCAGAAGTGGACTTTTCTTTTCAGAACACTTACAGGCATTTTATTTTCATTGCTTCCTAAAACTGATCTGTTTTATAGAGCAATAGCACTTCTGTATATACCATTTCCTGGTGGTCAACAGCAAGTGGAGTTTATGATTAATTGTCCTTTCAGTATTTCTTGTTCCTCCATACAACTACAAATTGCCAAAATAAAGTCCTCTGTGATGGTCATTCTTGCTCCCAGGGGTTCCAGTCCAACAGGTGTATTAAGACAATTCCTAAATTTAAAGTTGTGGGGGGCCTTGTTGAATTCTGCGGGTTTCTTCATGAACAGCAAGGGAGGTCCATGGCCAGGTATTTTGTTGAATTTGGATCACTGTTAAGACATTACATAAGCTGCATTGCAAGTTGTACATCACTTAGTGCAGTCTATGAGCAGGGCATGGTATCCACAGGTTCTCTTCTGTTCTCCAACACACAGACCTGGAAAGGCTCACTCTCTCTCTCTGTTGCTCTCTCTATCCCTAAAACCTTAACTGTTTTCTCCCCCCCCCCTTTGGATTGCAGAAGTGTATAGGAACCCTACTTCTAAAATAATGCTAACAAAGAAAATGCTAAGTTTTTAATACCAATGTTGCTGAAGGTGTTGCAGAAGTATCAAAAAAMCATAATGTACCACAGTATCATGCTTTTAAAAAGAATAATTTTGAATGAAAATGTGTTTGGCTAGAAGATTTTAACCTCCTCTAATGCAGACTAAAATCAACATTTAAAGCACAGTAGAAGCATTTGAGAATGCCATTCTTAATGTATTACGTCCAAAGGCACTCAGGATAATCCTTATTCCTTTGTTTATTTGGAGTTTTACATGAGTGCTTGGATGTGAATTAAGCTGATGTTATAATTCTCCTATTTCTACAAATGTTGATTTGTTAAGATGAATTGCTGTGTTGATTTTATTGCATATACACTCATTTTACAGTTGGCTCAGCTACATAATTAAATTCAGACAAATAAAGCAAGTAAACAGAAAATCAGACACAGTTAATCCCCATGATGTTTAACAGTCATACTTCAAACGGAGTAATGTCGATTGTACTATTTCAATTTCCAAGATGGAAAATACTTCTGAGAATCTCTCTTATGCCCCCAGCTACAGAGAATCTTGTACCTGACTGTTGTTACAGCATGTAGATCATTAGTAGCTCAATGATGATTTGTAACTGAAGAAAATATAGATTCAGAGGATGTATCCTCATTCCTTAGTGTAAAGCTAGACAGACTGAAGTGTACATGAAAAAGTAAAATTGATGGGAAGTTGAGATTTCCCCAAATTACCATGTCAAGAGTTCCTGCAAGTGTTTAAAGGGCTTATATACAACAGCAAATTACGCTGATTTATAATGAAAAAGAAAAACTGATATATCCTGCTCTGATTTGGATTCAGAGATCAATATAAATCATGTTCTATTAGTATAAGCTTTTCCCACAAAGAAGTGAGAAAATCTGTATCTGTGCAAGTCACCTTTGTACTGGAATAATTGTGTCCAGACAGTTGGGCTTTTACTTGCGTAAAATCAGCTGTGGCTCTTATTTTGGAAACGACAAACAAACTCACACTTAGCTGAATTAATTATCCTGGTAAAACTTTTAAGTGTAGATGAGCTGTCAAATGCGCTGAAGAGGTGCAGCTTGCTTGGCTGCATTTGCAAACACTGGCCGAGCACATATTGCATTGCAAGTGACATTTGCTCTCTCTGCCGTTTGTGCCATTCTGTATCGTTCAATTTTTCAAGAGGAAAAAATACTCTGGTCCCTGACAAGTACAGGGTGGCTTTTGCCAGCTTTTACACCCTAAGGAACCCTAAAGAAAAGGGCATGGCTTGTGGCCTGACAGGAGCACCTCGTGCGTGGTGCGGTGGACCCAGTAGCCTCCTGAAATGGTCTCTGGTAGTGAGAGATCGCTGGAAAAAGTGGTTCCTGTGGTTTGCGTTATGAGCAGTGTCAGGAGGGAAGCTCTCAGGAAGGTAAATTGGGAGAGTACAGCCAGGAGACAGATCTCCATCTGTTGTAAATCACTGTCATCTTCGCAGAATCACGGATGTAGATGTTGGAAGGAACCTCTGGAGATCTTCTAGTGCAACCCCCCTGCTGAAGCCGGGTCACCTAGAGCAGGTTGCCCAGGACCCTGTCCAGATGGCTCTTGAATCTCCAAGGATGGAGACTCCACAACCTCTCTGGGCAACCTCTTCCAGTGCTCTGTCACCCTTGTAGTAAAGAATTTTTCCTTATGTTCAACAGAACTTAGGTAACCTTATCTTAGGTAATTTGGTGCTGCTGGATGGACCACGTCTATGTTTTTGTGTGATGATGGCCCAGCTACCTTGAATGCACCCACTTTGCCCCAGTGGAGCTGGGCATGGGCTCCTGGGGCAGCCCAAGCTCCGCAGTAGCCTCTGGCTCCTGCCTGCTCCTGGCCAGGGTGGCCTGGCACAGGAACAGGGGGGAACAGGGCTCATGACCAGTGTGTGGGGGCCGGCACCGCTTCCCAGGCTGGCGCCACCTCGGGGCGATGTTGAAATGAGGATCTGGCTCCACAGCGGCAGCCAGCTGGTCAAAGGGCTGCAGCAGGACTCAGCCCCAGCGAGAGCTGCCCATCAGCACCCCGCTGTCTCCCGCAGCTCTCCTCCTGAGCACCCCGCGTGACACCTCCGTCCGCTCGGCCCTTGCACAAGCATTGTTTCGGTTTGCTTGCAGGCTCTGTAAAGTGATACTGCTGTGGTTTAAACTTGGCTGACATTTTGCAGGATATCTTTGGAGCGGGGGGAGATGCATGCCTCAAATTTCATGGTTGCGGAGTTGCGGAGTACGCTAAGAACTGGAGCCAAGCAGCTACGCTCCAGCAGAGCCCTTATGGCTCTCGTGTTGGGTTACATCCACTGACAGCCTGCAACCCAGGGCCATCTCATCCTTATGAGCTCTGAGAAGTTTGAGTTTATGAGGAATTTCCCCACATTAAAATGTTCTAATCCTGAAGATGTGTACAAGTGATCAGCACCCGAAATCAGACGCTGATCTCTTGCCCACGTCTGTCACGTGGGTCTCTATCGGCACAGGTATTTCAGCCAGTGGCACATATCCTTTTGTAGATCCAGCTCCTTTGGGGGAAGAAGCTCCTGCCAGGCATTGCTGCATGTGCCCTCCAGCCTTACAGTCCCCTACAGCTAAGGTGGCASAAAAAGCCTGCACCTGTGTCTCCACCAGTTTGGTTCAGTTTGTTGTATTACTGTCTGCAAAGGCAATGAACTCCAGAGGAGGGTGAGGCTGAGAGCTTGGAGCAACTTCTCAGATGCTGCCAGTGCCCGGGCCTCTGGCGTTGGAGTCCTTGGACCCTCTGCTTTCAGGGAATTTCAGGGGAAACTGAGAACCACTTTGTTCTGCAGCCCTGGACTTCCCTAAATACTATCTGAGGGCCTCACTGGTCAGATACATCATCTGGGAAGTTAACACAGGAGTTAGTGGGCACACTCCTTTCCTTTCTGGCAATACCGGTGATGAATACAAGAAAATGACGCCACCTAACATTCCAAATTAATGTGATATGCTCCCCCTCTGCACTGCTCTCCCTTCCTGCTAAGGCAGTGTCAAGCATGGGGCAAATCTTCACTCCCTGTTGCAGTCAGTATGGAGAAAAGAGCTGCTGTAGTGTCCTGTCCCTGCTGATGTTACTTCTTCTCCTGCAGGTCAGGCTGGATCTTGGCTCCAGGTAGTGTGCCATCCAGCAAGGGGGGGTTGCGTAGCTGCTGCAGTTCCCTTTCTCCTGTTTCTCTGGGGCCTGGCATTGCTGTTGTGTCATATGCTGCCAGGGTGGGGTGGGGGAGCGGGGACCAGCAGGAGGAGAGTTTTTACCGGCAGTAACCGTGCAAGCTGACCTGCCACCAGCCATGGGTGCCTCATACTTTCCTCAGCAGGGATTACGTGCTTGTGAAGTAGTGAATTAGAAGATGATCCAGAGTAGATTACAATATAAAAAATATTAATGTGAAGATAAAGTCAATGCAGCAAGTAGCCTCAGAAGTGTTTACCCTTCCTCTTGCCTAACAGTGCTTTTTCCTACTTCACAATGTTTCTTGATGACAGCAGGTTCTGTGGGCCATAGGTTTCATACAGCACCTCCCCAGCTTATTGTCCTTGAGAAAGTTTTATTCACTTTTTGTAGAAGTTTAGCTCCTAGGTAATTAGGCTGCATCTCTACCAGAGAAATAATATGGCTGAGGGTGTTCCTGGGGCCATCTAGCTCAGAAGGTCCCTAATATCAAGCTCTCCTAGCCTGGCTGGTGCCTCCACACTGCATGCAGAGAGTGACCTTGTGCTGCACCCTTGAGCTGGACCAGATGTCTGCTTTACCAGTGGAGACAGAGCCTTCGGGATGTCTACGCTGGGCTGGTAAAAGCAAACTCAAGGCAAAGCAAGCACTGCGTAGGTGGCTTCATGGGCAGGGCTGACCAAAGCCAGCCACGGCAGGGAGCCCACGCGGGAGAGGTGCTGTGGCGTGTGTTATCAGGGTGCACAGCATGTGAGCCTGGGRTGGGCATGGGCTGAACACTTCTTTTCATTCCATTTCAGTCCTTTTCTGTGCCAACGTGGCTGTTCTGGGCAGAGAAAGAGGGCCAGGATGGGCATGCTAGACTATGTATGCACATTGTTCTGGGGGCTGCAAAGGACGTGTTTGTTTTTCATCTGTTTGGACAGAAGATATTGCTGAATTGCCAGCTTTCCTTGCCATTGTGTGACTCAATGGTGACAAGCTTGTTAGAGCAGAGATGTTAGCTTTTAGCATAGGGTTTTAAAAGTGCATTCCCTTTTCATTTTGTTCTGCTGCAATTGAAGGCAGTGACAGGTTATTATCATTGGGAGTAGAATTAGGCCAACACTGAGAGCTTTTGAAAACCCCACTTTGAGGAGCTGTGTAGGCTCTGAAGACAGCGGTAATCATATTTATTATGTATTTATATAGCACAAAATTGCCTGTATAAAAAAATATCAGTCAAAGGTTTGTGAGACCAAATGGGGTAAATACATCTTATAGTTAGATCTCCCACCTAGCACAGGGTGCAGAAATAAAGGCAGTGATGCTGACAGCCAGCCTAATAGCTTGTCATTAAGCCAGAATATAACTTTTAGAAAGTACTTGATTGCAAGACTTCAGGTGTGGAAGAGCAGGTGGCGTTAAGCAGCTGACTTATTTTCTGGCCGTTGCAAATTGGGTTCTGTTCTTTGATAAGCTCCAATCTATTACATGTCATATTAAAGAGCCCTCTGCTGTCAACCCCTTCAGCCTCTCTGCTGAAGGGCTTCTCTAATGCCCCCCTTTTCTGACTGCTCAACCTGGCTTCCTTTTTCCCTCCTCTCCGCAGAGCTGAGGCTGTTTCGTTCATATGGCAAGGCCAGTGAGGCATGGACCTGAGCTAGCTGAAAATGGACTGCTTTTACTTTTCCCTGGGCTAGATTTTGGCTGTCTCAGTTCCCTGCACTGACCTACAGCCTGGACAAGTGAGCAGCAGCATTGCCCCAAGGTAGAGCGTGGGAATGGGGTAGATGGGCCAGGAGAGACCAGGGTGTCAGGTGCGCCATTTGGATCAGCTTGAGCTGCTGTGGGGCTGACCCTGAGATGTTAATGTAGGGCTTGGGAGGTTCCAGTTCTGACACACATGTCCAGTGTGGCYAGGGTTGAATCACTTAGGCCTGCACGGTGCAGAAATGTCTGAGTCAGCTCTACGCATGCTGGCTTTGGCAGCTAGGCTAAGGAATAGCTTAGCCTCTGCACCATGGGTCTGCATGGTTTCGTTTACCCTGGCAAAGTTTCAGAGGTCCAAGTTGACCTTGTCGCATCTCCAGGCTGCCTCTGGTACCGCAGGCAGGGTTAGGTACATGGAGAGTGGCATGGGGTCTTGTACAGACAAGCTTTGAGCTTCTCTGCCCTGAATTATCCTTTTTACAATAGGGACAGTCTCACTTCTCCAACTTGCAGGGCATTGTGAAATGCATGACAGATGCGAGGTACTTAGGTCACAACTGGATGCCAGCCTTAGGGTTATCCTCACTCTTAAAACACGTACCTGGATTATTCTCCAACCACTGTAAACTCTGTGATGACTCTCTCTGATAGATTAAAGAACCCTCCACTGTCAGAAAGCCCAGCCCAAAAATAGGTTCACATAGGCTGTGACCAGCTCACTTCTTAGCCTTCCCTGRTACAAGACTGGGGGGGTGATGGATGCCTTTAGTCATCGAGTGACATAATGAGGTCTTGCACTGTAAGATGACTTTCATTATTTGCCTTGACTGATCAGGGCTGTCCAGCCAGCAGTTCTGTGGCAGCCCTTCCCTTTGCTGCTTGCTAGAGCTATTCAGGGACACTGCTTCAGTTCCGTCGCTTCCTTTCGTCTCTTAATTCAGCCCATCCACTTGCCTGCTCGCTCCAGGCAGGGACTGATTTTTGAAGGGTAACACATCCCTTGTGTTTCATTAGAGTCCGTGGGCTTCAGCTTCTCCATGGTGGGGTTTGTGGCAAGGTGGGGGCAGGAGGAGGCTGGCTGAGTGCTGCAATGTTTGTGTGCACCTAGGCAAAAAAGCTGTTTTCAGCTCAGCGCTTCTTTTATCCTTTCATGCCAAATGTATACATCACTGTCAAGAACAGGCAAGGAGACAGTTTACCCAGTTACTGCTGTGATTGTTAATATTTAGTACTGACTAGAGACCAGAATCATGACCATACAGTAA
Organism: Apteryx rowi; assembly: GCF_003343035.1. NCBI lineage: Eukaryota > Metazoa > Chordata > Aves > Apterygiformes > Apterygidae > Apteryx > Apteryx rowi. The sequence continues at coordinate 968,621 of NW_020449775.1, forward strand.
TAATCCTGTTAATAAACCATATAGAAACTACACGAATGCTCTTGCCCTCTAGCTACTTAGTGCATTTTCAAGGATGCGCCAGTCTAACGCCTCCCCCCGYGCTTGCTTCCCTGCAGCCGACAATGCCAACCACCTTTCCCGTCGGCGCCAGCACAGCAGCACAGCCCCATGTCCTCGCAGGCCTCCTCCACCACCGGCCCCCTGCTCTCAGGCACATTGCCCCCACTTCCAGCACCCATCGCTGCCCAGCCCACGCCGGGCACGCCGCCGGGCCAGCAGCTGACGCCGGACGCCTTCGCTATTGTGGAACGTGCACAGCAGATGGTGGAGATGCTCTCCGAGGAGAACCACATGCTGCGGCAGGAACTGGAGGGCTACTACGAGAAGGCGGATAAACTGCAGAAGGTACGTGAAGGGCAACCACGGGCAGAGCAACTGCCTTAGCACTGCTTCAGTTGATGCCTGCAAGCTGGTCCACATGGCCCAGGCTGCCTCGTGTCACTGCACCAATGGTACGATGGTGGCTGTCTCTAACCGCTGCTCCTCTGTGGTGGACCTGGATGTCTAATCCCATGGCATGAGGCCTGTGCACTGCTCTGCCATTGGGGTGCATCAGGGCGGCCTGTCAAACATCATTCTGCTGGGGACTTTCCCCTTCCATCCTTCAGCGTCAGCCTCGCAGGAGTAGCCTCTGTGGGGCAGGGTCTGCTGCTGGGTCCTGCACTGCTTAGGCTTGGCACAGAAGCAGTGCTGCATGCAAGAAGCATTTGAGCCAAATCTTTCCTGAGCGGTCTTGTTCAACACTGTACGCTAAAATTATGCTCCACCCTTGTTAGGAAAGTGTAACGACCTGTGGTGGGGTTGGCTGTTGCTTGGAAATTTGTTCATGTGATTGACACAGAGGCTTTCAATGACTGCTGGATGGGTTTCTAAGAGTTGACTGTAGACACTCATGTCTGAACATGTTGGTTCAAAGAGCACTGCCACCTTATCTGAAAGAAGTATTTGATAAAGATTTTGCCCAGAAACCCTTTACAGAGGGATCCTGCACCCTCTTTTTGATATGCACACTTTGCATCTCCAGTGGAGAAGAGCAATGCCTCGCTCACTGCCTGGAGTGGCAAGGGAAGACAAAAGTGAAAAAATCAAATCAAACAAAGTAATGTTTCTTAAAAGCTCACTGAAGTCAGAGCAGGGATGCTCCCCAAATCTGCTGTCTTTGGATACATAGGGCCTAGACCAAACAAATTATTTAGGATCCTACAATACTATTTCATGTATGACTTCCCACCACTTACTTACACACAAATGGGCTTAGGCTGCAGGTCTTTTCCTTACAAAATTAGGAGTCTAAACAGGAGTTAAAGTTTGCTATGTTTGTGTTGGGTCAGGGTGTTCATGGGAGACACCTTTGATGGGAAGAGAAGCAGCTCTGAGAGGCCATGTCCTCTGACCTCAGCTTTGGGAAAATCTGTGACCAGAAAGTCAGACGGGTTAGAAAAAAACCCTCTTGTTCTGTAGCTGTTATCGTCTTTGCAGCATCCTCCTCTGTGAGCAGATGACTTTACTGCTGTAGTCACAGAATTTCCTAAACTTAGTTGAGAAATTTATGCAGCTATGTTAGTTATTTGTGAAGACATCTGTAAAGATTTTAATGCTGACTTCTCTGCGGCCTTTGTGGACAAAAATAAATACTAATTTTACAAAAGCTGCATTGTTCAATAAAAGATATTTGAGTATGATGCCCTAAAAATACTCAGATTTTCTTTTACCCTCTTAGAAACGGCATTCTCTTTATCTTGGATGCCCTAGGAGTCTATTGCATCAGACACCAACAGAAAGGTATTCAAGTGTGGACTGAAGTCTCACTTAAGTCAACAGAACATGGACTCAAATCCCATTGACTTCAGTGGAATGTGAGCAGATTCTTAAAGGGAAACACACGCTCGAGTGCATTCTTTCTTCAGGAAAATTTCCTGAACCAAAACCTTAACCCACATTATCCTTTCTTTGCCATTTTTTTCCGTGTTTGAATGCCTGGAYGGGGAAGGTCCCTTAGCAGGCTCCTGTGTTTCCACAGTTTTAGCTGTACATCACCTTTAAAAATGTAACAGTGAATTAAATTATGTACTTTGGATGTGGAAACTCTTCCTTGTTGTTGGAAGTGAAAGGGTCACAAGATGTACTTTATTTTTTGTCTCTGTATAACAAGTTTACTATAGGTAGGGCAATCCTCCCTCTGCTTTTATTCATAACAGAACAGGAGAAGAAATTAGAGAAAGAGAATCAGCATGACTTAAGAGAGCTCCCTGAGCATTAGTATGAGCAGATCAACCTTAAGGCTGTCAAATTTGAAGTCATGTCTGAATAGACATTTTGCAGAGAGGTACAAGGTAGTGATTAATCCCTGTGCTGTTGTCTGGTTTTCTTATATAAAAAGAGCTGGGGGAGTTTTGTGCTCATTTCTTTTTTAGCTTTCCTGTGCCTTGCTTTCTCCCTTTTTTTTTGTTTTTGTTTGACAGTTACCTTACTGAAGTTTAATTGCCAGACTAGACTACTGCCTCCCAGCATCGTGTTGTGCAAGTTATTTGAGTGGGCTGGAACTAGGAGCTACAAGGGAGAGAAGAGATTTTTTTTTTAGTAGAAGGGAAGGAAAATCACAGAGCTGCAGAGAAATATATCATAGTTTATCAGGATCCTTAATGGCTGCTCTACTGGTCTTCTTCTGCCCTCCCTTCCTCAGTTTTGCTCAGCGCTGACGGAGCCTCTCCCCTTTCCTGCAGCAAGTCCTTGTCATTGGGGCTGGAGGAGACTTGCATGGTGACGTGTTTCGGGAAATGCTGGGAAAAGCGGCTGCCTCTGCTGTAGCAAACAGCGCTGGGCAGAACGGAGGGGCTGTGGAAACCCCTGCCGTGCTGGCAGATCTGCCTCGCAGTGATAGCAGCTTTCCATAGCAGGCGTCCTGTGGCGGTGGAGGCTTGCGCGGGAGGGGGCACGGGAAGCAGCAGGCATCGGGCACCCGGCTGAGCGCGAGGCCCTGTGGAGATGAGGCTGCTGAGGATTCAGGAAAGGGCCTTAAAAATGATAAGAGCTCAGCTAAACCTTTCAATAAGAGAGTTAGACAAGCTCAGTTTGCTTAAATGCTCAAGGGAAGTGGTGTGAGGTAGCTTGAATATAGTCTATGGACTATAGAAATATAGTCTTCAATATAGATGGCTTTTGCTAGTAGAGGTCACGTTGATCTAAAGAAAAAAAACGTAGCAGGAGCAAGTAGCTGAAACCAGTTCAATTCAACTCAAAGAGGAATTAAGGCATATTAAAAATATGAGAATACTTAACTATTGGAACAGCTTCCACTGTGGTGCGCCAGATTGTCCATCATCCGACACCTTTAAATTAACCTGGAGGCCTGGCTCTTCTGTATGCCGGCAGGGTGTGGGCGCACCGTACTTTATGTTATGGCAGAGATCATGCTGGATAGATGCCTCTTGCCTTGAGATCTCTGACTCACTGATGAATTTCAYGCACCATATTTGTCTTTTCAGATCACTGTGATAGAGGAAGACGTGGTTGGGTGCTGTTGAGTAAATAGTTGACAGGTTGTTTTTATTCTAGAAAATTCACAAAAAATCAGATTTTCTCACAAAAGATCAGACTTTTTGATGAGGCTTCATACAAGTTTGTGCTGTTACATATATGAGGAAGAAGAAAACTGATCAATGGTGTTTGAACCATAAGATTTAGGCTGAATTTTGAACACTAGATCATGTTCCCTAGATCATGTTATTTTTTAAGCCTGCTTTCCTGTTGGAATGAATTCATTGCCAATCATTCTGAGTACAAGAAAGGATATAAAAAAGAAAATCTTTGCATGCATTGTACAACTCTTGGAGCAATGCAGTTAGGATGTATTCAGCATCCCTCTGAACATGCTGTCCCTGTAGTCGGAGCATGCCTGGTATCTAGTTGTGTGTCAAGGGAGTAGGGAAGGAGGACCTACTTTTCTGAAATGTAATTAGCTAAAATGTACCAATGCTTCAGGGAGTTCCTGCTTTAAAAAAAAGAAAAACGAAGTGGAAAATCAGAATAATCATTTGTAGTTCACCTAAGAAAGAATTTCAGGACGTAGACTATGTAGACTATGGTCTGGTGCTACGGGTCAGATTTCTCTGAGCCCTAGAGAATTGCTAGTTGGGAACTGATGTGTCTGTGGTACCTTTTAATACCATGCATATAGGGGAGCAGCATGTAGGTGTGTGAAATACATCTTAACTGCTAAATCACCATGTGTTTGAGATATGTGATATGATACTTGGCAAGTTTAGGGGCTAATTCGAAGCTATTGTTGTCAATGGTTTAATCGGGCTTTGAAGCTTGTCATTTGTTTCAGTCTTTGTGTCTGAGCAAACTGAAAGCAAAAATCAGAGAGGGTAACTCAGTTTTCCCAGCCTCTAACCCATCAGGTCTCTGCCTGGCTTTGCTCCACCACGTGTTTCAGAGATGCTGCGAACCCACAGGCCTTTGCTGCGGCCAGCTTGGCACCTAGCGTTACGGAGAAACGCAAATGCTGGCTGGTTTAACCTGCCTGCAGATGCCTATGCAAACAACGTGCRTGACTGATGCAGAACGACTGGGGCTGGAGCTCTTATTCTGTAAGCGCTGCAGCTGGCAAATTAAACCTAAAGCTTAATCRGCCTTGGCGAGGGGCTTACCTTCTGCAGTAAGCAGGGGTGGCTTCACAGATCATGAGTCCATCCAACCCCTGATTCGAGTAGCTAAAAAGCACCAGAGCTAAAAAGGTTGTGGTGGGGGGGTGGATATATCTCTTGCTTTTCAGTTATTTCTCTTGTTTATGCATTATCAAGCTTTTCTCCACAAACAGAAGGGCCAAGGCATGCAGGAGCAGATTCCCACATCAGTGCTGATGATTACTGCAGCATTGATTTCACCAAAGTGGTAACATTTCACGTGAGATTAGCTTGTTAAAGAAGCTGGAGCTGATTAACCTGAACAACAAAACTCTCCCTGTGACTCTCCTCCTGTCAGTCTTTGGGGTTCAAGTTTAAGATGCAAGTTCACAGATAAAGGCTGTTTCTGTACTACCCTGTCCATCAAACCGGACAACATACAATTTGCCAGATTTCAAGGAGATAAAGCCAAGAATATTGAAAACCCCAAACAATAGGTTTGGTTTATAATAGAGAGTCTATAGCAGCCTTCAGTCAAGAGAAAGAAATGAGTGGATCACGATAGTTTGCAACTGAAATGAGGTCAGAGTCTAGCCTAAAACGTTTCTAGTGGCATGTAGTGCTTAGAGCTGTGTTTTGGACTGGGGAGTCATCCCTAGTGGCAGAATAATAAATCTTGTCTCCTACAAGCCTTTCTAGGAAAGAATACAGCCCACGCAAATATGCGTGTTTCCTCAGCGCCTCCCCGCCTGCACGGCTTCGAAGCGGCGGCCTCGGCAGCCAAAGGCAGGGGATCGGACGGTTGCGTCACGTCACTCTCTGTCCGCCTCCGAGTTTGTTTGGAAGCAGCCGGCCAGGCGTCGTGGCATGCGTGCTGGCCGCGGGGTGGGCAGGACAGCTCGCGCGGCCGCRCCGCTCCGGCATGCACAGGGATCGGCGTGGTCTTCTGCCGATACAAATCCTCCTTATAGAGCCGCGGGCTTGCGTGAAACGTGGAGTGGGCATCGTCCTGACGCACAACCCCTCCCTTTGGCACGCGAGTGTCTGCACAGCACGCATTCCTGCCCTGCTTTAACAGGAGGTCTCTCTCCTTTCAGTTTGAAATAGAGATTCAGAGGATTTCGGAAGCTTATGAGGGCCTGGTGAAGACCACCACTAAGAGGGAGTCTCTGGACAAAGCTATGAGAAACAAACTCGAAGGAGAAATTCGGAGGCTCCACGATTTCAACAGGGATCTCCGCGGTATGTTAAGTTTGCCTGGGTTTTTTTTTTGCCCCAGCTGACACGGTGTTTCACTTTTCACAAAGTAGCAGGCTTCAGATGAAGAGTTTCACACATGTTTTAGATAAACTTGAGCGATCAGGCTCTGCTCACTGACATAAAATGAGACTGCTATCACCTCCCCAGTTACAAACAAATCCTCTGGCAAAATATGAGACGGCCTCAAACACTGCCTTTGAGTTTAACACTTCCGATACCAGGCTGACTGCAAGAGCACCAGTCCACAGGTTGAGTTGAGCTCTAGCAAACTGACAGCAARTGGCAATACAGTGCAACCATGCATAAATCTCAAACCTGGGTACCTTCACTAACCAGTACACGTCAAATTATCAAACATATCTCTTTTTAGTATAAAAAGCATGTAAAAAATGGTAGAGCTGTTACCCTGATAGGTGTACTTTGGTACCTCCTTGTCCGGTGAGATGCCCTGAGAACTGGGTCATGCTTTTTGTACCACTTTGGGGAGTCTGGCAGGTGTTTCTGGAGGAGCAGAAGGCAGTGGAATGCTGCCCGTGGTGTGGCAAGGGAGCCGCATCTCTCTGGTCACGGCGCTTCCCAGGGGAAGCTCTCCCCGCATGGGAAACGGCTGAGGAAAACTGCCCCTCTCCCGGCAGATGCGCGGGAGAGACCTGGCGCAGCGCATGGGTGCCTCTGCACCTGGGCAGTCCCTGGAGCACCCCCTGCTCTTACGGGGAGGAGGGCACAGCCGTTTGCTGCCCAAAGCTAGAGAAACTCAGACTGCAAATGCAGTGCACACTTTTTGCAGTGTGAAAAATGAACTGCTCAGAGAAGTCCGCCACAGATGACCGAGGCTTTTCCCCCAGCTTCTGTAAATCAAGGCTTTCTCAAAGACACAGCTTCATGGAAGAAGTCTAGGGCCTCATCTTTTATGTATGTGTCAGCCTCCATTTTAATGTCCCCCTTCAGAGAGTCTATTTATACTGCGCTACTGGCATGCATCTTATTTTCTTGGTTGGCCTACAATTTTATATACATATATTTATACTTAAAGTATTTCCTGTTTTGTGCAGAACGACTGGAGACTGCCAATAGGCAGCTAGCCAGCAGAGAGTTTGATGGGCACGAAGATAAGTCAACAGAGGGCCTTTATGTCACTCAGAGTAAGTACTGCATTCATCTGTTTTGAAAACACATATATATCTCTATATGTATATATACTATATATACATATATGTAGTGGAGTGGAAGTGAATATTTTGCTATTATTTTTTATTTTCCTTATGATTTGGTTTTACTCAGCTAATTCATCATATACTCTTATTTAAGCTACAGACTGGATTGTTTAGACTGTTTTTCTCTGAGCACCAGAACCAGGCAGTGGGAGTTAATGGTAACACAGCTTAGCTTATTTTCGATAAATATTTATCTGGAATTGTGAAGTGTTGCTTGCAGGGATCATCTCTTGAGATGCATGCTTTTTAGAGAAGCCAAATTCTACTCTCAGCTGGGAAAAATCCAAAGCAACCTCTGTTGATTTTATTGTCAGTGCCAGGGGTTGACTAACAGGAAGGAGAGCAGGGTTGGACCCCGCCTTTTCACTAAGGACTGAAGAGACAAAAATTCTCCAATTTCTGCCACTGTGAAAAGTATCCATTCCCTTTAAGCTTTAGGCTCCCATAATGACTGAGCACAGTGCTGTAATATTTCCTTATCATATGCTGCTGGCTCCACATGACCAGACAAACCAAAACCCAAGCAGTCTGATGCTGTATCACAACGCCATATCACAACAGCCTGATGCTCRTATACCCTGAGCGTCTGCAGCTCACAAGGACGCATCTGCAAAAGTTTGACCATCTAAGAGTTGTGCAACACCTTGCAGGTTTAAAGCCCACTGAAGCAAATATCCTGTGTATAACTGGTCCTTCTGCTTTATTTACTGCACCAAGAGCTTCCGTGGAAGCCGAGCTGCAACTGCAAATCCGTAGCTGGAGAGCCGGCTGCCTCCATGAACGGTGCAGTGCGTAACAGCCCTCCACATGCCTGCTGCTGGCCTGGCAAAGCCCACCTGCTGCTCCAAAGACAGGAGAGCTCCCACCTGCAGTAATAATGCCAGCATGGCAACAGAGCTGATATCTCGGTGTGTATGTGCACAAACCAAAAGCAATATGACCTGRATGAAGGGATAGAGCGCACCCTCAGCAAGTTTGCCGATGATACAAAACTGGGAGGAGTGGCCAATACACCAGAGGGCTGTGCTG
>NW_020449775.1:977205-1044433 GCF_003343035.1 Apteryx rowi
ACAAAGATGATTAGGGGACTGGAGCATCTCTCTTATGAGGAAAGGCTGAGAGAGCTGGGCCTGTTTAGCCTGGAGAAGAGAAGGCTGAGAGTAGATCTTATGAACGTGTACAAGTATCTGAAGGGAGGGTGTCAAGAGGATGGGACCAGACTCTTTTCAGTGGTGTGCAACAACAGGACGCGAGGCAACAGGCACAAACTGAAACACAGCAAGTTCCATCTGAACATGAGGAAAAACTTTTTCACTGTGAGGGTGACAGAGCACTGGAACAGGTTGCCCAGAGGTTGTGGAGTCTCCTTCTCTGGAGATATTCAAAACACGCCTGGACGCGATCCTGTACAACATGCTCTAGGTGACYGTGCTTGAGCAGGGGTGTTGGACTAGATGATCTCCAGAGGTCCCTTCCAACCTCAGCGATTCTGTGATTCTGTGACTCTAGGTATCTTTCCCATGACTGTGTTAGCTTTGCCATATTAACTGATGCCATGGAGGCATGTAGATACTGCTGTGAATCCAGGGGGGCAGTCCGTTAAGATAAGACTATAGGTGTGTAAGCCTTGTCGTCCTTGGGAAGCATTCAGACTAATTCAGCATTCACGCCAGTGCAAATTACGGGCTGGGGGCTCCTGTCTTCACACACAAACAGACTGGCTGATTCCCCATATGCTGGTAGCTGCAAGGGCTGGGTAAAACCTCCAGGATGCACCAAATACAAGTCAATTCCCAGAGCGTAACCATGCTCTGTGCGTCTAATGATAAGTATCTAGCAGTAAACCTTTACGCTGTGCTCTCAGCATATTACTGCTATCAATTCACAGCTTATAAACAAATATAGCTTTTAGGATCTTATCACATAAGAGGGGCTGGATGCTTAGAGTGTCTCCCTGTCTAGGCCAGAGAGCTAAATGTTACCAATGTGTTGTAAAGTGCTTCTAAGAATAGAAAAAGTGGGCACATATAAAATAGGCCCTCTTTAGTCATGTTTCTTGGGCTGCTCTGCCACACAGAATAATTAGCTTGTATCAGTCAAACGCACGCCTCTGGAAGTTCATAAAGGGTTTTGCTTGGAAATTCTCTGGCAGTCCAGGAACCATCTCACTGACCGCAATTATATGCTGATGTTCATGATATTTTCCCAAGGGGCAGAGTGTGACGTGAGTTGCACCCCACTGCCAACCTGGGGTTTTTGCAAGCACGTCCTGTACGCTCCCTTGCATCCTTTGATAGGACACTCAGCCAGAAAAGTGAAAGAAGAGGGGGGCTCAGCTCCAGCCTCACTGCACTCAGCACAGCTTGTTTTGTCTGGCCATATGTGTACTGGTCTGTTGTGACTGAAGTAGTCATTTTTAGAAAAGGAGAAAAGGTGGGCTCACAGTGCCCACATGCACTCCCATCAGCTCTTGCAATTTTGTCATGGAACTCATGTGGGTTTTTTTCCTAAAAGGTAGTAGCTTATTAAGTCAGATTAGTAAATGCAAATCTTATAGCTTTCTTTAGGAAAACAAAAGCAAATTTTTAGTCCCTAAGTTTATGAAAAATAGCCTGAAAACATGACCCTTAATGTTCAAAAGCCAAAAGTTGCATAAAAAGGATCCAGCATTAGCAGCTTCCTAAATGTTATCATTTTTAAGTCAGTCTCATGATTACATGAAGAAGATGAAGAAGGATAAAACTCCTGAGATTTTTTTTAACACTTGCCATTGGTAAAACTGCAAACATAAAATTAATATTGCAGTAAAGCTCCAGTAACAGGAGAAACTCACTGAAAGAAACCTTACAAGGCAGCATTTGCAGGGCTTATTTCTCAGTTCCTTCAAGCACTCTCCCTTCTGAAGGATCACCCATCAGCAGTATAACAGTGCAGAGAAGTTGTGTGCCTGAGATGGACACGAGAGGTGACAAAAACTCTTATTCTTTGTAATAATAATAGGCAAAGCCAGACTGCATGCCTCAAAGTATTAAGTGCTAGGCATGTGGATGTAATGAAAAATGCTACTATTGTATTGGGTGCAGTAGAGAACTCACATGCTATTAGTTTCATGATAATTATGTGATGATTTGTCAGTGAAAATGGTTCTTTTAAGGAAAGACATGAAGCAGTGAATGATTAAGGCGTATAGGCCCATACAAGTGAGAGAAGAACAAGTTAGGAGACTGCGAGATGCTGTGATTAGGAAGAGGGAAGAAGACTGAGGATGATTTCAAAGGTGTAGGACAGGGAGAAAGCTTATGATAGAGAGCATCACAGGAAAAAAAATATTTCAGTGGAGTCTGATAATTTTGTGTATTTTTCTGGGATTTCTGGACATACAACCACTCTGTCAGAGCAGGGGTTCATCCAGGCTGCTGTTTTTTCAGCAGTCTTAGGCAGATCACAGTCTGTGCACATCCAGATTAACTGCACATGCACATGCAGGAAGTCAGACACGGTCTGGACCCTTTACTGGGTATGCACAGACATCCTTGCAGTGCAAGGTTATAGCCTCGTGCTCCYTGGGAATGTCAGCTGTGCGGTAGGTATGCTGTGTAGTACGTGCATATATGTCTCTCTCCCAAAAATCCCAGACAAAGGAATATTCCCATGTTATGAATCTGGCCAACAAAAATGCTCACAACAGATGTGTTTGAGAGTGGTGTTTTGGGCAGGCTAAGAGACATTTGGTAGTTAAGACAGGAAGTAATTAGAGGTATAAGTTTCAGGTATCCTTGATCTCTCACTTCCCAGAAGTGAGTTACACACATGAGGAAGGCACATCAGGAGAAAAGTGCTTCCCCTGTGCTTTCAGAGCCAAGGGCATGTGTAAGGAACAACACAGGGAGCTGAAGAAACAGTGYTGTATAGAAAAATATGTTTGTTCTGCATGACTTACCCCAGCCCTCGAAAAGGGAGGGGAGTGGGAAATCCGTTTTCAGTTTTCAGCACATGAAGGTCAAATTCTCCCCTGACTTATACTTTGTGAAATGCAAATGGAAATGCCTAAGCTGTAAATCAGAACACAATGCATTTAAGCTCCCCATGATACTTCCATAGGGTAAAGAAACCTATTAGCACCAGTGGAGATTTGGTGGCTTCCTCAGTGTGACCTCCTCTGATGAAGGAGAAAGCATCAGACCTTTCTGCATCCTTGTTTAAGTTGTTAACCAGGAGATTACCCTTTCACTTGTTCAAAAAATAACTGATAGCCAGATTCTGCTCATCTGTGATTGGTGGATTTGCTGTGGTATGGCCAGTGCAAAATTTGACCATAAGAATTGTCATTAAAGCAGTAGTAACTCTTGCTCTGACTGGCTTTCCTCAGGGGGTACTCACAAGCCTGGTTAACTAATGTGGTCCTAATTTGGATTTAGTTCTCATTGCTTGCAGTTGATAATTCTAAAGGTATTGCACAGGTACAAAGGTAAGTAGCTGCCTAAAAGGTTTGGGATTAAATATGCCATTGTTTGAGCTAGTACCTGTTGAGAGATATATAGAAGTCCATCTTCTTTGCAGCCACTGTCTTCTAATATTTAAGTACATTAAAATTCATCATAATTGTTAATTCCAGCAAGGAATTCTTGTTAATCACCATCCAAGAAAAAACGAAACGGGCTCTTTGCAGAGCATGAAGTCCTTCGGTTTCTCAACCTTTCCTCAGTCTTGACATGGCAAGAACTCCAAAGAACTTTGTCAGGAACATGCTGTTTGTAATTGAAACTGCGGGAGGAAYGTAGGGTGGAAAACTGTGATGAGCTCTGCTGGCATTTGGCCAGGACACAGGGGTTAATGCAGCTGCTCCTTGTGAAATGTGCTGGGAGACCTGTAGTATCTGATTTTCTGAAAAGCGGAAGCTGCGGCTGTACACATGCAGCTGCATTCCTTATGGGTATGCAACAACCCGGACTGAGTGAGCTACTCTGGGAATTACTCTTGGCAGCGGTGTTCAGGAATGAATGTGAATAGAAGCTTAATCTTCCCCATCCTGGAAGCAGGAATGAGCTAAAAAGAAACAGTGCCGTGACCCACTGAGATTTTACYACTGCTTTTCCAAAAATGATCTCTCTTCTGAATGCGTTCCTTTGTTTAGCTCAGCCACTCAAGGTAGGCTCCTTTCGTCATGGACTTTGCTTGATAAACTTTGGGTGTCCATTTATATCTTCCCTTTTTTTTTTTTTTTTTTTGGTCAGTGAGGGCAAAAAGAAATGCTTGATTCCCCAGTTCTGCTTTCTCCTTCAGGCCTGCCTTAGCCTAACCAAGTCTTCATCCAGCTCTGCAGCTTCAGAGGGGGCAGTGCAGCTGGGTTTGGGCTGGAGGGGTATTCATTTTGCCGTTGACCATGCTCCAGCTCTCTGGAGGGAAGCTCCACTCTCTGGACCTGGCAACTTGGCCTTGTTTAAGGTGTGAAGAGTCTATTAAAAACCTCATTCTGGGAGGTGGAGTTGAGTGAATGGGATCTATTTATTMAGATGTTTCATGGGGTGGAAAATGGTAGTTGAAAGGTCTTTGGAGGAGGCACAAAGACCCTGTTGCTTTTCAGATTTTGCCCGTCCTTCCGTATTTGTGTGTCAGTCTCTGACATTCTGGATGGTGTCACAGGCCGCAAGGATCCATCTCACCCTTCAGCCCGGTGGCTCGTCACCCCATCACCATTTGAAGGTCAGGCCCCTCGAGCTGGCCAAGTCAGAGCTCAAGCTGAATGAGCAGAAGAGGCGGCTCTTGTTACCCAGCACACATCTTGGTGAATTAGCTGGCCCGAGAGGAGGCTGGCAACAGCTGCAGCAGCATACGCCTGTGTCTGTAGATGGCTGATGGCACAGCTCATCAGCACACTTGCCATGTCAGGAGTTGCGAGGCTGACGAGAGGCTAAATACATCCCACAGTTTTTGCTTAAGAAAGGCAAGGTCACTAGAGAGCCTCTTTGGAATTAACAGCTGTAAGGAAGGAGCAATAATCTAGAAATACAAACCTGCATAAGAGAAATAGTTGGAAACCCCACAAGGAACATAGTATGAAAATGATTCTTGTTTCAGCAGAACTTCCTGGAGCCAAATTCTGCTCTCGCTGCAACCATTTGATGTAATTTAGTTCCACTAACAGTGATCATTCTGAAGGAATCAGGAGTGTCTTTAAAGGATGTCAGTGTTACCACCCTGTGCTACCACAGCAAGGAGAAAACTTAGGATGTATTGATATGGTCCATAAATTAGTCAAATGAGTTGATACTTAAATATAATGTAGTTACAGGTGACTTTGAGGACATGCATTCAACTGATATAGGGAAATAGTACACTAATAAAAACAAGTTTTTCATTTTTCTTTCAAGACTGATCTGATTAAAAGCTTTTGTTAAGCATGTGATCCATGTGAAAAACTGGGRTCATATCTGATGGTAGGGGTGTCATAGATTGAATGCATCTTTCTGTCTAATATTTCTGCTTCGAAGCAGGGTTGAGCCTGGTCTATTTTTAGTGAAACTACCCAGTTTGACAGCTCAAAATGCTTGGTTGGGAAGTGCCTTAGCAAGCTCTTTGCTTCATCTCCTCTTTATTTTACCCACAGACACAGAATATAGGTGCAATGTCCTCAGTGTGTTAAAATACAACAGTCAGAGGTAGTGGGTGGAAAGCTGTAAGGTTACAGCTGTAAGCAGCAGAAGAGAAGCCTTTTGGGAACAGTTCCTTGATTGAATGTGGTGATTGACCCATGAAAACAACAGAAATATTTGTTAACTGGAGACTATTAGGTAATAAACACATGCACAGGTAGAAGTAACTTCCTTCATAAAGGATATGCACAGTGTGACACACTAAAGCAGTATTTTTAGACTTTAGGAATACTTGTACGTACTTGAAGAGAATTTAAAGTATGATGTTCAACAAAGTTCTTCATTAGTAAAGATTAATGCAATACAGGAAGGGGCTTATAAAATGTACCTCCAGCGTTTTTCAGTGAAAAGCTGATGTGGAGAAGTGTGGTGAGCTGTTAAGTAAATTATTCTTGCCAACTTTTTAGTGGGTTCAGCAGTCATTCTGTGAATGGCATAACCTTGCCCTTCTTTTTAGGGGTGAATAAAAAAACAAATGCAGCAGGGCAAGCAGAGTTCTTCGAGTTCTGCTGATGAAAGGTGAAAGCAAAGGTCCCAAGTCCTGTTTTTGTACACACTGCCCTTGTGTAACATAGGTTTCAAAGCCAGAGTGCAGTAAGGGTGGTCCCAGCACATGACAGTTTAATGCCACAGGACTGAAATAGCATTCATCTTTCAGCTCCCTCACCTTCTAATGAAATTAGCTGCTTGATAATTTGTCTGGATTTACACATTTCTGCAATGCATATTAACACTTCTTCTGGTGAATCTGATTGAAGTAAATGTATTTTCTTGAAGGAAGAAGCTTACATATCCAATTTAAAATTCCTTGCTGGTGTGGAAAAATTCAGGTCATGTCATATTCAGATGTCTCATGGTGCCAGTTAATGGCGTGGAAAGCACAGGAATTGGTGTGTTTTGCTCACAAGCTTTGCAGAGGCCAGTGTGCAGGCATTGTTGCTAGGGTCTGGTTTTTGTGAGGTGCTGAGTTCCTCCTTTTAGGGTAAATGGAAAGATGGGTGGATTTGGCCTCACCTTGGCCATGTGTGCCTTGTTCCACATGGCTCATCTTGTATTCATCTCACCTCACATAGATGCCTACCAGTAGTGTGTAAATTAACACTGTTCTCATCCCACCTATAATTAAGGAAGAACAAGGTCCTTCCAGAGGGCAGCTCAGGTCTGAATGGGCTGGCATTGGCCCTATGAAGTTTTCTGTCCCTTCTTGGTGAGTTCAGAGGGAAATGGGATGGTGGGGCTTCTAACTTGAGTATTCACACTCAGGTGGGACAGTCTGGATGTTAGGGGCAGATTTTCCATGTTTTGATGTTTTTGGAGCAGCTTTTCACTTTGGTTAAGAAATAATACATTCTGTAGTGCTATGTTTAAAAAATCAAAATCAAAACTATGTTTAATTGGTGCCAAATTAATTTTTGGAGAAACTTTTCCTTCATGGAGGCTTTCCAAATACTCTATTTTTGTTGTGATTCAGAATGAAGGCCAGATTTTGAAATCTCAGATTTCACTGAATGAAGCCTCCATCTCCTGCTCCTTCTAATCTTTAACTGTTTGCAGTCAGATGGCGGGGACCCAGTGGTCAGCCAGTGTTGCTTGTATTCCCTGAAATAGTTTCTCAGCCCTGTCAAGGCAGATGTAGATGGGCCTGACCCTTTCAACAGGCAACTTGCCAGCAAAGTTAATGGTTGGCCTGTGATTTGTTGCTGATGGAAAAGATGCGAGCAAAGCTGACTGAAATTAGCCAGGTTTTAACATAGTTTTATATCTTATCCAAAAAGGGAAGATTTTTTCAACAAAGAAGATATCTGTATGTTTTAGTCGGCTTCAGTGGTGAGACTGGATCTAGCATGGCAGAGGGTTGCATCAAGATCTGAGGCTGGACGCTGTTCGGTGGGCACTGCATGACATGGGCTGTTGTGGCTGATTGTATTGGCAACCTTGGGTATGACCGTCATGATGGAAGAGATCAGTTGTTCCTTACATATTAAGTTGCTTAACAGGAGAGGATTGCAGATCTTGAGTGTCCAGAAGGACCCTGAGATCATGTTGGACTAGAACGTCAACCAGGGTCCCAGCAGGGTTAGATAGCACGTTCCTTGCCCTGACAGAGCTCTGCGAGTGCCTCCATGGCCCCCTGAGGCTGTATGGCCAGAGAAAGCCCATTTGTGGAGGATAACTGTCCTCTCAAGTAACTGAATAGAGTTACAGAGCTCAGGGAGGCGACACAGAAAGGATCTGGGGGGCTCCTCTGCGAGGCACTTTCATTAGCTCTCAGACAAAGCACTCAGAAAGCAATCTGTTCCTCAGAAATTTTCAAGAGGCCTTTTTACCTCCTGACAGTCAGGTGCAGCTGTTCTCCGACAATGCGTTGGCCCACTGTTTCTCTGCCCTGGGCAGACTCTTCCACATGGAGGACCCAGACGTCTTTTGCCCTCACGTTCTGCACAGCTCAAGGTTTTGTGCAGCCTCCAGCACACCAGGGTCATCATGGCCCCTATCTTATTCTCCTTTATTGCTTTCACCTTCTTCAATGTTCAGGCTATGTAGCACAGATTTATGTTTATTATTTGTCTCCTTCACGTGTTCTGTACCCCATGATTGCCAGGGGCACCCCTATTCTTGCAAATAAAAAGGACTGGACGTGTCACTGCCTGCATCCACATGGCCAAGGTTTCTTGTCCCTTATAGCAGGATAGCAGCATCCAGACTGACAACTATAAACAGTCCTTGATGTATGTTGCCCTCAAGGAGGGCCTGAGCATTGTCTTGGGAAAGGGGTGGCTGGCACAAGCCTAAATTTTGCTGGGGAATGTGCTAGAAGTTCAACAGTAGAGACAATTGTAAGATAACRCTCGGATCCACAAACTCTGCTAGTGCAGATACCACTTGAGCTACCACTTGTCTCTGCCACTGGCCTTCATGTAAAGCTGGGCAACAAGAAGGCAGGCTCTGGCAGTAGAAACTCCTTGCCCGTTGCATCTGAGCACTGTTAGATCCCAAGCGCTGTGTTGTAATGGCCGAGCTCACCACTGTTTTGCACAGTTTTTGCTATTCTAGGGAGGTGCCAGCTTACCTCTGGCATGTGGCCCAGAGCCTGTGAGCTATTCTCATGGAGCAGCTCCTGTTCTTGTCTTTCTTCCAGACAAAGAGCACTTGAAGGAGAAGGAGAAGTTGGAGATGGAGTTGGCAGCCATGCGCTCTGCCAATGAGGATCAGCGGAGGCACATCGAAATCCTGGACCAGGCCCTAAACAATGCTCAAGCCAAGGTCATCAAACTGGAAGAGGAGGTGAGATGTGGGTATTATTCCTCTGCTCTGAGGCAAATGATGGCTTTCTCTATCCAAGTCTTGAATCTCTTCCAGCCATGGTGTAGCAGTTCTCTCCTGCTCCCCTCGCAGAGGCCCTGCCAGACAGAAAACACGTAGTTATTCAATACTGAGCCAAACAAGCAAGCCAAAAAGACTACAAGTATAGGTGCTTTCCGAGCAGAGCCTTTAACATGTAACCAGGAAGATGACCAAACTGTACTAGCTGATGGCTAATTTAAGTGTAGGGCTTAACAGTACTATTAAAGAAAAAGCTGACTGCTCACTGACTCTGGGCAGGTACTGCAATAACAACATGTGATGTTGATACCTCTCATTTCTCCTCAGTGAATGCCAGGAGGCTTTTGAGATGTATGTAGCACAGTAATGCAGGGCTTGGTAAATGCATCTAACCAGTGGTCTTAAAAGAACTGGCTGATCTGCCTGGAGGTAAATGTTCCAGGATTTAGAGCTACAAAGAACTGCAATATTTATTTGAGGGTTGAAAAAAAATATCCTACCATGAGACCCAAGAAGTGCCATCTATGCAAAACCCCCAAGAGCTCTTTAAGCAATGATCCTGTGAGTCTGATCAATGAAAATACGTATTCAGGTGGGGAGAGAAATCCCAGACACGGAGGGCTCTTCAAACTAACAGAAAAATGCCCAACAGCATCTAATAGCTGGAAGCTGAAGCTGGACAAATTCAAAATGGAAATAATGTTCAGTTTTAACTGTAAATGTAACTACAAACCACTGAGTGATGTTGCTGATTCTCCATTATTGGAGGTCTCTAAATGTCAAGGAACTTCAGCCAGAAAGTGYAGGTTTAATGCAGAAATGACTGTCTGAAAAAATCTATGCACCGTGGAAGATCAGTCAACTGTCAAATTAGGCCTTTTTGGTCCTAAAGTCTCTGGCCTCTGACCAATAGAAAGGGAGGACATTTTATATAAATATATATAAATATATAAAAAAGTATATAAATATATAAATGTGATCGTTAATGTCTGAGCAGGTGGGCCACTGGTGAGGGGAAGGATACTCAGCTAGGAGGCTTGGGTAGAGGTTGGTGCTCTCTCACACACTGCCAGCATGATCTTGGGCAAGTCTGTCCCCTACAGTGCCTCATTTCCCTTCTGCCCTCTCTCTAGGGCTGTTCTGGGGATGAATCCGCAAGAGCTGGGTGGGAGCAGAGGTCTTTTGATGTCAGGAGTCTAGGGAGTAGCCTGGGAAGGTCTTTTCTGAAATACCTGCAAGTAACTACGTAGAGTTCATTGTCTCTCTGTCTTGGAAAGATGAAGAGTGAAGTGACCTCAGTGATATTTGAATGTTTTTTATCAGGGTATCTATCGTGACAGACTCCAGTTAGGCTACTTAATGGTTACTGGAAGTCTGGAAGATTTAAGGTACTATGTGAAAGGACTGAAAGTGATTACTATTTTTTTTCTTCCCATTAGACAGTTTTAACTTCATGTTCGGAAATACTTCTTTAAAAACTCCTTATCCTCTGGTGTGCATACACTCGGCAGCAAGAAGAGAATCACATTAAGTTTAGCTGTTCCTCTGTTAGTTAGACTGAAGTCCGCTTACCGTCCAAGTGTATTTAGGGCAGTCCCTTTGGAGTAGCCACAGGAGCTAATGTACTTTTAATCTGTACATTATTGACTTGATACTGTTTGCCTTAAAGGCAACCAGAGGTTTTCTATTTGCATTTCATTACAAGGTGGCTGAATAAAGGAATGTTTAGGTGGCAAAACCTGCTCCTGCAGGCACAACATCATGCAGGGGATAGAAAGTAATAAGTTTAGCTCCGGGCTGTTCCACAGACTTTCAGTGTGGTATTGGCAGGTAACATCAACTTGCTGATTACACACTGGTGAAGGTAGCAGAAGCATAAAAGCAGATTTCCAGGCAGGTGGTGTAAGAAGCTATCCTGTGCCTGCTGGACTGTGAATACTTTTGCAGCCTTAGGGCTCTGTCTCACATTCACTGGGCTCTCAAGTTTCCAGTTCCTTGTCTGGTAAACCAATGTAAAAGCGCCTTTGCCAGGGACTGGAGCTGGGATCCTAGACTGTGAACTGCAGGAGCTGAGGAATGGGCAAATGTTCTCCTCCACCATCGCTGCTAGAGAGCTGGTAACCTCCTGCCCAGGGCATTTTAGGTGTTACAGTGGTGGTAGCCTCCTGCCCAGGGCTTGTTAGAGGCTCAGGGGTGACAGCATGTGAAGGCAATGCAACTGTATTTGCCAGAACCCTCAGCCTGAGCAAACCCGAATTAACCTGGTAGTTTTTCATTCTAGAGGGAGTTGAATTTTCTCCCAACTCTTGCAGTTTAAGGATTTGAGGAAGGCTCATGCAGTTCCAGGGATGCTTGGGTAGTGCTTAAGTCGTGGCTGCCTGTATGTGTCTAAGCTCTGGTGCTCCCTTTCCCTTTGACCTGTTTCTTGTTATTAAATCGGAGCACCTTTTCAACGGTGTACAATGGACCTGTGGTTTTTGCGGCTCAGTTTGGCACATTGCTGGAGTTTTGAACTGTCATCTTAAATCAAGGATTCTTACTATAATTGGAATATATTGAAGCAAAAAGAAAAAAAGCACTCAAATGAAAATTTTTATTATTATTAACAGAGTTCTACTTCATGCACAGCTTTGTAAATCCCCATGGATTTCCTCTACCACCAAAATGTAATTAAGTTTAAAAGCTTTCTAAAGCAAGACTTGAGAAATAAGCTCTAGCTATTAAGTTGAATTAACATAAAATAACATACTGTGTAAATCTACATTATCCTGAGTGCCTGTTGGTAGAAGGATATAATTCAAAAATATGTGGGTGGTATTATCACCACATGTCATTTAGGAGACTACTACTGGAATAGTGTGTCTCATCCACACTTCAAATAGAAAACTGAATAATTGGAGAGGGTTCAGAAAACAGTTGTAGAATGTATTTCAGTTCCAGAAGATATTCTTTGCTGTGAACAGTTAAAGTTAAGAGATGACTGAGCTGCAGTCTGTATGCACGTACATGAAGAAGGGATTGCTGTCAGTCAGATTAAAAATTACTCTTTAATCTAACATAAGAAGAAATAATGAGATGCAGTGTTTGGGAGCTGAAGCTAAGCAAATGAAACCAGAAGTAAAGAGTAAGAATAATTAACATTGGAACAACCTGCTTAGGGTTATAGTGGATTCTCCATCTTTTACAGTCTTTAACTTAATTCCATAGATTCTTTTTAATAGATATGCTGTAACTCAAACAGGAGTTATGTACTCAGTGCAGATATTTTACCATAAGACCCGCTGGTTTCTATGCAGACTTATTTACTTGATCAAGAACAGGACTGGACTGGCCCCTTATAGCCTTAGCTCTTCTTCATCTTTACTTTCCTAATCTCTGGGACAAGGGCAGCATTTGGGCAAGTTTGCTGATCCTGTGAATATGTGAATTGTTTCATTAAATGCTTCTTGCTCTAGCAGATCACAATTTGGAAACAGAACAAGAAGTAATTTGCTTAAATTGCATAACAGAGCGCCAGATTAGGCATTAGGGTAAAAGTTTTCTGGCAGCAAAAGAAAATAAGCAGCGAAGTAGTTTGCTGGGGGAGGTTGTGGAATCCGTACCCCAGAGGGTTTTACAAACATTATACAGACATCTTCCAAGTGTTAGGTAGGTCAGTCATACCTTGCAGCAGGAAGATGGACTGGTCCCTTCCAGCTATATTTTCTTTGAGTCTATGTATCTGTGAAGTAGTGTATCTTAGATTCATTTATTTTTGACTGTAGTCTTGCTTCCTCACATATGGGTACTGAACTGACAAGCCCATTAATTTCAATTATAACATTTTGTACTTTGATTTTTAAATGTATGTGGATGAAATTTTTACTTATGAATCTACAGGCAGGATAAAAGTGCCAGCTTTGGCTCAAGAATCTCTCTATGAAGTTATGAATGTGGGAACTGTATTTTTGCATATTTTGAACAAAGTCATTTACTAAGTCAGGGAATGTGTATGCATTGCTTCACTCCCACAGGTTGAGGTACACTCATGCATAAGTATGTAAAGCCAGGGGTTTAAATTGCTATAGCAAAGCTGAATTCTGGCTTGCATGGTATGCATAGCCTCTCCCTCAGCCAGCAGGGCCCCATGGGAGCGGACGAGGTCTGCTGCTGAGGAGTGAGCCTGGGAGCCCAGCTCAGCTCACTGAGCCAAGTTCTGCATGGCTGGGAGGTAGCACAGGTGGCTTCCTCCTTGCAAAACAACATAGTCACTAGGATGCCATGGATGTGTCTGTCCTGCAGAGCTCCTGAGGAATGTGATCTTCTTGTTACTGTCAGAGACTACTAATGGATTATAATTTCATTAATTTTTATTCAAGTCCCTGGGAGTGGTAAGCATGACCCTGATTATGGCAGGTTAAGGAGTTTATGCTGCAGTCCTTTGGCCCTGGCTGTGGAGATGTGTTTAGGGCAAGCTTTGTTTTGCTGTGTGCTGTAAACAAGCCTGTATTTCACTTCTCTTGTGACATGGATGGATTTAGAATGGCAGAAGAAGAATTTCAAGGAAAGCGATTTTGTTATCATTGTAATGGGTGAATAGGTACCTAGGTGAATCTGGCATCATACAAGGAAAACTTCTGCTTTGCAGCACCAGAGTCCCAGGCTAAGCAGAGGACTCTGGTGAAGAGGAGGCTGCTTACATTGTCCCACTGCAGCCAGTGAGGAACCAGAGCCAGGTTTTGTTTGCTCTATGTGCCCAGGAATGAGGCTGCAAGTTTTGCAGTACCTCTGCTAGGTCCGCAAAGATATTTAGTGGCCTCGTATATCTGAATCTACATTGTTGTTACTTTCAGTAGTGATTTAAGTACTTAAATAAGGTGTAGGCATCAGAATATCTTTTGGGGTCTGGCTTAGCCAACTCATAATACCTATGCAGGCCTCTCTTATTTATCAAGTAGTTCGCTAACATTGACTGAGGTTAAAGTGTTTTTCTGTCTCCTGTTTTGCTTCCAGAGAGTTCCAGGTCTTAAACAAGTGCACGAGTAAATGAGGAACAGGAGAATAGAAGCCCTAAAAAGGAAGTATCTTAGTGGTCTTGGCAATGACCTTGAACACCTCTATTAACCTCTCTGCCTCAGATGGAGGTCTGAACGGAGCTTGGTAAAATGTTGTGATCCAGAATTCAAACTGATTAACCCTCCCTTTCTGAGGCAGGGGTTTAAGTCAAGAGTCAGCTTGGCCTTTTGTGATTTGCAGCTTTGGTTTCTGTGCASTGATACTTCCTCTGCTACAGGGCAGATGTATTTAAAAAGTTAAAAGTATTCATGCTTGTGAAAAGAAAACTATAAAAGGCTGGCGGAGAAGAAGTAAACCTAGTCTTCCCTGGGGCCAAATTGTAGTCCATGGGGTGAACAGACAGGTCCCACTGCCACAGTCCAGCATGTGAGTTTTTGGGTTTGCATCCTTGCTTCCTGAGAAAGAGGACTGCTCCCGGGGAAAGGTGATGGTGCCTGGTTCTGTCCTGGCTGTGTGCCTGGCCCAAAAACCAGTCCTACGGGGTGCTGGGAGCTGCAGGTTGGCTCCCAGAAGCAAGCCCCTTCTTCGTGCCAGTTCTCAGAGCAGGCTTTGACACCCATCTCAGTGCCCAGGATATATGACTCTAAGCGTGTCTAGCATCAGCAGCCTCTTCTCCCCAGAGGCCCTAAAGCATGTCAGCTCCTGCCAGGAGCCCATATCACTTTACCTTGCTGTTTGTCAATTAGCACTCAGTTAGCGTGGTAGGAGGCCAGAAGAATAAATGCCACATAATAGCAGCCAAGCACCCTCAATGCCTGCAGTCCACTTGCAAAGTCCTTTTAGGGTATGCTACTTGAGCAATCTTTGGCCATAAAGTGTCGTATTGCAAAATCCTTGTGTAATGTTTGACCCTTAAATAATCCCAGTATATACATAAGGAGGGCATGGCTTTAGCTGACAGCAAATCTATACATCTGCATGGCTGGGCAGCAAGGAAGCACACCTAGCACCTAGCACTGCCCCATTCACCCCCAGCAGGTATCTTCTTTCTTTTGGGGCTCTCCTTTCTCTATCAGGAGACACTGTGTTGAGCAGATCTGCAGTGTTTAAAAAAAGAAACTCCATTTAGCTGCTAACGATGTGCTGTGTACCGTAGGTCAATAATGCCCACCAGGATTCCTCTTTGCTGAGGTCAGTCACTTGTGTTTGCTGAAAGCACATTCACCACCATGATGTCTCTTGTTAAGAACGTGTCAAGCATTTCTTTGGATAGTTAATCCCCAGGGTGCTAAAGATCTCTGCCCGCTTTCTCTCTGAACATGGCAGAGCTGCCACAGCTGGTTCCTGCCATGCCCTTTCCCTGCTGCATCCAAGCGTCCTCTAGCACTTGTCCTTCCCCATTGCAATTTTGGCTTAAGTGAGAGGTGAAAGCCATGCTCACACCTAACTCTGCATGCTAGCAGCACATGGGTTCCTCTCTGCCCCAGGTGCTATGAGGGTGGGGGCTCACACCCCGTCGGTCCAGCTCATGTTGCTCCCTTGCTGACCCCGTGTGCTGTCCCCAGCTCCGCAAGAAGCAGGCCTACGTGGAGAAGGTCGAGAAGCTGCAGCAGGCCCTGACGCAGCTGCAGGCAGCCTGCGAGAAGAGGGAGCAGATGGAGCGCCGGCTGCGCACACGGCTTGAGCGGGAGCTGGATTCGCTGAGGATGCAGCAGGTGAGGGCTGGGCCATGGGCCCCCGGCGCGCCCAGCCACCGGGTCCAACCTAGAGTCTGTTTCTAAATCGGGACAGTAATTTTCAGCTGTACCAGGGGTCACCTTGCTTTAGAGTTCAGGTTGCTGGCATTTTCAAGTAATCCTTTCCTCAGCAAAGCCCTTTTAATTACTGATGTTAAATGGCAGCTTGTGAGGATTATTCATTACTGGCACAGTGCCACTGCTGGATGCTGCCTGACTCTTCCCTGTTACTGGGGTCAGGGCAGTAGTTGGGGCTCCATTCCCAAAGGCCGAGGAGAGCCTTGCCCCCACTCCATCACTGGAGGACAAACAATATCCTTCCCCGCTTTCTCTCCAGAAATTGCATGTTGTGCAGCATCAACTCAGTATTGCAGGAGGAAAGGAAAGCTGTGGTACACATGGGTGTGAGATTTAGCCCATAGCCCAAAGGCAAGGTCTGATGAAATCGGATGAGGTGGAAGCAAGGACTCAGGCAGTATTCGTTCCGGACAAAGATGATGTTGTACTTCGTTCACAGAAATCTTTGCCCATGATCGATCTGGAGACAAATGGGGCTGTCATCTTCAGACAAGAAATTATTTAAATTTGAATTCAGTCCGGAATAGGCTAGAAGAGTAGGTATGCATTTCTGTCTATGTCCCCTTGATTTTTTGGCAGCCCTGTGTCCTCAGAGGTGTATTCTTATGCTCGTATTTTATGCACACTTACTCCTTTGGGTAGGCAACCTAGTCTCTCACATTCTCCATCCCCAAGACCCCAAGTCAAGTCATCTGTGAAAAGGAAAAGAAAGCATGAGGAGGCTGTAGAGAGGATCCCAGTCTATAACCAGCACTGAGTGCTGAACACATGGAAACTGGCTCCAGAGGTGAGCGAAGAGATGCACTATATTAAACCACCACTTGGGGAAAAAAACGACATAAGCAAAGCTTGATGCTGTTGTAACTCTTGAAGGGCTCACTCGTGTCTCTGTCAAGAAATGCATCTGCTACAATAACCTTTCCTTATTTATGAGCCACTAGTGATGAACAAAGTAGCTGTTATGCATAGTTTGTGTTGCCGAAAAGCAGAGAATCTGATCCTTCCAGCAGGATGCAACTGAGAAATAACTGCTGGCATCATCAAAGAATTACAAAATCACAGAGACAGGGGGGACCGGAAGACATCACCTTCTCCATCCTGCAGCCCCAGGGCAAGGTCAGCTCATCCCAGCACTGTTCCTGACGGATGTTTGCCTAATCCAGTCAGTGTGGCAATTGCACAGGTCCAGGCTGTCTCCTCCTGTGCGTCACTGTCACTGCTGTTAGTTGGAAAGCCTTTCAGTCTAACTTGATTCTATCTTGTGGCAGTTTAAGTGCAGCAAGGACTTCTTTCTTGTCCTGTCCACCAYGGCCTTGGAGGACAGACTATTTCTGTCTCCTTCCAGTAGCTGTTCTCAATTGCCCCTCAGCCTTCTCTTATCTAATCAAAAAACCAGAATGAAACAAAACCATCAAGTGGGGATATAACATGCTAACACTGATGCCAATGAATGAATATTCAAGAAAAATACAATTAAAATTAAGCGAAGGTAAAAATAGAACTGAAAAAGGTTTTGTTCTCTGGGCCACRATACAGGGGCAAACTGATACATTGAGTAACTGGGATGGACTTTCACATAAGTCCCTGTCTTGGGAGTTCAGGGTATGTCTGCTTATTTTGCCAGAAAATTCCTTTGTAACTTACAGATTGCTTAATTTTTTTGGAACTGTAATTAGCAGCTGCATTTTAGGTTGCCATAGTTCCCAAATGCCTGTACCAGTTTTATTTAGGAAGAGTTAAGAAGAAAAATACTTTGACTTCATATCTCACCTATGCGCTTTGAAAGAAGAGTGTTTGGGGTATCTTTTTACTATTATTATATTTTATATACTGTTRTTATACTTTCTATTTTATGAGTGGTCTTGAGATTTTAGAAGGGCCAGTAAAACAGAACTTTGAGATGAAATGTTGCTGTAAAATGAACCAACGTTTTTTACTTCAGAGCTGTCTTCCCTGAGTTATCAGTCATATCTTCTGAAATATTGTGTCACAGCAGAGCAAAAGAGTTTTTTTCCAACGGTTTGCTGCAGCCAGCACTAGAGACGCAGCACACAAGGGAACAGCAAGCCAGGCTCTCCTGCGGCTCACGTGCTATGCACAGAATTGCTAATCAAGTTCCAAAGGCCCATCTGCACTGCCTCTGATGTGTGAGCTAGGAAGAAGAAAAAGATCCTCTTGACTTAGGTATTTCAGGTTGAATATGCAGGGTAGGCAGATGCTTTGACTGGGAATTAAGAAGACAGGCACCCATGATGTCCCAGCATGCCGTTTTACAGAGCAGCTTTCCAAATGTTATCTTCCTGCCAGGGATTTGACAGTATTTGAAGTGCAACTGATGTTTTTGCAGGAGCGGAGCCACAGCGGTTGCTCTGAAAGTCTATTCCATATTGGAGTATTTCAGAAAATATTTTCCACACGCATCAGTACCACACCAAAGCCAAAGGCTGAAATCTTTCTTGGTATCTCTAGTTTTTTGTAACCAGAAGATGAGCATCTAGAAGGAGGAGCTGGAAATGTGCTTTAGAGCATGGAAGTGGCTGCTAGAGCTGTAACTTCAGTGTGCTGATGCTGCGTCAGCAATGGCCTTTGCCAGCAGACGTTTGTGGTGTAGCACAGCAGAAGACATGCTCCTGAGACATGGTTTCCCCTTTAACACAGTGTAGTGCCCCACGGAGTGTAGCAAATCTCTTACACTTTTTATCATAAAAAACATTTATTTCTACGGACTTCTCAGTGGTATTTTGGCAGCTGCTGTTTAAATTAGCATTCTCCATTGGGCTGTAGCTGGGTTATGTCCCTTTTTTTCTGTTTTCTTATATAAACCCTCTGATAGAGAGCACCGCCCAGCTGTCCTGGAAGTGGACAAAGTCCCTCCTAGAAGGATATCTTGGCTTGAGGTATCCCACAAAATCCGTACATGTGAACAGCCGGCCCCCTACTTCTGTCTGCATGCTCTCGTGCCTCAAGAAGTGTGTGCTGGCTATTGCAAGCCTCTAGAAAAGCAAGCTGCCTGGCCTCCCACAACGTGGTAACACCGGGTCCCAGCCCAGGGTTTCCCTTCTGCTCACTGGCTGCACAGCCCTTCTCTGACCAGCTCATCTTGTCTTGCTGGGGTAGACAGTTAGACTGGCCTTTCCTTACTAAGAAGTAAAGACTGGCAGATCTGTCCAGTACTGGAAATTTTTGACAACACAGCCCTTACTTAGAAGTGTTGCTGTATCCATTTATAGCATCGGTCTCTTTTTGAAGCGATGGTCTAGGTGTCACAGTGCTGCTGAGGAGCTGGGAACCACAAACTGAGAGTCGTTTTACATCTCCGTGGTCGTAGCTTTCGGCTCCTCGGTTCAGAAATTCACTCCCGGACAAGGAGCCCTGTTTAAGCTTTGAGCCCTGGGCTGAGGCAGCAACAGGGGATGTCTTTGTGTGCTCCGGAGAAGACATGGAAAAAAAAAAGCTGTCAGCTCTTGCAATTGGCAGGGGGTGAATATCTGTCACTGTTTCCATCCTCCAGAGGCAGGGCAGCTACCAGACAGCCAGCCTCCCGGAGCACAGTGCGCCAGCCCTGATGGAGCTAGTGCGGGAAAAGGAGGAAAGGATTCTGGCGCTGGAAGCGGACATGACCAAGTGGGAGCAGAAGTATCTGGAGGAGAGTACGATCAGGCACTTTGCCATGAATGCTGCAGCCACAGCTGCAACCGAGAGGTAAGATGTTATTACAGGCAGGCAGCTATATTCGCAGTGGAATAAACACGAGGGAATAGTAAGGAATGGATATTTTCTTAAGGCTGGATTTTGCTTGCCTTCCCCTGCTGAGTAGCTCCACCAGGATTAATGAACCACTCCGTGGCGTAATGCCATCAAGATTCAATATTCACCTAACACAGGATTTGCCCTCCTGACCCAGGTCCAGAAGTTTAGCAAACCCAAGCATCAGACTCCAGCAGTGGCCTCCACAGCAAAATCTGAACATGCCAGACGACTTAGCACAGATAAGGGAATTCCTCACCACAGCATTAAGGGAACGAGGAGGAACTTCTGTCAGTATACAGCTGGATTCAAGCCAGCTTGCTATATAGCCCCAGAGCTGTACTATTCCCAGGAAACGCTCTAACTTTACTGTGGGCATGGCTTTCTGAGGCACAGTCCACCTGCAAGTCCCACTGACTGCAGCTAAACTCAAGAGGGAAGATCTGTAACCTTTCTTTGCCACCGGTAATGCAAGTCTTTGTCAATGCCGATGGCTGGGAGCCAGAATCTTAAGTACCACTTAAAAAGGAGACCTTCTTTTTTTTTAAATCCCCCATAAATGGGTTTTGCTTTATACAACAATAAAATAAAGCAAAACCAAAACTAAACTGTGATTTGAGAACTCGAGTATAGATATCACTTCTACTGTTTTGAGGGCTTTTATTATTCTTATGTTTTTCTTTGAATAAATTTTGCATGGAAGACTTTCTCTCAGAGCTTTGTGAAATCAAACACGACAGCATTATTTTGTTACATGATGGCCAAGAAGTAAAACTGACTTCAAACACAGCAGCACAGAAAAGTAGACAGGCTGCAACAGTATTTAAAAATAAAGAAGACTGAGAATTCT
The DNA here is from genome assembly GCF_003343035.1 of Apteryx rowi. Lineage (NCBI taxonomy): Eukaryota > Metazoa > Chordata > Aves > Apterygiformes > Apterygidae > Apteryx > Apteryx rowi. Next base: position 997,519 of record NW_020449775.1, read on the forward strand.
TCTGATTGTCTTTTGGTTCTCATGTTTGGTGTTTCTCTCAAAATACTGGTATGTTTTGTGAAGTGGTTGGGGGTGACTCGTTTGAAGAGTCCGTCAGCTTTGCTAGGCCTTCTGATTGCAGAGGAAACCTGAAAAAATGACTCATATGAACTCCAAAGACAAACAGAATTAAAACAAAATTGCACTTATTTATTAGAAATACGAGTCTGAAACAGTCTCATCTAGTCCCTGCTCCTTAGCTGTGGCAGAAAAGTGTACTGAGACCATTTCTGTAATGTGTTTGTTTAACCTATTTTTAAAAACCTGTAATGACTAAATTTTGTGGTCTCACTAAGTCCCCTGTTTCAGTGCTTCATTAAGCTTCAGATTAAAAGGATTCTCCTAATAKCTAAACTAAACCTCTTTACTGCAAATTAGATCAATTTATTTGTGTCCTTACCAGGTGTACATGATGAACAACAGATTGTTGTCAATGTTACAACAACCCTTGAAATATTGGAAGACAAATTTCCCCTGTTGTGTCGTCCCTGGCCTGAACTTACTTATTTCCTTCAGCCATTCCTCATATGTCATATTCTAAACCTCTTCCCATTCCTGTTGCTTTTGTCTAGATTGTCTCCAATTTATCTGTGTCAAAGTGTGGTGCCCAAAAACGGACAAGATATTCCAGCTATGCTTTCTAGCCATGAGAAGCATGGGATAATTAACCTCTTTCCCCAGTTTCTTAGAAACCAAATCCCCTGAATGCATCCTAAAGTGAGATTTGCCTTTTTAAATGTGGTTGAGTGTATGGTTCAGTATGATCCTTTTCTTTTGCGCTCTAGTCTAGACAGCAATTCCTGTTTGTTTTCACCTTCCTAAGTGTACTACTTTGTACCTGGTTTTTTAATTCCCTCTTATTAATTCAAGACCATTTCCGCAGTCATTGAGTGCCCTTTGATTCCAGCCCTGTCCTTCAGGATGGTTTTTAACCCGCCCATGGTGTCACCCACAGTTTTTACTGTACTCTCTTTCCATCATCCAAGTTATTATTGAAATTAATGACTAAGCCTGGGCCAAGAGTAGACCGCAGCAAGACAACCTCATGCCAAATATCCATCTGAGCTGACAGTAAAGAGTTTGTTTTTGAATGTGGGTTTGGGGGGGTTTTGCAGCTGCCGATCTCACTTGCAAAAGCCGGCCCCATGGTTTTAGGAGCCTGCCTCAACATTGTGGACAGCTTCGGGGTGCTGCCAGGCCCTGTATTGACACCCGCAGCATTACTAAACTGGAGCTCACTCCTGCCAGGGCGCATTTTTGGGAGGGGAGCAGGCCGGGGCTGACAGTGCCTTGCCTTGCCTTGCCTCTCCAGGGACACCTCGGCCCCGACGCACTCGCGGAGCGGCAGCTACGGCGAGGGCGCGCTGGAGGCGCGCGTCTGGCAGGAGGAGGAGGAGGTCGTGCAAGCTCACCGCCGCTGCCAGGACATGGAGTACACGTACGGTGCCGCTGCTAAGTGCCTGCCCGCCCTGGGACGCAGACTGGGGGGGTCGCGTCACGGCTTTCGCACGGCCGTAGCCGGGGGCACTTTCAGATACAGCGGGATGCCCATCGTTTCGTTTGCCCCTCACACACTAGGAGTGTGCTCGGAAAGGGTGGGCTTAGCTTCACTCCGACTTAGTTTTGCTCTTCGGTATTAAAACATAGTGATGACATAATTGCTGTCCCTTAGATAACTTCCTCCCTACCCTGCAGTTAAATCTTTATGCCGGAAGTGACTCTCTTAAAAACAGACGGCTGTTCTCCTCGTAAAAGTAGGTTGACATATGAGGAAGCTAAATGCATGCTTAATCTCAGTGAAAATCCCCCGCTAGAAACAAGGGTGTCTAGTCATAAAAACTGAAATTTTAATCCCACTGCTACATAATCAGCAATATGAGCGTTTGTGTTTGTGCCGCTCTCTACTCATTAGCTGGCTGCCTGTTTATTTCTTCTTCTAGATGGACTGAGTCGTGCAAAGTTCGCAATGGCATTTCAGGACAGACCTGCTAAATTTAGCACCAAAAACCTCTAAAAAAGATGCATTTACAAGTAGTAGAAAATGTAAAATAAACTTTTTTAGACACAGGCAATCAGAGAGAAAAATGTTCATTTGCACAAATACTTCTCCATTTTCAGCACACAGATGGACATGTGGCTGTGTAGATAAATGTGTACTAGGCCTGGCCAGTGTTTTTAATCCAGACTTTTGGGGGGTGAAAAGTGGCCTTTTGATGAGTAAAAATCTATATTCCTCCTAGATTTTTACTGAAAAACTAGTTAAAATCAGTTCTTCAGTTTTGGCTTTCTTACAAAAAAAAATGCAGATTATTTTATAAAACAAAATATTTGTTGTTTGTGAAAGATACAAATGATTGTTTTTACTGGGTTTGTTGTCCTGCTTCCAATGAAATGATGGAGTTTTGCCATTGGCTTCATTAAAGATAGATTAGGATCTTGTGTTTCATTGAAAATTAGACATCTGATTATGAAAACTAAAGCCAAAATTAAGTTACTATCATCTCCTTTGTATGTGTATGCTTTCCAGACATGGCATTTTAGTTTCAATTGCATCACAAAATGCTGCTGCATTTAATTATATATTGTGTTTCGCAGTAAAGATACAGTCATTGATTATAGTTTTGTACATGTAAAATTTTTTTAATATGTAGCTTCAGTCTTTTTCAGTATGATTTGGTCTTAAATCCTCTCTCAGTCCCAGAGAAAAATTTCAGATTATCAATATTGCATGTTTTGAGAGTCTTTGGGGGTCTATCTATATTGAAAAAGTAGAGAGTTTTGTTTAACTCTGTTTGCTGAGTGCTGATTCTTTCTGCAGCATTTAGGGAAAACTAAGAGCCCAACCCAACCTTTACAGAAACCAAAGAGAACTTTTTTCATTTGCTTCAGCAGCAGTAGATCTTTATTCCAGCAACAGATCCAAATCATGCGGTTAGCTCAGTTAATTCAGATATTATTTACTTAGGCAAACCCCTCCCAATGAAAGTCTGCCAAAACGAGGAATTCCAGCTTTGGCCCCAAAGTATTATGGGGGAAAATGGCTTGCTTTTTGTATTTCAGTGATACTAGTGATCCCCAGCCCCCAGCAGTCTCATGGCTCCTGCTCGTTTACTAAAGCCGCAGCAAGAGATGGGTTTATTTAACCTTGCAAAAGATTTCCCTGCTCTGGCTCCAGAGCCAGACACGCGGCCCATTTCAGGGTGCGCGGTTAYCCCTCAAGGGAGATGGCAGGAGCTACGCTGTCGGGGTCACTTCAGCCCGGAGCGGACAGAGCAGCAGGACGGACCCGGGGACCAGTCCCACCGTGGCAGGGTGGGGTGGGTCGTGACCTACAAATTTGTACGTTTCTGTAAGCAGAGCTGTCATATTTTGGCAGAATAAAGAATCTCCATGCAAAAATAATTGAGAAAGATGCCATGATCAAGGTCCTTCAGCAGCGGTCCCGGAAGGATCCTGGGAAAAGCGACAGCGCGAGCTTGCGGCCGGCTCGGTCAGTCCCGTCCATCGCGGCTGCTGCGGGCACCCATTCGCGCCAGACCTCGCTCACCAGCAACCAGATAGCGGAGGAGAAGAAGGAAGAGAAGATCTGGAAGGGAAGCATAGGTGAGTTTGTGCTTAAGCTATGACTCCTCCACAGCTTAATTGTAATCCTGCTGCCTGAGCATGGCGAAACCGCCCACGGGCACGGGGCGCACTGCACGCACAGCGCCTTGTCCCAGCAGGGTCCCCAGGAGCAACCTCTGCTGCTGGTGAAGTCAAAGGTCAGTCTGGTCTTTAAGCTCGCTTTGTGTCTTGACCATCGCTGACGATACTAAACCAGTCCTGCGGTCATCGCAGAAAGCTGTAGTCTGGGGAAGACTCCCAGATGCCAGCAGGTGATGTTGGCAGCTTGGTCGGAGCAAATACCAAGTTGGGGCGAGGAGGATGCCTGGTTAAAGTGAAACGAGGGGATGGCTTCGGGCAGGAGTTTGCGATGGGCTGCGGCAGCTCGGAGTGGGGAAAACAAGCCTGGGCCAGGCCGGGGGGGGCGGACGCGAGCGGGGCTGGGGGTGCGTGGGGCCTGGCCCTGGGATGGGGATGGGGACGGACGTCCGCGACCAGCAGCTCTTCCTTCGGACGAGGCTGTTGCAGGGGGAGCGAGCGCCTTTGGCCCGCGCGGGCTGCGGCGGCCGCCTGCGCGGGTGTCGACGGTGGTGCCTCTGCGCTGAGGGGGGCCCGGGGCAGGCAACATGGCGCCGTGCGGGCCGAGCCGCTGACCGCCGCCTGCTTGCAGGGCTATTGCTGGGGAAGGAGCCCCCCGAGCTGCTGGCGGGCCCCGCGCCGGCCCCTCTGCCGCCCTCCCTGTCGTGCGCCCCGGCCCCTGGCCCGGCGCCGGCCTCCCACGCCAAGACGGGCAGCAGGGACAGCAGCACGCAGACCGACAAAAGCGCCGAGCTCTTCTGGCCCACCGCCGCCTCCTTCCCCGGCCGAGGTCGCCCAGGCGCCGCCGCCGCCGCCACGCACGGCCCAGCCCCGCGGCCCATCACGGCCCGGGCTGCCGGCGAGAAAGGTGAGCGCTGCCGGCGCCGGTGCTGGGGAGCGCGGGGTGCGGGGGCCGTCCGTGCTGCTGCGGGACGGAGCTCAGCTCCCGAGGCCTCCGGTCTGGCCCTCGCCGCTCGGCGGGGTTCCGCGGCCTCCGCTCGGTGGCTGCGGGCAGAGTCCCCTCCCGGCAAACACGGAGGCTTTCGGTGCTGCCCACGATGGAGGTCGCGCCGGGAGGAGGCCACAGGGTTTCGCACCTTGAAAGCGCCCCGCGCCTGYGCACGCGGTCAGACGCATCCCTTCTCCTCTTTTCTCCACTTAAAGCATGTTTAGCGAAGGCACCCTTTTCTCCCTAYGTTTTAAAGGAAACTTGCGGGGCTGAGGGGGGAAAATAAGCAGAAAATGGAGAATGGTTCATCTTCTATAGATGTATAATTTTATTATTTGTGATTGATGGGAGCTGTTTCTTTGCAGCCCTAGTTAGGGGAGACACGTATTTTTAAAATGTTATTTTTTAAGAAGCCAGTTTCCTACAGGTTCATCTATTCTCAAAAGTAAACTCTCCTAAAAAATTCCCACATATCATCATCAGTAGGGCAGGATCGCTAATTGCTTGAGACTCTGAGTTGCTGTGTTTTGTGCAAATCGGACTGAAATTTGTTTCCAGAGCCTCTTAAATTAGCCTTTCAAACTTTTCCCTGTTTTAAGGAATTAAGAGTCCTTCTTTCTGAATCTCACGGTGTCAAGAACTATGGTGATGAGGATAAATACCTAATTAATGTATCATAATTAATACCTAGTTAATGTATTTATAAATTCTAAGTGACCACATGCATGCTCTTAGCCTGCCCCAGTGGCAAAGTAGAATATTTTAGATGAATCCACCTTCCTGATTATTTGTGTACTGCCTTCATGACGAGTTAAGCTCCTAAATTTTGTAATTGAAGCAGAATAGGAATACACATATGGACAGTTACCATGGATCAGTCGATGCGTAATAACTTGTTAATCTGATGTAAATCTTTTGCCTGTCCATTTCTCATTAGGGACACAGCTAAAGAGATACTTTTGTCTGTATCTCTTAAATACGTGTTTTTGTGCCTGACCTTGTGTTCCAGGTACACTAACTAACCTGCTGTCATTGGTGACATTATTTCATTGTGCAGGGAATTCAGGATTACTTTTTCTTGTCCTCCTGATCAAGTATGGACTTCAGTATTTAGGATGTATGGTTAAGACATCTCTCTCCCTCTCCCCCTGCTATTGATTTATATTTGCTTTGAACAATTTGCTATTGAATTTGAGGTGAAGACCTACTTTCCCTTCTTCTTGTTCCAGACAACTGCAGTCATGGGAAGCCACCTGACAACAAGGGCAGGGTGAGCAGTTTGCTCCACAAGCCTGAGTTCCCTGACGCAGACATGATGGAAGTCCTCATCTGAGCAAAGGATGGCATCTCTGGTGTTTGTGTGCATACATTCAGGTCCAAGGAGGTCATTGGTGTGCCAACCTTAAAAACTAACTGGGAGAGTTTGAAGAAAGGTGGAGAAAGTTTGTGCCTGAAAAGAAGTTTGAGTCTGGTGTGCTGTGACTTTGGACCAGGCGAGGAGGAAAGACAGCTGAAAATGAAAGATGAAATGAATGTCTGGGATTTTCTGAGAAGAAAGGGGCATCGAAAACAGAATGTGACTTGGGAAGGTGATCATCAAGGAAAAAAGGAAACTGCTTTTTCTGGTGTAAAGAGAAGGTAGCTAAGTTTTCGAGTGGGTGCACAGTGAACAGTGGTTCTGTTTTACTGTCTAGCTACAACCAAGACAGGGAGAGAAATCCTGGCTCTCATGAGACTAGTGGAAGTTTATGAATAACCCAGGAGAAATTTACATCTTCCTTAGAATTGATTCATTTCTCAAAAGTATTCACTGCTTGATTTTAGTGAATAATTGGTTTGTAGATGTACACAGCAGGTTCTTGTAAGTATTTGTTTGAAGTGCCATGTTGTGGTTTTCCTGCGACACGCAGGTCAGGTGTCTCTTTCCTGGCTGGACAAGTGTTACTCTTGGAGCTGGATTTGCAGTGCAAATATTCCTGTTGTGCAAACTCAGAGATTGCTAAGACTTCTCTTTTGTTAAGAGCAATTGTTTGCTGGAATTCCCATGGAAGAGGAATGTAAAAGGGGGTGGGAGCCTGCTGAAGCAATCCCTTTTGTAATGTTGGGAAGGTTTCAGGAGGGAAAGTCAGGAGAGGATCCAGTCAGCTCCACTGAACAGGTGTGCACKCAGAGTTAGTCAAGTGGGAAGCGGCACAGGTGGAACTAGAGCTTTTTATTTATATGGATGTGCTAGTGGAGGGCAGGGGGGCTCAGCAGTGTCGAGAAGCACAGTGGCTCCAGTGTCCTGCAGCGCCTTCACGGGACCTCAGGTCCCCGTAGGAGAGCATCAGTGCGTTCTACAGCTCTCCCCAAACATCTTCTGATTTCAGTCGTGAATTCAGATGCTATCAGCAGGGATGTGCAGGTTTCAACAAGTGTGAATCTAAGCATGAAACCTTGGAGAGAATTTAGCCTGAGGTAACTAGAACGGTGTGGGGGCAATTACAGTAGAGAGATGGGAGGAAAGCAGAAATCACTGATGGCTTTGAAATTATTTCAGTAGAATTAAACTTGGCTTACATGTGAGATCAGAAGATGCCTTTCTGTGCACTAGTTCATATCAGTGGAAGAATCAGGGTGTTTGTGGTAAGAATTTGGAATTTCCTTATTTTTGTAACCTGCAGCCAATCCTACCTTCCTTGAGCATACAGATCCTCCATTCAGGTTAATGTGGCACTGGGCATTTAAGGGGTGTAGGATCAGGCTGTGAAGGGTTTAACTGCATAGCAGTGCATGAGCATCATCTATTTTCTGTGCTGAGCTGCAGTCTCTTTTCACTTTGTTTTCTCCCAAGATGGAACATTTCTCATTTTCAGCCTAGTCACTGATTTCTGTGAGAGGTGGCAATAACTAAGACAGCCAACTCACCAGCAGTGTTAATTGTAGTATACCATTTGCTTCATGTATGGCAAATGCTGATGGGGAAATTTTCCTCTTTGAGATATTTTTATATTGTTTTTTTCTCTTCCCAAATCTTCTAGTTCACTGTATTGACATTAGGAAGAACTTGGCTTTGGGAAAAGGGTGACGGGATTTTATGTGAAGCTGCCTAAAATGGCAAAGTGATGGATGCTCTCATGTCAGAAGTAGTTGTGTGCTCAGGACTGGCCTAAGGTCACGCCTTCCTGTAGGTATTGAAATGGAGCTCTTGATTGTGAAAACAGCAGGCACTTTAAACTCCGCTTTCACGGAAAACTAAAGTCTTTGCAGTCTCAAAGCCTGCAGGTGCCAGAACCCAGCCCTGTGCTCAAAACTGCATGGCTAAGAGATACCTTGCTTCTTTTTTTCTTTTTTAAAAGAATTGCTACATTAAATCTATGCACTTATTTTTTGTGTATACGTAGAATTAGGCATATGTTGGTGTCACCCTCTTTGTGATTTTTGCACTTGTTGAAAGAAGCAGTGGTAGGTCRGTTGTTAGTCAACAGAGAATTGTGTGTTTTGAGTATTAGCAGCTTTGCATTGCAAAACCAAATGTGTAATCCCGTTGACGATGTTATGCAGCTTAATATATGCCTTGTAAAATAATTTTATTTTTTCTCTAAAGTTAATTTAAAAGTTCTAATTGTTTGCATAAAACCCAGGGCCTCTGTGTGACAGTGGTTGGCTGCAGCCTTTAGTATCCTCCTGACCTTGCAGCACTGACCACCTCAGTTACCCTTCCTCAAAGTGAACAAGCACTGTAGGATCATCATCATCTTTAGTGGGAGCAGGGCAGGAGGAAGACAAAGCAAGGGAATATAAGTAAAATGAGAATGATAAGTATTTCACTTCATTGGTCTTCTCCAAGAAATAAAGATACACAGCTGCTTGGAAGTCCCTAAGCATTTTATTGCTGGCTGTATTATTTCCTTTGATGAAACTATTTAATAACTTCTGTACAGACAGACAGTGAGGCCTCCCACAGAAATAGTGTTTGATTAGTGTGCATGATGTTACTTTCAGTTAGTTCTCTCTCTTAGTGGTACAGCTTTGCTTCTTGAAGTCAGCTACAATGCAACACTCCTTCTCTTTCTTGTGTGAACAACAGTCCCTCCAGTTTCCAGTATCCAAAGGTGTGTTTACAGTTGATGCTGCCCCAGATTTGTGTCCACATATGGGAAACTATTTATTATGGAGTTACAGTGTAGGCAAATCTCATTCACTTTTGAGTTCACAGCTRAAATAAACATAAAAGTTCATTCTCCTTACTTGTGTTGAACTCAAAATATTTTAATTTTTCTGCCAAGAGGAAAGGACCAGTGAGTCTTCCCTCCCAAATCAAAGCACTAGCAGAATTTGTGTGGAGTACTACTGCCATAAATCAGTTCACCTCTCTCAGCAAAGCGGTGCACTATTCTTTCCAGCTATTTGAATYTTACTGTGTTTTGTGAAAATGTGTTGTAGCCATTCCAGGTGACATTGGTAACTAGTTGTAAAATACTGTCGTTTTTTATTGTTGCTGGTTGTATAGAAAGGTTGGTGTACAGTGTTGTACAGCTGGAGGGTTATTTGTACATAGGTGGGAAAATGAAGAATGTTATGTGTTACCCACAGCAAATATTGATATTGTTGGTCAGCCAAAGATTTCTTATTCTTTGCTGTTTAAACTTGTGCCTTAATATTGTATATAATAAATGTATAAAAATGTTTCTTTTCTCACTTTTCCAGTGTGAAATGTATTCAGTCTCTGAGAAGAGAGGATTTTTCAAATCTAAGCTTTGCACACAAGTTACTGAGACTAGGAAGTAATACTTCAGTGACTTTAAGGTTGCATCTCCTCTGTTTTTCATAAATTTTACTGAAAGGCCCTGCAGTATTTGCTATCAGTAAGTATATGTGAGCACAAAATCGATAGGTCTGCAAAGCAGAGGATCAAACCAAGAGCTTTGCCAAGCAAGAAGAATGAGGTGTCAGTGAGATCATCTTGAACTGAAAGAAATTAGGGCGGAAAGTCAACAAGGCACTTTGGTGACCATCTAAAGATATTTTAACACTGCCTTCCCATTAAACATAGCACTCTCATTGATTTTAGATTTTGGAGGGTCTGGGACATCTTTACTTGATGGATGTTGAATCAATATGAGCTAGATGATACCTAAATACGCTCATGAATCTAGATATTGGTGAATTACCGTAGCATCCTCTGTAAGGAATAAAGATCATATCCCAGTTTTGAGCAGTTGTTGTACATGCTAGGGGAATGCCCAGACCCTTTAGAAACATTGCAGGTATGTTTGCTTATGTATCTGAAAGAAATTGGGGGAAGGAGGTCAGGAGGAAAAAAGCAAAAGTTACCCAAGTGTCTGGCTCTTAGTAAGTGAGATTTGCTCAGCAGACTCACATGCTCTTGAAAGAGTCTGTTAGAAAATTCTTGAATCATGTCCCATGGAGCTGCAGGTATGTAAGGCATGAAAGCCATTAAGGGCATCTCTTAGCTATGGGCTGTCCTGCACCTTTTCCARCCTCCCCTCTTCCCCAAAAGCTCGCACGCACCAAAAAAGCAACCTCTCCTGGGAACGAACCTGTCAGCAAAGACCCAGGGGCTTTGTAGATACTGGATATTTATATCCTTCACACACATCACAGCAACCTCGTGCTCCCCATAGTCAGCGCAGGTTGGTTTGACCCATCTGAATGCTCCCTCTTCAAAACATGGCAACTGTAAGTGCTTTAAGTGCCCCAGTGTTTACCACCAAGAACAAAAATTTGGTGATTGATTGGTTAGCATAGGGCTTTTCAGCTTTCATCAAGTCAAGATTTGACAGCAAGATTTGGGGCTTACCTCGGTGCTCAAGTTCATGGGAGAAAAGAAACCAGTAGAGGCAAAACCAGTATTAGAGTGGGAAAGGCCATATCACCGCATGTGTTCAGATATAGCTGAGAGGGCTTCTACCATTTTTGGACTGTGCCTTCATTGCAGATGTTCCAGCTAAATAAGGAGGACATCACTATAACATTGTCTCCAGGTTAAGTACATTATGCATATGAACCACGGAAAATAATAGTGCAAAGAAACAAACTTCCAGAGACAATTTGTTTAAATTTTAAAATCCCCATGCATGTTTCTAAAAGTAAGTATTAGACAATGTTCTCCTTAGCTATCACATAGAGGGAGAGAGCTCAAAAGAGCTAAAATGTTAGTAAAATTGCCAGTTAGAAGCAATCAAAAATCATGAGTCAAATCCCATGCAAAATTATGAGACCTGTTTAAGATTGATTTGGATTCAATGCATTGTACAGCTGTGATATTTCTTCTGTTCTGATTTGTTACCATTTCCATATATTCAGAGATTTTTCCTCTCTATGCTGTAATGGAACAAATGTACAAACATTTGTAAGGTGCACTCTTGAGGAAAAGCTGTGATTTCTCACATCATTAAATAACTCCAGGAGCTGGATTTTAAGAAACACATCAACTATTGTGGCTTGCGATAACACAGCCAGCGCTGTCAACACTGCAGTGAAAAATGAGCAAAGCCTAAACATCCTTCATTGGGAGGAAGCTTGCTGCCAGGTGGCCGGTCACGATCTGGATCCCAGTTCTGGGGTCTGGATGCAACCTGACGTCTGAAATTGGTCTGGATCTGAGCCTCCCACCATGGGACCCTTTGCATCCCCAAGCTGGGCAGCGTCTCTGCAGGGTGGTCTCCAGGGAGCTGGGGCTGTCCGGAAACATCCTGGCTCCGCTGGCTTGGTGGCCATCAGCTGCATCCAGGGGGATGCTCTTCATGAGGCGTTTCATCTGTGTTGTCATCCGGTGGTGGTGATCTCTGTGAGAGCGCCCCATGCGCCCTGCCAGCCAGAGGCATTTCATCTGGGCCCTGGGATTCGTGGTGCAGACCCTRAGTTCCTGCCACCGAGCAAAAAAACCACCTCCTGAGAGTGGACCAGGCTGAATTGCCCCGGGAAGTGCTTTGCACCGACGGCACACTGCTGGTGCGGGCGTATATGGTCCTGACTCCGGAGCCTCTGCAGGACCCCCAAGTCAGTGTGCTGAATGCACACCCTACACGAGCGCTTTGGTCTCAAATGGCATTACCCTCAGCCAGGCTTTGCTACCCTGGGGCCGGTTAGTTGCTTGCCCACAAAATACCCAATGGCACCGTGGCTCTTCACAAAGCTGGCGCAGGAGAGCCGTCCTCGATTTGCAGCATCTGGCTGTGTCTTTCCAGGGCTGCCCTTACCAAGATATGAACCTGCAGTGACGTGAGTTGAGGAGTAGGGAGCGGAAGTATATATGAGTTGGATGTGGACCCTAAACTCCATCTTCTTACAGGTCTGTAGCTCTTTTTATTACAGAGAGCACAGTAATTTCGGGAACCGCCGGCCTCACGAACACGATCGAAGAGTACCATTGATATTGCAGTCTGTGAGGGAAGGCAACATCAAAGGCCGTGCCCAAGGTGAGCGCAGAGCAGACCACCGTGCGGCTCCACAGCTGGGCGCTGGGCACGGACTGCCCTTTTTGAGTCGCTTGCTGTGCCAGTACCAAAATTAGCCCAGTGGTCCCATAAGTGTGAAGGTATCATCAAACCCCTCAGACCAAAACAGAGCAGGACATTTCTCAAACAAGCCGGGAAAACAGTGCACAATGAGCAGGAGCATGATCCCCGTCTGAAAGCTCAGTAAAATAAGAGCAGCTGTCATCATCCCCTCTGTGATTAATGGTTAGCTGGCCCTTAAGCCATGGCTTCACAGGCTTGTAAAACTAACTTAGAGCACCCAGCATTTTTGAGCTATAAAAGGACCAAGAATTCATTGACTCTAGGTATGAAAGACCACAGGGTATTTTTCTTTCATACCAACCACTTCAGCTTTAGATGAATAAAATATCAGTGTGCATATTTTCCAGAGTAACCCTGCATGGCCCTGCTGCAGCGTGAAGTTCAGTCCTTCGCCAATGCACCATGCAAGCTCCCCTTTGACGTAAAACAGGGCAGCGCAGAGCGAGTCCCTGATTGTGTGGGGGCAGCGAGATGAAAGTGAGGCCTCGGGTTTGCGTGAGCGCCGGTCCCAGCTTTGCGCCTGACAGGACCACTCAGCACGTGGCCGGAGCTTGGGTTTTCCTGGGTAAACTCTGGGAGGCAGAGAGGCCATCTCGGTGCAGAGTTAACAGAAAAGTGAAAGCTGGGGCTAATGCTGGCGAATTTCAGGTTATCCTAAAACAGGTTATATCTTCAGGGGATGTCTTTCAGGATATGCCATATCTTTCAGGACGGGATCGGCTGTGACATTAATAGCTCYGTTTGCTCAGACATGGGGTGTCTTTGGAAGCATCTTGGTGAGTTGCCAAAGTTTCTTGCTGTCAGTTTGGAGGGAGGGAAGAGAGACGCATCCTCGAGGGTACCAGCGAGGACAAGCATGTGCCGCGCGGTCAGGCACGTGGCTCTGCGGGGAGGAGCTGCCTTGGGGTCAGGAGGACTGTGCGGCTCCCAGAGTCRGAAGGGAGAGCCTGTTGCAAGCTGGCATCTCCTGAGGTTTAGATCATCTATTCAAACCCTACCTGGACAGTTTTGGACCAAAACCCTCACTCTTTCTCTCTCCTCCCCAGGCTGCAAGGAAACTGCACCCATCCCAGGCTCTGCGCTTCTCCGGGGCTTTGGCTGATACGCAAAGGGCTCCCTGCCCAGTTCCTAGACACAATGCTCATTTTTGCTGTGAAAATCAGGAGTAACTGCTGCCAGTGACAGACCAAGCCGGCCGAGCCAACCTTTTCCTTGCAGCTGCAGTGTTATCGGATGTAGGGAGGACGGCTGAGGTCTCACGCCGCAGTCCCACAGCTACGTGGTCAGGGCAGAGAGGAGCTGCTGCCCGTTCTGCAGCGCCTGGGCGCAGAGCARTACCGTTACTGCTCCAGCTGCGGGATAAGTCATGAGAGTGAGCAGACCTGCACTGGGGATGGTGGGAAGCAGTGTGTGGGAGACACCCCTCCACTTGAACTGTGTCACGGCGTACTGGTCACACCAGCCCTCGGCAACATCTCAGAAGTAGCATCACAGGGAGCATGGGTGGGGGCTTTTTGTACCTGTGTGCATTGCAAATGCTGCATTTCTTCACAAAAATCTGCCTTCCTTCGCAATGAAAGAAAGATGCACAGCTCTAAAAGCATTCATCTGCTTTTGAGCCATTTTTGGGCTGGCAGGTAGTGTGCATAGACCGTATCCTGTGATGTAGCCAAGAATAAAGAAAAAAAAAAAAAGCAGTGGCTGAGTCACAGAGGTCCTTAGCGAATGCCAGGCTGGCTCGGTGGGTTTGCACAGGTTGTCCTGGGAAGCCCTGCTTGCAGTGGGCTGCTGCTCGGCCATGTCTCCGTGAGGCCCAGGGCAGGGCTGGCGGGCAAAGTAGCTTTACAGCATCTATACATATCTTGGACTGTCATTTACCAGTGTTTGTTAAAGCAAACTGAGGAGCTCCTCAGTCACCCTGGCAAAGTTGAGTTCTGCTGCAAATACTGGATTTATTTTGCATTGGAGTGTCTCGAGATGGCAGGCCAGCACAGTTCGTTTCTATGAATGCTTGGCAGTCCATCTGACTCCCCATTTATGGCTGAAAAATCCAATGTCTCCGCACATGGTGTCTGCACTACCTGGAAATGCAATTAGGCCTGTGCCAAAGTGGAGAGGGCAGCTGATGACCCTCCAGGAATGCAAAACTTCCTGTGTGACAGCTGGACTTGGGAGCTGAAAACCAGGGCTATAGCAGCAGCCAACCTCCCCGCAGGTCCCTGGCTCCTCTGCTGCTTGGATTTGATCAACCAAGACAGGCAATTTTCCCCCAAATCCATGCCATACCATGTGTAAGCCTTGTTGCTGTAGGTACACATGTGGCCAAGCACCAAACACAGGGTCTCTCCACTATTATTTGAGTATTAGTGGCCTGGATACATACAGCCTCATTGCAAAGACAGTGGGCCAGGACTATGGAGATATGGTTTAGTCCTTCACTTTGCTGCAAGCACACTCAGTCAGCTTGGCCTCTTGGCTTCTTCTCCGGTTTTCTTCTACAGGATGAAAAAATAACCTCTAAAACCACCATCCCTTCCCATGKCTTTAGTCCCATCAAAGCTGTCCCTCAGGCACATGTGCAGCAYGGGGCAATTCAGCTGCAGCCAAAGCCTTGAGTGCAATTCTGTACAAATACATGGTCAATGCAAATGAGATGGCGTGCAGTCGATGCACATGGAGACGAGAGAGTCTTGCCATTGCAGCCAGGCCAGCAGAATTAATGCCTCAAGGGTTATTGAAAGCTTTCCTGAAAACAATTGAAAAACAACCAAATCAGACACTACAGACAAATAATTATATAGATAACCAAGCCCTTCCTTTGCATTATGCTGTTATAGTGATGAAAAATGTTTGGAGAAAAAATTAYTTGAAAGGGCCCCTGCGTCCATAGCATTAAAATGGCCATTTGGGCTGACGAGCATTCAGGGCTGCAAGTCAAGCCATTCCTGTATTGATGTCTGTCTGACACGCAGTAGCATGAGGAATGATGTGTGTTTTGTGAAATCCTGTTACCCAGTGCTTTACGAGCTAACCAGCGCAGAGCAAAGGTGTTAGCTGAGTGATGGCTAAGCAAATAAAACACGGAGGAGCAATGGCAGGTGAGGAAGTCTGGTAGCCCAGTGTGAAAATGAAGCAGCCCAATTTGCGTACCCTTAGGACCATTGAAGAAGCAGGATCAGCCCACAATCCTGGGGTAAAACCCCCCAGCCAAGTCAGACTGAGGGGGTTATTGCCTGCAGGGAGATAGGATTCATGATGGCACACAGGCAGAAGAGCATTTTGGGATTGTGTAAAACTTACTATGGGATGTTTTAAGGGAACTGGGGGAATGGGTGAAACTTCTTACAGGAAGTTTAGGGGAAGGACCAAAGGCAGGGAAAAGRAGCGACCAAGGTGGACTGGGGAAGAACAAGCATGGGAAAAGAGGAAGAGGGGGTAAAAGGGGCCAGTTGGCTGTAAGCAGGTGGCTGGTCAGTAGGACTGGCTGACTAACCCTTGTGCTTGATCACCACAGTGTAGCCTATATTCTTATTAAATATGGTTAAACTAATTCAACTTATTAAAAATATTCTTATTAAATTATATTTCTGAGTGCCATTTTTTTGTTTTGGTTAATACCAGCAGGACTAGCTGGTGAGAAGGGCAAGCAATCGGAGTGCTAGCACTGGGGGACACCGGGCACCCGTGGGGCCCCAAGGTCAGGTACCACTGTTGGAGAGAGGCCATGCACCCATGGGGCCCCAAGGTTGGATGCCAGCGTTGGGGGATGCAGGGTCCGAGTCCACGCCACTGTAGCATCTTCTTCTGACTAATCCCTGCCAGAAGCAGGCAGGGGAAGCCCATGCCTTCACATATCACTCCATTGCTCCTTGCATGCCACAGTTTCTSCACATCTCCCTATCCATTTAAGTTTGTATACTGAGTCAGGGGGAACACGGTCATCTCCCTTCCAGTGTTTGCACCGGGTATTTGTGCAGCACCTAGCACAGCAGGGCCACTTTCAGTGCTCCAAAATTGCTGCCTTAGCCAGTGAACAATAATGTTATAACAAACTGAATTTGGAGCCCTCGGGCCTGACCCCGTGGTGGCTCGGCCTGTTGCTGGGGAAATCGGGAGCAGGTAGTGAGGCTCCGAGCATTGGTCGGGCACTCATGGGTCCAGCTCTCCACCCCAGCTGCTCTCGCTCCTTCCAGACTGAAACTGCCGCAAGAGTCTGCCCCAAGGAGACGCACCACCGGGGCATTTCTCTTCTGATCTCTGCCGGACATGGTCTGGTCCGGGAGGAAAAAGGCTGTGTCCATCGGCAGCAGCATGAGGGGATTTGCAGTTCCTGGAGAAGAAACACCTGGAGCAGCCGAGCAGCGCCTGCCCGCTCGGTGTCATCTGCTTTCAAAACCAAACCATTGTAGACATGCACCAAAACCTGGCGTATAAGGAACAGCCATTTTGCTTAGGTGGTAAATGCCTCTGCCCCACTGCCAGGCTTTTTTTAGGTGGGTGAGCCTTTATTTTAGTATGTCCTGAGCTATTTATCGTGTTACCCAGAAAATTGCATGGGCGGTGGCCATTTCCTGCCACTGGTGGGAGCCCTCGGCCATTGTCTCCCCCCCCCAACCCCGGGACGGGTGCATGTGGCCCCCCCCGACCTCTACCAAAACCCCTGCTGAAACAAACAGAGGTCCCTGCTGTGCCAGAGCCGGTGCCGGTCCAGCTGTGATACCATGGAGCCCCCGAGCAGTTCACAGCCTTTTGGGATTTATAGCCCCTCATATCAGTGTTTTGGTCCGTAAGAGAGTCTCCAGCCTATAATGATGATGATGATGATGATGATGATGATGATGATGATGATGATGAGTTCATCACAGGTGGCAAAAGATTTTGAAGGTGGAGAATTTGATTTCTGAGTGTGCTGTATGTCCGTGCTGGGGGAAAATTGTCATCCCTCTGTGACCCGCTGGCTGTCACCAGAGCAGCCTCACCAGGCATTTTCAGGTAAAGCCTGGACCTGAACACAGAGCTTTGATTTTGCATGCAGAAAACAGGATGACGAACTTGCAAAAACTGGACTATATTTAGAAACTTTATGTTATTACWTAGCTTCTGGGCATTTAATTCTTCTTTGCCTCATCATTCAATTGATTCGTTAAGTCACAAAACAGCTACCATATACCTGATTCACTGATTTCAGAAAAAAATTTCATACACTTCTTTATGGAAAACATCTTCTAGCAGTTGGCAGAGTTCAACCCAGGCATGTCAGCTTTCTCTTTGGAAAATTTGCCAGTGGCAAGACTTTTCCCATGTGAAAAATGCACTTGAAGTTTTCTAAATAGAAGAGATTTTTTTGGACACAGACTTGAGCTCCACTCACTCTTTCTCTGACTCAGACCTGAGGGGAGGAGGGGAAGGGAATGCAATTTCTAGGCCTTCCCCTGGGAATTGCTCCAGCATTGTGTTTCTCTGGATACCCATTGGGCTTGACCTGGTCTGGCGCTGAGCTCTTCCTTCCCGGCAGAAACTGCCTGCGGCTCCCACTGACTGTCCGGTGCTGTAACCCTGGGCTGCAATGTGTTTCTGCAACTTGCAGATTAATCTGGGCTTCCTTTTATGGGGCATTGTTCAGTGACTATCTGCAAATGCAGCTGGCAGATGACAGGAGCATGGGATAGCTGCAACAACTAGGTTAAGGAGCCAAAAAATCAGATACACAGATTATCCTTTCTTTTCACACCATTTTTTAAATTCAACTTACCAGAGCGGAGGGAAAAGCAAGGTTTGTTGCATAAGCACAGCTGGGCACAAGAGGAAATTTCTTGTGTGCAACTGGCACAATACAAATGTTTTCAGCTTCCTGCAACCGTCAGCTTCCCAGCCTGCTCTCTGGGACTCAGCACCTTGATGGCATGCCTTCAGCACGGCAGATGGCATTGGGCAAGCACAGCAGAGGGATGTACCAGGTCAACCAGAAAAGCCTATGCTGGGGCATAGGAAGAAGGTGCTATTCCCTGGAGCAGCTTTTCATGTGGTTGGACTACACCAAGACCTGTGATCTAAAGATTCAAGACAGGGTTCGGGACTTCACCAAAGGGTTCAAACCAACCCAGCAGATACCAAGGGGGATGGTCAGCGCTAGAGGACTCAGCATCCTCTCCTGGTGAGCCCACAGTGCAGGCACACTGCTGACTGCAGTGCTGAGTTGCTTCTTACCTGTGGGGCAGAGACGTTGGGTGGGGGTGGCCAAGGGTATTACACAGGGCAGGGAGCAGGAATCTGGATCATTGGATACTGGAAACATTGTGTTATGGCTGGAGAATATGCACAAGTAGCATCCCATGTATGGCCATCCTGATCCCGATAAAGGTGATATGTGAAGTTGCAGCAGCCCCAGGACTGCTCAGGGACTGAAAAGCAGCCAGGATCCCTTCAGCAATAATCTCCTCACCAGTCCAGGCCCAGTTTGTTCCCTCTGCCAGCCTGTGAGGCTGTCAGGGAAGTACCACAGAGTCAAAAATAGCCTCTATCCATCACCAAATGCATTTAGGGGGACTATCCTTTTGGATGTTTTATGCATTGAAGGTTTCCCTTAGCAGACCATCATAGAAAGAGAGAATTTGACTGGACAAAGATTAATGTGTATCATTTGCTGGATAGCTTGGTGCATTGCCAGGGTGAGCAATGCAGCCATCGCCCACTTGTGCTGATAAAACATTTCTGTCTGACCACTCCTTTCTCTTCCAGCACCTACCTCTTTCGTTCCACGCTGACGAGCATCCAATGCAGTTTGCTGCATTTCATCTTAAATTTAAGATTTGGAACAACTGATAGAGAAAACCTTCCCCTGGAAGAAATGGGTTCGTCACAGAAACAGATTCAGCTTTGTGTATTTCAGATTCAACATGGCCTGGCAAAGCAACAGGAGGCACCGGTGAGCCTCTAGCATGCTCTTATCACACTGCCTTCTGTCTAGTCACAGCTGTATCCACAAACCTTTTTATTATCATTATTAATCTGGCCCTCAACTGAAATCTCTGAAAAATGAGTTTTAGTACAAGCAAATTGTTCTCAGCTCAAATTAATGTTTGTTTGGGCCCCAAGTTAGCAGTGTGTCATGGAGCTCTAATGAGAACCATGTGTTTGGAACAAAGGTTGGAGGAGTTAGCCTCCGCCTGGTGGAGGCAGAGCAACTCCCTAAAGGTTTCAAGCCATGGGACAGAGATGGTCTAAGGACTTGATCTTGTTTCCAAAAAGCCAACAAAAGAGAAGGAGCAGGGTTGGGTGCTTAGATGATGGTAAAGTGACATACAGAAAAGAGGATGAAATGTATCAATATAGTTCTGCTTGGCCTGCCATTTATTGAGGCTTGCAATCATGGTGATGAAAACCACTGGAGAGAGGTTGACAGCATGAAAAGTTCATCCTAAATTAACAGCAGATAGTAATGTTACTGTAGAGTAGTGGAGTAGTAATTTGATGTTTCATTTGTATCTAGGTGCCAAAGAACTTAGTCTTCCAAGACTCATAATCTTCAAAGCCTCTTATACACGTCTATTCCTGCAGACTTGGGGAACTACAAAACTCCACAGGATGAGAGCAATGAAGTGGCAAAGGAGGAGATGAAAAGACAGGAGTGAAGAGCGAACCTAGATCTGAGTCATGCTTAACCTTGAAGTTAAAGATGGGGCCCAGATTCCAACCATGTACCTGTAGGCACTTCAGTGGGACACCTTAATTAGGGGCCTATGGGTAAGTGGAGTCTAATGAGCTTAGATTTGATTCAGAGTTCTGGTGAAGGAAAGGAAAAGTCAATAGAAGGGGCTGATTTTATATCAAGCAATCCAGGTATTTTCTATGGCAGCTTCCAGGGTGAATTCACAGAAGATGGGCAAATAGTAGGGTCAGGCTGGGGAAGTGTGTGGGAGATGACAAACAAGACATAAACTCAGTAGTGGGGATGGAGAGGAGTGAGTGGACCTCATGGTGGCTATGCAGAAACATCAGTCCGGTGAGAGCATTAGAGACTTCTGCACTGCTGTCAGAGAGCTAACACATGCAAAGCRTGGGGGATGGCGTCTTTAACAAAGACTCTAACTTCTCATCGTGCTGCTAGCAATCATGAGACCCAACACTTCTGGACACAAGAGCTGCCTGGTTTCTTCACTGAACTGTCATTAATCCAACAAGATGAAGCATCTGTTCTCTTTTGTGCTCGGCTTTGGTAGGAAGTAAGGACATTATAAAAGAATTGGTCATTGAAAACATCTTGAAGTGACCTCATGGTATCTCAAGTTAAATTAAAAAGAAGGGGAAATTAGCTAGCTGATAACTTTTTTCAGGGGGAAAATCTTGAGAAATTAATCAGGGAAATAAGCCGAACTTAAGACAGTCTGGAAAATGCATCCCAAGCAAGAGGAGAAATCTTTCAGGGGAAGGGCCAAAGCCTTAACCAGATGAAGAATCCCCCCAAAAGAATATCAGAAATAACCACAAGTCTGCAATGGATGGGAAAAAAAGGATTAACCAGCACAGAAATTTTTATGTTAAAGGTCAGGAAGTGAAGGGGTAAAGTGAGAACTGCCAAAGTCAAGCTGCGTTAGATCTTGCAAAGGAAATTAAAACAACTAGCAAAATGCTCATCAGTCATAAATAAGAAACAAACAGGAAAGAAGTGTAGCTTTTATGTGCTGAGGAAAGATTTAAGGTAGAGATTTAAGTTACTAAAACTGTCTCCCCCCACAAAAGTGGCTGTTTTTTGTCAACCTTTGGAGAGAAAGATGATGCTGAATCTCAGGACAAAACGAAGATGGATGATGGACATGAGGATATGGAAATGAACACATCTAAAGGGAAAACAAATCTCAAAGAGCTCAGTGCCTGCATATTGAAGAAACTGGACCAGCTCCATCCCAGAGTCATGGAAGAAATGACCATGAAATTGCACATCCAGTAGCAAGTATTTGAAATTAATCTATTGAGTTTTAGAAGTGGTACTGAAAAATAATAATTTAAGAAAAGCAAGAGAGATGCCTTGGGCAACT
This sequence comes from Apteryx rowi, assembly GCF_003343035.1. NCBI lineage: Eukaryota > Metazoa > Chordata > Aves > Apterygiformes > Apterygidae > Apteryx > Apteryx rowi. Next base: position 1,018,749 of record NW_020449775.1, read on the forward strand.
ACAGCTCTGCTTGTCTAAAATGGGTTTGCCAAATGAAATTCTTGCCAGAGAATTCTGCTAGCTTTCCTGAATAATTAATTTCTAGATAAAAAAGAGGCACTCAGTCACATCTCTCTGCATTTTAATAAAACTTTTTATGGTGCCTATGTGAAATTGTTAGTTAAAATGGGGAAGACTATACCCAGTAGGAGGAAACTGTGAGATGGGTAGCAAATGGACTAAAGGAAATAACAGTGCTGTGTTTCGGATAGGGTCTTCTCAGGCTGAAATAACTACTGGCATTCCTCAAAGATCGATCTTGGGACTCATTTAATATTTCTGGTAATGCCACTGGGACAAAAAATAATATGCTAATGGAGTTTATGACAGCATAAACATGTAGCAGTTTTCACAACAAAAGAGGGTTTGCATGGAGGAACTGAATGACCCTGTGGAATGGAATAGTAGAAACAGGATGAAATGTAATAGGGCAAAAAATCTGAATTCATGAATGATGACAATGTCCACTAGAAGACAGGCATACACTAGTTTCAAGTGCTGGAAAGAAATGATGATGCTGAGCCATCAGTGTGATGGTGCCATGGAAAAAAACCCATCACAGGAGTATCAGGCAAAAAACAGTAGTCTCCTTTTTTTGCCCAGGAGACAGCCACAGACGAAGAGGAAACACTGGGCCCATCCATGTTCAAAGGATAATGAATCTAAACCAGAATAGGCCCCAGGCTGAGTAAAGGAGTGGAGAACATGCCAGGAGAAAGGAGAAAGTGGCGGCTGGGTTTTCAGGCTTGCAGGAGAATGGCTGAGTGGGGGATGCACTGCTGCTACTACGTGGCTGGGGGATGGTTGGAGAGATACCAAACCAAAGGGTAATGGCAACGCAGGAATGCAGGAGGATAATTTAATCCTGGAAAAATGAGTCTGGAAGTTAGGGGGCAGTTTGTAGTCATAAGAGCAACGAGAACGTTTGCTCTGTTTATCAAGGGGATTATATGCTGCAGCAGCCCGATGCAGTGGATGCTTGACTCCATCACCCAGGAGGCCCTTCCAGTGCCATTCGTATCCCTAGGATGCAGGAAGAGCTGGGCTACAACTCAGTCTGAGCTGCCTGCAGGAACCCAAAGATTCGTTTCAATGGACCTGTCAAACTCCCTGTCTTTGCTCCTCAGGGGAAATTACCAGAGAGACAAGACTAGATGGAGCAGAAAGCTCAGGTGACAGGTAAATTTGCATGGTGGCACCTGAAGATGTTGTGCCGCATGGCAGAAGGAATTTGTTTGGATCTCCTTACCTGTGGGCCCCAACAGTGTATGTCTCACCACCCTTGTGGTAAGGGCCCTCCGGTCACGGTTTATCTCTTCCTTCTGTATCTTCCCATCTCCTGCTCCCATCTGATGGTGTCAGCTTTACGCAACGACTCCAGGCTGCTCTGCACCAGAGACCAAGCTGGGGTGCCCTGCCTTCTTGTGCCGTTTGCTCTGTGCCTTTAGGAGAAACACAGCAGAGCTGATGCAGGGCACCTGTGAGAATGCATGTGATGTTGGTAATTTCTAAAGATTTTGGATGCGATCCTAGAGACCAAATAAAATTTCTAGGGGAAATCCCACAACGCTGAGGTCTCACTTCATGGAGCCTAGACTTGAGCTGCCCTGGATTTCCAAAATTAGATCACGGCTCCTCCATCCATAGTCTTTTTCAGGGATTGGTCTGTACCCATTGGCAGAGCATCTGTGTGTCTCTCAGCCTTAGTTTATTCTGTCATCTTTTATTTCACACAACAAGAAGTGAAACCCAGAGAGACTGAATTACCTCCTCAATGTCACACATGAAATTTGAGATGGCAAGGACTTGAAGCATATCCCCAGCTACTGCCTTACACTGTACAGATCCCCAAGGTTTCCACTGTGCCTCTGGGCAGAGGTTGTTGTGGTTGTGGTAGTGCCAGGGGGTGGACCATAAGTGGTACATGAGTGCTCGAACCATGCAGGTGCTGAGTTCGGCCACGGGAAGTCTTGGCAACAGCAGCTTCCTCCCCGTTGCTGTTCTGCAATGTGAAACACTTAAACAATCTGTCAAGAGTATCCCCTGCCATGGCAACAGGGATTTCATTTAAGTGTCTATTTTCATCTAGTTTCTAGTAACAAGGGTCAGGAGGAGCCTTTGGGATTCACTGTTCTTAGAGAAAAGACCATGAGAATGCATTTTCCTACAGTATTTCCAGCTGCAATTACCCTGGCTCCCTTCTGGGATCCTCCTGAGAAAGTGCTTTCCAGTGGAACTGCAAACGGGACGCGGGCCAGCTGCAGAGGCGGGAAGTCCCGGGGGCTGGGAGGGGACCCAGCAGCGCATGAAAGAGCACAAATCGGCAGCAAGGAGCCAAAGTGACAGAAACCAACCCCAAATGGATGGAAACCACTGAAAGGCTTTTTAAATGAAACTGCTTTTTCTCCCTACCTTGAACTGGGAATGTGTTAATGACCACATCATGGAGAAAGAGGTGCCTATTTCCATCCTCCTTTGGGTTGGATACCACCGCTGTGCTCTGCATCAGAGGCCAGGGCTGCCGGCGGGTTGCAGGAGTGCTGGAGTGGGACATGGCTCCCTGAAGTTTGAGTGCTTTTCCTGACTCCTTCCAAAAGGTTCTGGGGGGATTTGGGTGAAGCATGCTGACAAATAGAAATCCCAGGAAAGCTATGGGTTGGTCTGATGTCTTCTGGCTCCACACTAGGAAAGGTAAGATGTTTGGGAGGGGAGAGGAAGGACTGTGAATACTGGCATGAGTTTCTTCATTTAAAGATGAGTAACCTCAGCAATGGCAAACTGATTAAGCAAATTTCTTCCAGGCCAACATTCAAAAGGAAAATGAAGAAGAACGAAAGCTGATGAGGCCAAAGGCAACCTCTCTAACCACTGGCCACTTCCTCAAAAAGAACTTGTTCTGAAACAAACAATTATTTGATAATTATCGCCTGGATGCAAAGCCCACAAGAACACACCTCTCCCACCATGTGCCTGGCATACTGAGGCAYGGGTTTTGAAGAGCTCATTAAACCACTAAATAATAATGCAGAACAACGATATACTAGCACTTGGAGACCTGCTGAGATAAAGGTTTTATATTATGTTATACAAACACACTGAAAAACCACCTTTCCTATGACATGTTTGCAAGCATCCAAGTATCTATCACACTTAAAGGCCCTCACTGATACTGCCAAGGCCAATGCCATGACTATCGCTTTGCAGGCCAGTTGGGCCCTTCATCGCAATCACTGCTCTCCTACTGAGGCAGCCGAGTCTGAAAACCAGGGCAGGGCTTCCCTAAGGCAGCTTGGTGGCTGCTGGCCAGGTAGAAAGATAATTTCATCAGTCTGCATGGCAGCCACAGCACCTGGCTCTGTGCTGGACAGAGTCAGCACAAGGCTTGTCACCAGGGCAGGCAGCGCTGAGCTCAGCGGCTCGCAGGGTGCCGGGAGTGGTGGCATTCCCACCCCAGGAGAGAAGGGGCATGAAGTCAGCTGGGAGCATGGGGTGCAGAGCCCTGGCATGGTGTGGACTGAGAGGGCTGGAGCTCAGTCGTGTCCTTCCTGCCACGAAAGTGGGAGTGACCACCCATGACAACACACCGGCTGGATGGGGCAGGCGGGTGGGCAAGCCCTTCTGCTGGTGTGTTTGCTCCTTAAATGCCATTTCTCATGGCCTTCAAGGAGGAAAAGGCTGCAAGCCAGCTATTATCGGTGCTCTTCCCCTAACTGGGCACCCCTAAGCTAATGGGTTGACCTGGGAATCGAGAGACTCAGCTCAGAGTCTGATGCCATGATGCCATCCTGCCTGTGCAGTGTCCATCACGGCACTTCTGTGCCTCCACTTCCCTCGCTGTAACCGGGAGTGACAGACATTCCAGCCCTGCTGTAAAAAAGGGATTGAAAGGGCCAAGATTTGAAAATGTGACCAGTGATTTTTAAGATCTAAGAGGTCTGTGAGGCCTGGGAAGACAGGCAGTCTGCACACACCAGTCTTACATAACTCAAGTGGGGTCACCCAGAAACAAAAAGACATCCAAAACTATGAGTCACTTTTGCACAGCTCAGCCCATCTGAATACACATTTTGCCAAGAAGTCTGACTTGAGCTTTGTGCGACAATGATTCTGAGCTGGTGAGTTCGAATGTCGCTGAGCAGCACTGTCCCAGGAGACCAACAGCTCATAATACAACCTAAGCCTCACAGACATATACTACACTATAAGATTGTCCTGTATGCACTGATATATATATATATATATATATATATACACATACATACATACACACACATACACATATATAAAAACATACACACACACATATATGTAATATACATATCTTTTTTTCAGGAAAAAGAATTCCCTGTTGATGCTGCATGCTTCTTCCCACAAGACCCCTGCCAAGAAAAGCAGTCATTTAAGCAATAGGAGAGAAATCAGATCTGCTGTGATCTCTGTCCCTTTGCCCCAGACTGTTGCATTCTGGTTCCTTCAGCTGGCTGAGGTGCCATCTGGGTGACATTGCTTTTGAATTGCACACTGTTACATTGCAAACCAAAAAAATTGTTGCAAGGTCTGAAAAGCAAATAATAATAATAAAAATAAAATCAACCACTCTCACATATCCACCAGCAAATCCATCCATTCATCACAGCTCTCTTATTTTCAATCAGGAGATGTTGCTATAGGCAACATGGCAATGTAACTGCCTGTCTGGCAGAGCTGAATTAAAAAGGGAGTTGCAAATGCATCATGATATGTAACACTTCCACAGCAAAAATCCACCCAAGGATCACTTAACACTTTCCAAAGACTAAGGGACCTACCTCTGCAACATCCTGGAAAGGCAGCTCCCTGTCGTCCCAACCCCTTTAACAAATGGAGTAACAGAGCACAGGGAGGTTAGAAGCTCAGAGCTGACTCTCAAATCCATGTTACTGCCTGGAGGTGCAAAACTGGTCCTAGCTCCTGTCGGCACACCTAAACGTCCCTGGGCAGTCAACAAGGCTGAAAGCAAGCCCACCGTTTAAGTGGATTTAATTGCTATCCTTGAGGACTGGCCTGAAGCAATTCTCCCAGCTCACCCAGGCAGCCRCTCGCAGTGCTGGAGTCAGGACCAGCTCTTCGGCTTGCCTCATGTTGTGGCTAAATCACAAACCTTTCTTTAATTCATAGAGCCATGAAAGACTCCTTAAAGAAGAGCCCGAGGACCCCAAAGAGATCTCTGGTTTGGGATCCTGCTTTTCGTCCTTAACCACGCTGTCCCGTAATGTCCTGCAGCCCTGGGACACCAGGCACCGCCTTGAGGACTTGTCTGAGCGAGACCTGCAAGCCAGATGCAGAAGGTGCTTCTGTACCTGAAGAGCATCTAGGTACCTAAATACCAGCTGGGTGCAAATGTTAAAATATCCCACTGGGTATGTTCACACCCTCCCCTCTCCCCCCAAAAACCAAACACCTGTCAAACTAATAATAACGGCTGAGATCCACAGGGGAGCCCACAGAGCTAGGTGGAGAGCTAGGACCAAGGGCCACGCAGGGTGGACCTGCTGCATGAGAGCTGGCCCTGGGAGCACAGACGTCCACCAGGACATGCTGGGAGGGGGGAGCCCCACTTGCCTTCCTGCAGACGATCATTCCCACTGAGGCCCCACTGAGCGAAAAGCATTGATTTGGCACCATAATAGGAACTATTTTCTGTGTCGGTGACCCAAAAGGGAAGGGTTCTCCCATGGAAGGGAGGAGGGAAAGCCCAGCAGAGCAGTTTGTTTAATGGTGGTGRTTGCTTCAAAGGTGTGTATGCCAACAGAGTGCTGAAAGCATCTGGGAAACGCTTAAGTGTTAAAATCTATCAGAAGGAAACTTCTGAAAAAAGCTTGGGGCTGTATATGCTATGGTGTCAATTTGATTTACTGAGCTAAATTTATTCTGTGCTCAGGGTCAGGCAAGAAAACTCCCCCAGAAGTTTCAGTTTACTACCTCATAAGCGCGAGATGGGTTTTCTTGCCTGTTGGCTGATGTGATGCTGCTAATGATTTTTAACATTTTTCTATGCTATAAATGTACAAGGTATTTTGGAAATGCAGTGCCAAAGATGCGGGTCTTCACCAAAGGTGTCCACCAAAATCCACACGGGGTGTGGGATGGACTCGGAGCGGGGAGCAGGCTGACCCTGGCAGAAGTGCTCTGTGCAATGAGCGGGATTTCAGGGTGCCAGGAGCCCCTGCAGCTCAAAAAATCTCATTGCTTCCAAAAGCCAACAAAGCAAAGCAAACCTTCCCTCTACTTTAACCAGCCTCAGGAAAAATGCAGGGCTTCAGATCATGACCAGAGGCACACAGAGATGGGAAAAGAGTAGGAAAAACTTGTTCCTTCTGTAYGGAAAAGTAAACATGAAGATTTTCCACTGGGCATGGGCTAGTGCAGCGGAGCACCACGATGGAAACCACTGCTCATCTGTGCCTGCAGCCACCCCACTACCAAGGGGCTCACAAAAATACTACAGCTGGTCAGGCTTAATACAAACAGTAGCATTAGTACTTTTCTTATGTTTTTCCAAAGAAGGGGGATTCCATTCCTGAAAAAGATACTGACTTCATAGAAATGACCTTCATCTAAAAAATGGAAGATTTCTGCCTAAACACACACTATTCTAAATATTATTATATACAAAATACTAGTTTATGCTATCATGACTAAACATTTTTCATAAATTCCAGTAATTTCAATAGAAGTTAAAAGTTCCCTTCCTTTTTGGAGATGGGTTTTCCTTTTCCTAAAAAAACCAGTGAGTTGAAAATGATTAAATGTTTTACTTGAGTCAGTGTTTTATTTTCTTTCAAACTTTTTAAAAAATAACCCCCTAGAAGGAAGTGGGGGTTATAGGAAAACTGCTGAGCAGGACACCCTGGGGGGAGATCACTTGCACTGATTTGGACAAGCCTGAGGAATAGAAAGCCTTGAAGGGAGGATGGTGCAGTATCCTTGGGTCTGTGGCTTTTGAGCAGTTTGCTCATTTGTATTAAAAGGAAAACACAAGCAAAAATAATGTTTAAACAAAGCACAGAAAAATCTGATGCTCCTCTTCATTGCTAATGAGAGTTGTCCCCTGCAAGATAAACACTGCTTGTCAGAGAAAAGTCAAAAATGCAGCGTGTAAATTAAGCAGGGACAAGAAAATATATAGTYTATATTAAATCAGCTTGTTTTCATTTCTTCCTCTTGGGATCTCTGGCCTTGCCTTGACCCCTTTTGCTGTGTCTTACAGCCTGTAACATGCAAGATCCCCCTGAGCTGAAACAACAAAGAAGCCATTGCAAAAGATATCCCTGATCCGCGCGCAAGGTTGTTTTCCTTTCTTCCTTTATTCTTTTGCCGTGCTGGTGGACAAAACTGCAGCATAAAAGGATTGCGACAACTCAGCCAAGCAAGGCCGGGATTTGGCTTTGCGATCCGAATGCTTCGAAGCAATGAAAAAAATTTTTGGCTGTTTGCATGACCACTGGGCTCTTTCCACCAGCCTCGCAATTGAGGACAAGGGACAACGCTGTATTTCCATGCAGGCTTTCGCTCTCCCAGCTGCCCCGTGAGTCACGCTCATGACGTGAACCGTGTAGGCAACAGCTTTTGGTTAATGGAAATATGGGTAATCTTGGGTGTAAACGCTTTGAGGAGAAACAAGGTATTGGCATAATGATTAACATATGCACTTGGAAGAATTTCAACACCGCAGCTAAAACCTTGTTAAAATGTCATAAATAAGCAGTCAGGAAAAAATAAATGAGAGGGCTTAAAGCCAGCTTCTTGAAAATGAGGTTTTCCTGACATGCGTCAGCCCAAACATCGATCCAGGTACTGGTATCGAAACTCTCATCTAGCAACCTGTTCTCATGGAAATTGCTGGCAGTTTGGGCGAGTTTTACAGAGGAACACGCACGCTCAGCAGGTGCCCCTGCAGGCACCGAGGCTGCAGCAGGCGCGACGCAGCGACTTGCCCGCGGGAGCGGGACCACGGAGCAGGGGCATTTCGGGCCCCACGGCGCAGGACCTGGCTGCGGCTCTCGCGGAGAGGTGGTGAGCTCCCCCCACCCCAACACCTCCTCATCCTGTGCGAGAAGCTCAGTTTCCGCAGGATCCGAATGCTTGACCAGGATAAGTCTACGTCGCTGCAATCAAAGGGGGGATCAAGCCCATTATGGAGGTTTACTGGTGTCGGGGGTAGGATCTCTCGCTCCTAACCCAGGATGGACATCTGCTGCACAGCAAGAGCCTCAAGCAGCCCGTTCTGCACTAACCAAAGGAAGCCACGATCCCTTCACAACACGGGCATCGTATAGTCTTTGCATTTGAGGGCAACCAAAATTTTTATAGCTAGCCTTAGCCATTTAGCAGAGGCAAGAAGCAGATCTCAGCTTCTCCGGCCAGTCACCCTTCAGGAAAAGCCAGTTGTTGAGACTGTAACTAAACGCTGTGTTAACCCACTCCTCTGAGGACGTGCAGAGCTGACAGCGCTGCCCCCAGTTATCACCCCTGCTGAGCACCCTCACAGTTCCCGAAGGCACCTTCAGCATCGGGCCTGCACGTGCCATGTTCACCGGTATTTCTCCCTCTGAGGCTTAAGTCAGACAATAAAGCAAGGGCTTTGTTCCACCTGATGCCCACCCATGCCTTGACCTGCAGTAACTCGCGCTGCATCCAGGCTCCTGGGGAGGTACAGAGGCACGGGTCAAGGATTTGTGCCAGGCTCGGTTCATGAAACAGGGCAGCAGAGGCTCCATGTGCCACTTCAGGGCCTGAAGTTGTCACAGTTTCATGTTTCCTCCTTCTTCCCTCCCTTCGAACCATGCTTGCAGCCACTTTGGCGTGCAGGTGGAGAGACAGAAGCTGTATCTGCTATGAGAGCTGACAGACGTGAGCTAGATCTACCATTCCTGGCACTTCTCTCATATTTGGTACATGGACAGTAACTAGTACAATGAAGCTGTCTTCAGCCAGTGTCCAGCATCACTTCACATTGGCTTGCAAGGCATCACCTACAGATACAAGCCTTCCTCTGTTCCTAGCTTATAATTAAAAGGAAGAAAAAGCTTGGGAGTATCTTCAAACTTTGTAAGACCCCTGCATATAGCTTTAAAATTACCAGCTATATTCCATCTTACTGAATGCTGAAGGAAAATGTGTCTCCACTTCTTTGCCTTTCTTTACAATTTAGGCACTAAAAAGGAAGGAAAGAAGCTAAAGCCAGGAGTGAATAAGAAGCCTTGGACTCAGTCCTCTGCTGGCAGAAACTGGCTTAGCTGGAAGAGCTGGTGGCACTGGCCACTAGCAGGCCAGAGGCTGCAGCCCTCCCCCTGCATCCTTCCTGCTCCTACCCCACGCTCCCCATGGCGTTTTTTGTTCCTGCTTTAGACCAGGTTGCAAGTACAAACACCAGATGCACCTCCTTGATTCCTGCCCAGCAGTTGCTTCCAGAAAGTCGCAGTGAGGAGTGACCCTGTGAGACCTTCCTCACCCGTCACCCACCCCTTTGCCCCAGGAACGGACATATCCAGATGTCCGAGAGGAGGAGGGGGAGAGCAGCAGCGTCCTGTTTGCAAGTGGGGGCATCATCTGGGCATTTTATTGGCAACACTGAGCCACTTCTCGGCAGCAATCGCTGAACTCTCAAGGAGTTACTAATACTGTTAGGGCACCACTTAAGAAAACATGGGGGGAGTTTTCAATTTGCTGACCAATCTCTTTCCTTAGGAAGAGCAGATGCTGAGTTAGTTCTATAATCATGCCATATGGCACTAAACCATCCCTCTAAAGCCCAGCTGCCATCATCTAATTTTCAGTTTGTGCGTTCTGACACTTAGCCATGCCCTTTTGCTGCGGCTGGCGGGGCAGCTGGTCCCATCAGCCCCCGCCACTCCCCACATGCCGCAAGAACAACCGAGGCTGACTTGTAGGTTTGAGATAGTCCAAGAAAGCCTTTGTTGCATTGTTAATTCCATTGAAAAGACATATTTCACCAAAAAAAAAAAAAAGAAAAAAAAAAAAGGAACTCCAAGTATTTAGAAACATCTTGGTCTCCCTCTCCCTTCATTTACAGCAGTGAAAAATCAAGAAAAAACTCCACTGCAGCCAGTGGCATTATGGTGGGATAAAAACCAGAACCATGCCAATCTCAGGATTAATTATCCAGAGTCCTAGTTTTCAAGCATCTGGGGACAGAAATCAGATCTTCAAAACATCCCAGCTCCCTGTCAGGCGCTTCTTAACTGACCACAATTTCAAAAGTTGCTCAGTATTTTACTGCAGATGTTGAGTGCTTTGGAAAATCTGTTGACAGGACCATGAACTGGTTGTCAAAAGACCAATAATACATGCTGAAATTCTGAAACTAATCTTTTGCAGCAGCTGAAACAAGTTCTGTTGAGCTGTCAAGTGTAGACAAATGAGTCCATCTGGTCCCAGTTACGGAGTTATCACCTCTGCAGCTAAGACACATTACAAGATTATGCGAGCGCTCTCCATCTGCGTCAGTGCGAAGTCAGCCAGGTTTGTTCAACCAGCCTCCAGTGGTTTGGGGTAACGCAGCTGACGTGGCATTGGCAGAGGTTAGGGGCGTCTCTCCTCCCCGTTAACATGGTCCCCATTAACACCAACCAAGGGGTGCTACTGAAAGCTGGGGAGATGTCACCTCTCACACTTTCACTACCATTCCCAATGCAATGCCTGTCTGCCCTGGGGTTTCTTGCCATCCCTGCCTTACCCATTCCCAGTCTGAACTCCTGTGGCTGGGACATCCCACACCTGGCATGGCCACCCAAGGGTTAGATAGGGCCGTGGGGCTCCTGCAGGAATAGTAAGAGCTTCTGTGTTTCTCTGCTCATCCTTCCTGCGCATCCATCACACTCCTGCCAACCTTCTGATTTTTCCCTCAACTTCTTTTCACCATTTTTTTTTTTAAAGCTTTCTGCATCTGTTAGCTCTACTCTATGTCTGTCTCCAATTAAACGCAGTCCAAACACCCTCCAGGTCTTCTGTCAAATCACAGTCCCTTGCACCAAGATGCCTCGTGGCATCTCTCTGTTTTCTGGTAACACTCATCCCCATTCTCAGATTTGATATTCTTGGCAAGAAGTAAGCATTGGGGAAAAAATGGATGAAATAGAAAAACAATCCTGCTCCAAACCAACAAAAGCCAAAGAGGAGACAGGCAAGCAGTCTGCAGCAGTATGAAAAGAAAGGGCTTTATCCGTAAGTGCTCCCATCTATAATCAGCAGTTTGTTAAAAGCTTTCTGTTAAAAGGAAGAATGAAATTACAAATATATGTTTTTGTGACAGATCATTGTTAATTGACCAAAATGTTGCCTTTGACAACATGCAATTTTAATAAAATCTTAGTGCCAAAGGCAATAACTCACCAGTCTCATACTAGGTCCAGCCATGCTTTTATGCTCTGCAGTTACTACTGAGCTAATGGGCAGTTCAGCAAAGGAACATATTTGGAAAAGGGCAGAAAACCAAAAGGGACTTGAAATAAGCTTTCTTCGCACTTGTTCTGCCTCTAGTCCTTAACCCAGCTTGCTCTCACCGCAACATCTGACCAGCTCCAGATGGGCAATGTTGCATGGGGCTTGGCCTCTTGTAAACCATCCTTGTCCACAGCGATTCCCTCCCCTCCCTCTCCATAATTTTGGAGGTAGCTGGTCCCATAAGCGGTCGTTTTGAATGAAGCGGTCCAAGATCTGCTTAGATTAGTCACCACTACGAGCCCCAGATTTAACCCCTGCGACACTCCCAATTGTGTCCTCATGCAGGACTCCAGCCCGCGAAGCATCTCCCAGCTCACGTCTCCGCGTGCCAAGGGCGGAGATGTGCCCGGAGGTGAGCTGCGCGTGGCACAAAGGGCCATGGTGCACAAGAAAGAGGCGGGCGCCAGCTGCCCAGGACCACACTTGGCTCTGCTCATGGGTTTGGGCTGGACAAATTTACAAGCCTCAGCAACTTGTGCAAATCCACGCAGAAAGCTGCAGCAGAGCCAAAACCAAAACCCTGTTCTCCTCATGTCTCAGACTAGGGCTGAACCGCTGCAACAACCCTTAACTTTACTCCTTAAACTGTGCAATGATTTACTATGACATCTGGCATCCTGGGTAGGGCACGATTAGTCTCATTTTATAGATAAACCAGCAGAGGCTCTCAAGACAGGGAAGATCCCTGACTCCGCAAATAACGGAGTTCTGCAATGTGAGTCAACCAAAGGGAATTAAAACCAGGCCACTATCCTGGGTCAGCGGCTGAAAATAGACTCCAGGAGTCCCGATTACGAGCTCCTGCTCTAATGCCTACATAACACCACTTAGCTTCTATTCATTATCAGAACAAATGGCAGAAGGAGGTACTACATAAAAAGGACATTATTGTGGGGTTTTTCGTTCTTTGGCTCTAGAATTCTCTAAAAAAATATTCTTTCTCTCACTGTCTCTATTGAAAAAGAGAAAAAATATTTTAAAAGAGCCTATGTTTTGGAAAGCAAATGTAATTTAAAGGAGGACCGGGGGGGGGGGGAAGGTACAGATCTCAACATCTATGAATAATTTCTAAAGCTCTCAAAGAACGTGCTTCATCATCACCATCACTAGCTCACATGTGCCTCCATTTGATATTAATTCAGCCATAAAAATTTTAAACCAGAAAGATGCTCCAACAGAGTATCATCCTCCAAAGCAAATTACAACATTAATCATCTTTGCTGTACTGCCCGCAACAGGTCTTGCAATAAGCAAACTGATGAATCCATGTACAGCTAATGGGAAAAAGCTTTGCTGGGGAAGGCTGGCTTAGCAGAAGCCTTCAAGAGGTGCAAGTGACTGTGGACTTCATCAGGAGAAGAAAATAAAAAAGAAATCCCAAAGGAACTCAACTTCTGCTTTTCTGTCTAATGCTGACAATCTCAGTTGCCCCATGACTTCAGACTGGCCTGTAGCTGGATTACATCTCCAGAACAGAATGTCCTTAAAAATGGGAGAAAAGGGACAGAGAGCCCAAGGCCTGGCAAACAGCACACAGCAATATCACACTTTGCAAACTAGGTCATGAATTAGGCTGTGACTGGTTCTATTCAAGCCCATCGTCCTCCTGTCCCCAAAGGCATCTGTGTGGCATTCGAGTGACATTGGTCTGTACCAGAAGGACAAATTCAGGCAAGTACATTGACAGAAATCTATGTTGTGATGGCCTCAGCCCAACAGCACATCTAGGAAACACACAGGAGGATGTAGGATGTCTAGGGCACACGCACATCAGTGCCAGGACACCTGGTGGTACCAGTTGGAGAGGACTTCTCCTTCAGGGAGCTGATTCACCCTGGAAGGAAAATATCCAAAATTTTAGTCCCAAGACTAAACAACCACGTTCATATGTGGTGTTTTGGCAGTGCACACCATCCACAACATCAAGTCAGCCCCAACCCCTCACCTGCTGCCAAGTCCAACCCAGCCACACCAAAGGGGACGCAGAGACCAGCTCTTCCACTTGAGCCCCTGTGAACATAGGCAGACTAAATGACAAATGTACCCTTACCTTTATCCAGCTCTGACTATGCTTTGTTGAATTTGTTCTCCCAATGCAGTAAAAATAAACCTTTTTCACTGGAGAAGGACTGGCTGCTAGTAATCCTATCCACTGGAAATATCCAGTTGAAAAATAAATAGTCTTAAAATAGACTTAATAGTCTCTTAAAGAGACTATTTCTAAGAAAAGAGTTGGGAAGAGGGACAGATTTTTAGGTAAGACAGGGGGCAGGTACTGAGGGGAGAAGAGCTTACCAGCTAGCTCCCTAACACAATTTTTTGTGGGACTGCACACAGTTTGTCTCGTTCCTGTCCTTCACCCACATTTCTGAGCATTTGGGCTCTTCACAATATAGCCTGGCTTATAGTCTCTGTTTGCATAAAATCTATCATAACAGGTTCCTGATGTTAGCTATAAAAATTATATTATAGCACAAGTTAGCAACTATCTTCTTTTGCTATTCAGATGCCATTGGTTTCAACAGGGAGCAATCAGACTTGCTGGGTTTCTCAGTTTTGTTATTCCACCTCGCGCCCCTTTCCCTCCACTTTAGAAGGCGTTTCTTAGGTTTGGTGGGAAGTTGATGTTTGGATTAGGAAATTTAGTTTGTCTAGATTTAGATAAGTCTTCCTTTTGGTTAGAGGTGCACTAGGCACATTAGTAGCAGTTTTCTATCACCAAGCTACAGCTCCTACTTTAAAGATAAAACTTCGATAAGATCAGTGACATCAAGCTTCTGCTCCTGAACTACTGGTCAGAAGCTACAAAAGGGGAAAAAAACCCACCATACTGCACATACACACTTTTATCATATCCTTTACGTACATTCCAATGCTCTGAACTGAAGCAATTTGAAAACTGGCAGTGTTTAATTTCCAGTCTTGTTTTCCTGTCAGTCACAGGATCACAGTCAACTTTCTTCTGTTACATCCCATGATGTGTCCCCCTTGGAAAGGAAAACACAAGAAGAAAAGTCTAAAATTCATAAAAGTCAACCCGAGTGATCTTAGTCAAAAGAAGCAAGCAGCACAATAGTGAAATGTATCTGTGATTGAACAACATAAGAATTCAGTAACTTAAAAAAAAAAAAAAAAGGCAACTTTGACATCTACAGAAACATCATTCTTTCCTTTCTCCCATCCCCATTTCAAAAAAAGAGCTCAGAGGTGCCTTTCTAAGGGAAACAGACACTTCAAAATGTGCCTATTTATGCTGTTTAATCATATCTTGGGGATATTAAGTATGTTAATGATGCTCTATTTGTTTTTATGGTTAAAAAGACAATTGTTAAAAGATGTCAGTCTGTCTAGGAAAAGAGCAATCAAACTTACAACAAAGCGCAGGCTTTATTTCTTTGGGAAAAGCAGCCCCAAAAATTCTTCCCAAATAAGTAAGACAAATATGGCAGGAAATTTTGTTCTTGACCAACAATTGACTAAGTTTCATTTTAAAAGCTTACAGTAAATGGAAGGAGGACTTTCATGGATAGTAATGTTTCTGTGAGTATTCTCTCTTTCTCCCCCTGTATCCATACTGCAGAGCACTAGGAACCGACAAAAAAAGAAAGTCACAAAGACCCTCTATATGTGAGACTGACTTTCCTTGGAGAATTAGAACTACAGGCTCCAAGTAGCCACACTTGGAGCTATATGAATATAGATATGAATCAGCACTTGGAGTCTGAAGCACTTTCCAAGCATCAGCACATCCCTTCAAGCCTGAATCCTACTGCTGCTCCTTTGAAGCGAGGGCTTCAAGGCAACATCCCCATCCAGTTGATGGCTTGACCCTGTTCTCAGATTTAGTCTCCAGTCTTTGGCACTTGAGACTTTTAAGGTAGTTGTAAGAAAAAGTAGAGAGGGAAAGTTCAGCAGCATGATAAGATTTGGTATATGCAAGGTGTCTCCCGTTGCAGTCACTCAGGCAAACAAGGCTGTCACTACACAGTGCACCAGGGAGGCTGCCCATGAGGCACTCGATGGTAAATGCAGCAACTACCATACCACCTCTGCCCCCCTCCCCCCCCCCTTTTTTTGGTATCTTCTTCCAGGCTTCCCATTTATAGGATGCTTATATGGTACCTATGATTGAATGAAATCCTGAAAAATACACCTAATTTGCTGAGTGCAATATGAAACCTTTAATATTCACTCATTTACTTAAGAACAATAGATAGTAAAATATTTATTCTGGTTATGCAGAGCAGTTAAAATACAGTTATTTTCAGTTGCAAGGCTATCATTAAGCTCTTATTCCTAATACTGCTACCCCCTTAATAACTATATCATACTCCAAGTCAAATTTTGAGACAACGCTTTTTAAAAAAAAGCCTTAGAAGTTTACCTCTTATTCATTACGGAAAGTTCTGTTTTCCAGTGCTAAGGCTACACTGATGCTAACCCTAAAAAAGGAGAAATTGCTTATAAGATAGTATCGAGAGCAGAAACAAAAATTCTCAAAGCAAAGGGTTTTGTTTGGAGCCACCAGTTACAGTAAGTTCAGGTGCTGCTTGCAGAAAAAAAAAAGGATTAAACAATTTTGATTGCCAACAACTGTAAAATGTTACATTCCTTGAAGTACAGACTGTTAACTTTTTTCCACTTCACCTCCTGCAGCAGCTGGGTTGCCAGCTACACTGGTTCTGTTGAAAGTTATTTGTCATACTGAACAGAAGTTCCTGGAAAACTATGCTAGGAGCAGATGTGTACAACAACATAGCCTGATTTTTTAAGAACCCATGGTCTCACTGCAGTTTTACAAAAACAAAATGATCAACTTCACTCTCTCTAGATTAGCACTAGAAGGACAATGTAAAATTAAGCCACAGCATCAATACTGAAAGCACAGTGCACTTCCAGGGCAAAAAGCACAGTGGTTTAACAATTTTACAGAGCAGGTAAAGAAAACTCAGTAGTCAATGATGCAAAACCCACAAAGTGATAAGGCTTGAGACTCCTTAATTATCTAATTGTATTTGTGTACTGCAGAGTCTCCAGACAGGGGTCAGGTTACACAGCAGGAGGCTAAAATACAAAAGCTCAGAGCAGGGAGGTTAGAGATAGGATCAGCAAACTGGCTGCTGTGGTTTAGATGAACCACAGTACCAACAAAAAAACCCTCACATAAAGCTACAGACCTGTGGCATATTTTTAAATAGCCTGTATGGCTCTTCCTCCAGAACCATGGCAGAGAGGGACCGTTACTGGAAAAAATGACCAGGCGCACCTGCACATCGTGCAGAAGCTTTAAGAAATGGATGTTCTTCCGTGTGTAGAAAACAATTGCCTGCATAGCTGAAGAGTGCATTGAACCTAGGCCATGTGACTTACTGAAAGTGTTATTTTTTATAAGGAAAGAGTTACATTATTTCCAGAACACAAATGCTGGAATCATGTACTTACTACTATGAAGACATTGAACCGGTGTTGAAACTACGTCTCCCCCTCTCCAGTGAAGCTGTATGTTTACTTGCTCACTTTGGCATAGTGATTATATCTTGTAATACTGCTAGACCAAAGTATTTTTTGTTGTTGCCATGACAACAATGCTGTTAGGTCAGATCTAAAGCAGCAGCTGGCTTCTCCAGTGCCAGACTTCAACAAGTACAGCTCTTCCCCCCCCCCCCAACATGTTCTCTATGCTGCCCATATACCAAGATTTTGGTAGCTGTAATTTAAGGAGAAAGAATTATGAACTGCACCAATTTTTCTACCTCCAAAGATCCACTGTTACCACCATGACACAGGTGGCATGAGTAACACAAACACATATTCCTCCTGTAGCCGCAGCAGCTCACATGACTTTAAACATGCTGAAGAGCTCTCTTCCATGTAAATACGGACATTAGCTGTTGGCATTAGTACGCTATGCATTGCTTAATGAAAGGGTGGAAAATACAGCTAAAACTAATGAAAGCATTTACAGGATACTAGAGTCATGCCTAACAAAAATCCAAAACATTGTACCCTATGTTTGCTCACCTGAAAATCAGACATTCTCAAATTAAGAGTTTGCATTATATATTACTATAAAACAGTACCTGTAAGAATGAACGAAACTGAGCACAACATAGGCAAGGAAAAGGGCAAGAATTGTACATAAACACCTCTTGAGTTCTGCCATTGTAGCCTCCCAGGTAGACAGCACATGCTGATCGTACTACATTTTGTAAAGGTTAGGAGAGGAATGCTAGCAACAGAAAGTACGCTCAACCTCCACAGAAGTGAAGAGATTCATATCCAGTGCATCACTTGGCCAAGATTTTAGATGCAATTGAAATGACAAAAGAGGGGAGGAAAAAAAAAAAAATCTTTACTGATGTTTTTCAACAGTTCACATTTTATATTGTCCTATTATGCATTAAAATGGACATTTTAGAAGAAAACTGAAGTGTACTACAGTATCTTGATTAGATAATTCATTTAATAAAAACACTCATGAGCAGATTTCAAGTTTCCAGCAATGGTATTACCCCTGAACCAGACACAAACAGATTGAGCCTTACCTCCATGTGGCTGTGACTGAGGGATAGGCACTAGAATGATTTACCAAAGAGGAAGAAAACCCAAGGTTCCAGAGACGAATATTCCCCATTCAATGCTTCCCCAAACGTTATATTGTATCCCCTCAGAAGCACTCAGGCAAGAACTCTGGAAAGCTGGGCTAAGAATTTGGAGATATCCCACCAAAGCATAGCTTGGTTGCTAATAAAAAGCAACTAAACAGGAAGACTACTAAGTTTTTGACTAGCTATAAAAAGGAGACAAGTCCAAACTGACACAGAAACTACAGGTCTTCTCAGGTCACACTGCTTATCATACTCAGCTATTCCCTATCTTTGATAATATTGACRTTTATATAATTTGCATGAGTTACAAACCACCATCATTACAAATACAGATTGTTTTGGAAAACAATTTAAACAGCTGGAAGTATTTATTGCAAACCAGATTCTCTCTTCTACCATTTACACAAAGGCTGTTAAAAGCAAATGAATATCAACAAAAAAACCTTCCTGAAACACAGAGGTTTAATTAAAATCAAAAAGGAAAGCATACTGAAAGAATAAAATACTCTAGATACACAGCAATTATTAATTATGAAGCTGTTGATGATCTTGGAAAAGCATTTGGGAGTTCATGACTAAAGTATTCAGCCATGAATTCTGAGGGAGAGGGAGGAAACAACCATGACCTTCCAAGTCCTTCAGCACCAAAGCACATAAAACTGTACTACTTGATATATTTTTCCATGAACTTTTTGTGAAATTCTGATCGCAGAGTATCATTTACAAATCTTTTGTCCTTTTTTGTTTCATCTATTCCCTTGGCACAGTTCTTGAAGACAACATCATCATCCCATCTGGAAAGAAAATAATTTTTAGTTCTAATATGTTTAAACTTTTAATGAAAATTAGGTGAAATTTACAGAACTATTTAAATGTGGCTTGGCCTTCCTATTCAAATGTATTAAGAACAACTAGTCATGTGAATCAGATTTTAGTCATTAAAAAAAAAATATATATATATATATATATATTTTTTTTTTCATCCAAGACATCTCCTACATGTTCATGAGTTAGAAAGAAGTGAGAAGAATATCAGTGGATAAAGGTTTTACCTTTACAGAAAATAATAGCCCTAATTTAGATAAACACAATAGGAATTGGAATACCTATTAACAAGAATCTTATTCAGAACGGGTTATCTATTAATTCCAGTTACCCTAAAAAGACAGTGGAATTTTAAAGAGGAGCATGACATCAAATTTCTTGAGGAACTTCGGTCCTGCTACTTGTCATATCAATATGAACAACGCCAGACAATTAAACATACTTCTCCTTTTTCAAAAGGTAGGCAGGGTGGTTTGTTCGGAGAAATGAACAAGATAATCCACTACGTGCAATAGTATCCCAATTGCACATTACATTGTTTGTGACAAGATTTGAGCAGGGAAATACAAACTAAAGGCAGTGATGACATTTACAGATTCCTACAGTAACAAAAAGCAACAAGAGGATATCACAGTACAGGCAGCACAGTACCTCCTCTTCACTTTGAAGTTTGCTTGAGGCTGCGCTGGGCCGGTAAGGTTCAGTAATGGGTTGCCACTCAGAATGTTCTCCATTCGAATCCTTTCTTCTTCAGCCTTTTGCTCTTGTTCCTGAGAATCAAAAATGGATATATTACTTTTCGGGGACATTTTTCTAGCCTAGTTGTAGAGAAAGATAAACTTTATTTAGCTGCAAACACCCACACAGATAGCTTTAATTCCTAGCTCAGACCTTCCAAACTGTTTGACACTTGTGGATAAGTAGAATAAGGACAGAAGCAGATATACTTTAAAGAGCTTAGAATTGCTAATAAACTGTCAGTCTAGCCACACATTTCTACTCTGCTTGGCTTTGATGTTCCAAAAAATACTCTATTAAATTCTAGGTTTAACACTTACATATTTATTATATTAAAATTGTATACAGATTAACAAGTTTTCCTTATCCTCATGAGAAAAGAGAATAAATTATATAGTATTCATCTGTGGAAGAAACATTACAGCATCTTTAAACTTCTCTATCATCTTCTGCAATCTACCTCACATTTTACAATCACAACTTCTCCGGGGACCAATTAAAATGAATATTGAGAAATTTAAGGCAAAATTGAGCAGGGGATGTCATAAGACTATGTAGGAATTTCGATATTAAGGATCAGAAAGACTTACTTCTTGCACTGTTAAAAAGCACCTAACTCGAGCCTAACTAAAGCACTGCACTACAGGCAACACAAAATAGATCTCACTGTCCACACTTACCAGCTGTAGTAATATATTTAGTGACTTAAATGTTCACAGACTTCAAAATGAATACATAACATTCATTTTATATCAACAGTTGTTTCCACAGCCTTTTAAATGTATTACTAGGTTTGCTCTTTGATGAAATACCAGAAGGAAAAAAAAAAAAACCCTCTCATCTGGATGACTAACTACGTCTCCCCCTCCCTCTGTATGCTAAAGCACGATCTGAAAACATCCTAGTTAAAAAATGCACTCAAGTCTCATTAGTGCTGCAGGCAACTCAAACCATGACCCTTATAATTGATCTAAACTGAAGACAGAGAGAGATCATAAGTGGAATACTCCTATAAAAGACATCCCAAACCCTGAAGTACAACACTAACTTACCATATGTATAAATGCTAGACTAGGCAGGATCACTGATATAGATTTTACCTCTCCAAAACTGCCAGAGTTTAAGTTATGAAAAAATACATATGATTAGACTGCTTCCCACAAACAAATTTTAAAATTAGTTACAATTAATTGCCAGTGTGAAAATCTCCAAAGAAGGGCATGCTGCTTAACAACATGGCACTGCTTCAGGGCCCTRTAAAGCCCTAATTAAAACATACAGATAGGCAAAACTCGCTCTTGCTGTTGTATCCATGGAGCTTTACCACAAACTGCAGTAGTTAAAGTTATTAACACAAATAAACCAAAGTTTTGCATTTTCAAGCACAGCTCAAAATCCAGCATTTGCATTCCAACATCAGTTACTGCCACCACCCCACTAAATAAGGAATCACAGAGAGCAGAAGTATTTCATATGGAACAGCAGTTTTTCCCAGTGTTAGAGTTCAATTTTACATCTCTTTCTTCTGCGGATTACAGACAAGAAATGTCTGCAACTTTTTTCATAATATGTAAGCCTTTGATTTCCCATTTTCYTTCCTCATAACATGGAGAAGCCAACAGCAGTGAAATCAGATATACGGCAGTCACCAGCACTGTTTTAACAAGGGTTACACTAACAGCAGTAGCATAAGACTACCAGTGGGATTCAGCGCAGGATTAAGACACCTATGTTTATACATCTAGGTGTAGGCATTTAAGATCGCATCTCAGTGGAGATCTGGAGAATACAATACAGAGCCTAAAGAGCTCTTCGACTCTTCCTAAACTACACGCATAGGGGATTAACCACGCGCWGGCTCCACTCACTGCACTGACTAGTTCTCCACAGCACTAGAATAGAAGCCTGGATACATAATTCACGTATGGACTCCCACAATTAAGCATTTTAAGCCCTACTGCATCCTGCCATAAAATTGATAATTGTTGGCAAAAGACTACACTGACTCAAGTTACCTACAATTCCAGAGAACTGGAAGGTGGCAAAGACAGCACTATAATTAAAAGAAATGGTAGGGACAGTCTTGGGCATTTTAAATTACTGCATCTTATTTTTGCACCTATAAAGTTATTAAAAACAATTAAGAACACAACACTAACAGAAGCTGTCAAACCTTCTTTTATATTGATAACAGGTAAAGAAAACATCCATGAATCTTATTTTCAAGATGGATTTTCCCTACCCACTGTAAAAGATGCCGCAGAGTCCTCGGGTGCTTTGTGCTACCATTTGCCAAAGCTCTGCTCACAAACAGACCACAGCTCTGTTCACAAACAGAACTCTGCTCCCTTTGAGAACTGCAGAGACAGCACAACTAAAAGTAGTAACAAACTGTATGAGCTTATTTTTGTTACCAGAGATGTACATATGAGACTCTTGGAAGCAAACTGCTGAGTGAGATGCCGCCAGTTTTAGTCCCTTTGCAGAGAAGACCTTACAAGCACTCACTGTGTGCAGTAATTTCTTTATGGAATTCAAACGTTCAAAGCTGTTCTAGGTTGGATGACATTTCAACATTTATGTTAGAACTCTTTTAAGATGCAGGCTAATTCTGAAGATGAGTCTTGATGATTTTTTATTATTTAGCTTGACTAAAACCTCCCAAAGGTGGCATGCAAGACTAAAAAATAAGTCAGCTACTACGCTTTATATGTTAGACACGTGATGTGGAGGAAATTTCAGGTGTAACTCATGGTAGTATAAAGCTGACATTTACGCTAAAGCTAAGTTACACATTTTGGCCAGAGTTGCAGAATCCCTCTTCTCCAGCCAAAAAAGGCTTTCATWATGTTTCAGAATTTTCCATATAAATCTTCCACTACCCACTCCTCCACTGAAAGCTGGGACTCTCCAGGCAATGGAGCATGGGTTGTATCAAACCAAGCAGACCAGACATAACCTTCCTAGCTGTCTGAACTTCGCACCTCTGGGGCATGATCAAGCACAGCTGTTCACAAAATAAGCGGCTCAGATAGCTCCAAAGCCTATATTGTTCTTTTGTGTGGTGGAACAAAGGCACAGTAAACTAAAACACTATGGATACAACAAACCCACAWCAGAAAAAAAGCCTAAGGGAGAGAACAATGTAACTCTATTCATTCCACTCTTTCTGAAATAATATCTCTTTGCCTTCCGTTCTGTTCAGTGAGATGAGGCTTATAACTCTTTTCCTAAGTCATTTTAGCAAAAACCATGCTACAGATTATTCCATCACTACATACAGCACAGTGTTGTGCTTTTCAATGGCAGCGTGTTGTACCAACTACATGAGGAGTTAAATCAGAAGTCAACCCCATCGATGGTAGGAAACAACTTCTTCCTTTGCTGCCACCATGTTAGTGGCAGACAATAGAATATAAATATTATGGTGGAGGCAGTAAGACGGGACTGGCAGAGGGAGTCCCATACCCCAAGGAAGCAGAGGGAGATGAAACTTCGTGAACAGGATCTCACAGCAAGGCTCCACTG
This sequence comes from Apteryx rowi, assembly GCF_003343035.1. Classification (NCBI taxonomy): domain Eukaryota; kingdom Metazoa; phylum Chordata; class Aves; order Apterygiformes; family Apterygidae; genus Apteryx; species Apteryx rowi. The sequence continues at coordinate 1,041,992 of NW_020449775.1, forward strand.
TACAACATTGAACACGCCGTGTGGCACCACAGTTGGAAAAAAGAATGTGGACAAAACTATATTTACCGCAACTAAACAATTATTCCTTATCTTGCTGTATGTAGAACAGTCCCTTGGCGTATTTGTTTCTGACCGCAAAGGAAAGAAAAACATTATTGTTACTACACTGTTTTTTTTTTAGTAGGGTTCTTAACCTTAGCTCAGAGCAAGATTACTTTTACAGAAAGTGCTGAAATTCCTGAAATGATTCCATTGCATTAAAATACATTATCCTGTTCAGTTCTTACAGATTTTGAGTTGCTGAAAGAAAAACAGAAACATCCACATTTCAAAGACTGAAAATAACACAGCCTTATTTAAATGCTGATTTTTAGATGACAAATTATGACAACATTGCCTTTAACAGCAGGGAACTAAACTCAATAATGCAGAGATCTATCGCAGTTACATGATCCTATGCAAATTACTAACACAACGCAATGCAGTAATCAAAATAATTGATTGGAACTTCAAAAAAAATGGTAAGAGTACAGAGTAATTGCAACTGCAGTGTCCATATTAAGATCTATTGTCATTATTCCCACAAGGAAGGGTTTATTATTAGTTCTTAATGAAGGTAAGTATTGATAGCATGTCCCACAAACTTTTAATAAAGAAATATACTGGGTCATCTGGTTTTGTCTCTTCACTAAAATCCTCTATTAATCACTGATCTGATATTCTAGTTTTAATTATACACTGAAATTTTAAGTGAAAGTGTTAATATCTATCAAGATTCATTTTCTAATATTTATTTGAAYGTTAGAAAGAAGTTGAGGTCATGGCTAAAACACAGGATAGAGCTAAGATCTGTAGTGGTTCTACTTTGACTATTAGTAAAGTAATATATTCGGTTATGGAGAAACACTTGGTGAAACAACACTGAAGGAAAACAAACCAAAAGCCTTACATCTGTTCTCAGATAAGTGTAAAATGATTGGATTTTAAAATAGCTTTGCTGGAACTGTGCATCTGGAATGCTCAACGAGGTTTGTTTTTAATTATTTTAATTTACCTTTTAAGGAAGTGTTTGAAAATTGAAAAGCAAGAGAGTCATAACGCTGAATTTGGAGTATAGATATATGGAAGACAAGTTTCATTTCACATGAAACCTGCTAACTATCCATGGCTATTAAGCACAGACAGCAGATCTGGTGTTTGTGCAGTTTTAGATAGATCCAGAAGATTTCCACRGAAATGGCTTTCAAAAGTAAAATTTACTGGTCGCTTTAGTCTCTACCAGAAACAACCTGAGAAATTAAAATTTTGGAGGATGAGATGAATGAGTCAGGATGAATTCCATGCTGAATCATTTTTTTAAAAGTTTATATTACTTATTTAATGTTTCTACAAAATTCATGGCAATTTAAGCATTTTGAGAAATTAACAGGCTTTAACAGCAATCTCTTATTTGGCTGAAAACCTATTTTCTTTACAGATTGAAGGACAACATCAGTGTGAAAGTAGTGAGAACCTCTTAAATACTAACATTTATCAAAATTAGGTTTAAAGGTTTTCTATGCAGAATGATGTCACCACACAAGGGAACTTAATAGAGCGCATGGCAATCTAAAGAACAGCAGATTCCCATCTTTGGTTTTTAAGTCTTGTCTTACCAGAGATGCATTTTAAAAGGAATAGCCCTCCTTTCAATGGCAACTTAAATAATGGGCAAAGTGATGAGTGCAAGTAATTAACAAGAATATGAAGTTTACTTTAAAAAAAAAAGTCTCAAAAATAATTGTACTAGCATTTCACATATCAGGCAATATTTACGTATGATACCAAAATTTCTGATATCCCTCTTAACCAATTTCATCTTAAGACTAACATGTTCTAAGAACATGCACTGCCATCTTAAGACCCCATGTTAATATGTCTGTATAACAAGGAATAGATCTGAGAAGAACGTGAAGAAGAGCAAGCAGGCATTCAGTCTGGAGTTTTCCTCTTGTGTTACTATTAGTTTATGCATGCTGTCTACTATGGACAACAGCATTTCAGTACATAAACTATCTCTATGCAGATAAACAATCTCTTCTTGTAGATTAGGATTAACAGCAACTACACAATTAAGTGTTCACATGAAACGTTAACCTGAAGTCAGCTGGATGACTAACATAAAATTACTTATAAAATTAGATTTAAATCATGGTTTCCAATACACTGATAATAAAATCCCACATATCTCATGGGGAAAGGGATTTATACAAAATGGCTATAAAATGCTTTGCAAGTAATGCCTCATTTTAATGATAGGGGAAACTGAAAGCATAATCTAAACAGATTGCACCCCTGAAGCTAAAATACCTAAACGATCTTTTGTAAGGAGACCCTTACTCAGACTCCAAGGTGGTTGGGCTCAACCTTGGGTGGCTGTTTTTTTACTTTTTCATTAACATA
>NW_020449776.1:0-1423 GCF_003343035.1 Apteryx rowi
TCAATGCCTGGCAAAATAAGTAACTGCTGCACCTCTTACCGCCTCGTGAACAAGCAGTCTGCTGCGTCTATTCAATGCGTTGGGAACAAGCAAGCCGTTGCGTCTGTTCGCTGCCTCGCAAACTAACTAACCACAGCATCTGTTYGCAACCTCGCAAACAAGCAAACCGCTGCATCTGTTCACCGCCTCGCAAACTAGCAAAGTGCTGTGTCTCTTCGCTTCCACGCGAAACAGCAAACTGCGATGCCGCTACGCCACCTTGTGGACAAGCAAAATGCTGCATCTCTTTGCTGCCTTGAACACTAACTAACCACTGCATCTGTTCACTGCCTCACAAACAAGCAAACAGCTGCATCTCTTCGCTGCCTCGCAAACTAGCAAAGTGCTGCGACTCTTAGCTTCCACACGAAAAAGCAAATCGCGATTCTGCTACGCCACCTCATGGACAAGCAAAGTGCTGCGTCTCTTCAACGCCTCGCAAACTAACTTATGACTGCGTCTCTTCACTGCTTCGCAAATTAATTAACAGTCGCGTATCTTCCCCTCCTCGCGAACAAGAAAACCTCCGTGTTTCTTCACTTCCACATGGTAAAACAAACCACGGCGCCGCTACACCACCTCACGAACAAGCAAACCACTGCATCTGTTTGCCGCCTCACAAACAAGCAATCCACTGTGTCTGTTCGCTGCTCGCAAACTAAACCGCTGTGTCTCTTCGCCGCCTTGCAAACAAGCAAACCACTGCATCTCTTAGATGCCTCAGAAAGAGCTGGCTCTCTTTGCTGCCTCGAAAATAACCAGACCACTGCGCCTGCTCGATTCCTGGCGAACAAGCAAGCCACAGCGCCTCCTCGCAACCTCGCAAACAAGCAATCTGCTGCGTCTCTTTGCTGCCTCGCAAACTAACTGCTGAAAGTGTTCGCTGCCTCGCAAACAAGCAGACCGCTGCATCTGTTCACTGCCTCGCAAACTAGCAAAGTGCTGCGTCTCTTCGCTTCTGTGCAAAAAAGCAAACCGCGATGCTGCTACGCCACCTCGTGGACAAGCAAAGTGCTGCATCTCTTCGCTGCCTCGTGAACTAACTAACCGCTGCGTCTCTTTGCCTCCTCACGAACAAGCAAACCAATGTGTCTGCTCGCTGCCTTGCAAAATAACCAACGACTGTGTCAGTTCACTGCCTYGCAAGCTAAGTAACCACTGCGTCTGTTCAGTGCCTGGCAAAATAAGTAACTGCTGACCCCTTCCCACTTTGCGAACAAGCAGTCCACTGTGTCTATTGGATGCGCTGTGGAAAACCAGTCTGCAGAATCTGTTCACTGCTGCTCGCAAACTAACCATGCCACCTCTTCATTGCCTCACGAACAAGCAAACCGCTGTGTCTGTTTGATGCCTGGCAAAATAAATAACTGCTGCACCTCTTCCC
>NW_020449777.1:0-1327 GCF_003343035.1 Apteryx rowi
AACGTTAACTAAGCCCTTGTTGCTCACTATTGGAGGAAAAGGAGTGTGGGGACATTTCGTAATTTCCATGGATTCACCCTGTTGCCTTTTAGGGAGTGATCTCTTGGACACTCAGATCTGCTTACAGCCGGAAGGGATGAAATTAGTACTAATGGGCTCATGTGTTCTGGCTGAGACACCAGAACCAGAGTCTACTAATCTGCAAATTCCAGCAGGATTAGAATCAGTTCCTGAAAAGTTATGGAGCTCTTCAGGAATGGATGTTGGACTATTGAAATCAGCTAGTGCAGTCTCGATCAAAACAAAGGGGGAATTACCTCCCGCGGTTAAACAATACCCTATCCCAAAGGAAGCAGAGAAGAGTATCCAAAAGCAAATTGATCACTATTTAAAATTGGGTATCCTTAGAGTTTGTGAATTCCCATACAACACCCTGATTCTGCCAGTTAAAAAGAATAGGCAGGATTCTGATGGCGATCCAGAATATTGGTTTGTACAAGAGTTAAGAGTTATAAACCAACATGTAATTGCTCCACATCCAGTAGTTCCTGACCCGTCAACTATATTACCACAGATACCCCACTGGGCAACTTATTTTACTGTGATTGATGTAATGGCAGCCTTTTTTAGTATACCAGTCGCTGAGGACAGCCAAGATCTTTTTGCCTTCACTTGGAAGGGACAACAATTACCTTGAACTAGACTACCACAAGGATTTACTAGGTCTCCGACTATTTTTTCGCGTATACTGAAAAATGATCTTGCAGATATTGAACTTCCAGGATATTCAGTTTTAATACTATATGTGGATGATTTGTTATTAGCAAGTAAAGATTATGAGACGTGTTTGAAAGACACTATTTCTCTATGTAATGCTCTTGCATAGAAAGGGCATCGAGCATCTCCGTCCAAGCTCCAGCTGTGTCAACAAGAGGTAAAATATTTGGGGTTTATCTTGAAGGAAGGGCACAGGTTAATTGATCCAGAACAAGTAAAGACAATTCTTGATATGCCTTGTCCTGTAACGAAAAAGCAACTCAGGGATTTTTAGGGGCTGTACGATTTTGCCAACCATGGATTCCCAGGTTGGGAGAACTTAGCAAACCTTTGGTCCAGGCAACAAAGAAGGAGGAGACAGAGCCTTTGACCTGGGGTCCAGAAAAAGAGAAAGCTTTCATATCTGTGAAAAATGCGCTGGTCTCAGCCCTGGCTCTAGGACTACCAGATTATAGTAAGCCATGTGAATTATTTGTTCATGAATGACAGGGGGTAGCAAGTGGAGTACTCACTCAAAAACTAGGTCCTCACCATACGCCATTGGCCTATT
>NW_020449778.1:0-1396 GCF_003343035.1 Apteryx rowi
GGCTTTGATTACAAGTGGTGACATGCTGGCCTGGATAGCAGGTGGCAATGTAATGGTGGAACGAGGTTCCCACTGAGAGAGCAAAGCCTGCAGTGCCCAAGGCCAGCGAGAAACAGAGCTGGGCTGTGCAGAAATGACAGGAGAGGGKTTTGCTGCCTGGGCTAACTCTGCAGCACCTTGGGGTCTGTGACAGAGGTGAACCAATCTATAGGAAGGACAAGGTGCCACTGAAGAAGTCCCTGGTTCTGTGATCCAGCCACCTTGAGGACATCATCAGCACAGTCCCTATTCATATCATACCGGGGGGTGAGAAGGGGTTCAGGAGGAAGAGAACTAGAAGGATTTGAAAGTGCAGAGACTAGAGTGGAGCCCTTGGTGTGATGTGCCTCCCATTTGTGCAGCATGCTTCGATGTAGACAGTACAGACTGTGCCTCTAAGGCAGTGGTGGGATTCATTTGTTTGGGCACAGGTAGGAAACCCAAGATGCCGTGGGGCACTTGCCCAGCAAACACTCCAAAAAGGCATGGCTTCCTGTAGGTCCCATGTTGGAACTACTAGAGACATGTGGATGTGCTGGACACGCCGGGCATCCGACATGGCCCTGCAGGCCTATTTCTATGTCATTAAATCAAGTGTCTGCCCTGAACTGCGTTAGCTGTTTGTAACATTGGGATCTTCCTATGTCTCAGCTTTATAGTGAGTGGAGCCCTAGTAGTAAGAGGCATCTAGTATCATTTCAGATGGCCAAGGGAATTCTCCACCTGTCCCCCAACTCATGCTCTAGAAGGATGGGGGTGTCATAGCTGCTCCATCAGAGGAAGACGACTCTGGCACATGCCTTGGTCCACCTCTGTCTCTTCCAATGTCTCCAGGTGTTTGTGTGTTGAGCAACTGACTCCCACCCTCCATCTCCAGTGATTATAATGGGAGCTTAGAGAAGGAGCTCCCATGCAGACACCTCTGTTGTGCACACTTCATTTTTTTGCAAGGGGAATCCCACCTCCTGTGTGTTTTTTTGTGGAGTTCACAGGAGGGAATCTGAATTCTACTCCAGCCCAGGGGCTTCTAAACGGGCGTGTGATGCCCAGACCGACTCATCTGAGTCAGCACCTGAATCATGGATGAATGACCTCCCTTCTTGTCCGCTTCTAGGTGTCCTGCCTAGTTAAGACATGGGAATATGCATTTCCAGGGTGGGATGTTTCCACCTCTCGTAGATAACCATCCTCTGATGAAACAAGGGACACTGTTGTGACTGGTGTCTCTGTATTGTTTCGACAGGGACCATCAGTGATTATTTTAGTTTGTTGCAGTGAACATTTCCCAGGAGGAGGGAGCACAAGGGACAGAGAAATTCATGAGCTCAGCTGGGCCTCCGTACCTGAGTGAGGCCAG
>NW_020449779.1:0-1349 GCF_003343035.1 Apteryx rowi
ATTAGGTGGTCTGTAGCTCCCACCATGATGTCACCCCTACTGTGGTGCTCATCCACAGTCACTCACCCAAACCCTTGCCTCTCCCATGGAAGTGCTCCGCACGTCCGAGCTGCCCCTTCACACAAAAGACATCCTCCCTCCTCATCTTCTCTGACAGGCTCTCCTGAAGACATTGTACCCAAAAGCCTTGCCCTCCAATCATGTGAGTGATCCCACCACATCTCAGTCATTCCAATGATGTTTCAGTCCTGTGACGGTTTGTACGTCTCCATCTGCTCCTGTCTCTACCCCAGGCTGCATACATTTGCATATATTTGGGCTGCAGAGCATCAGCTGTGGCACACAGAGCAGACTGGTTGTGGTGAAGCCTGTTACCAAGAGCCAAAGACACTGTGTGCGCAATGGCCCCACTCCAGAGCAGAGACATGCTGGCATGGATAGCAGGTGGCAATGTAATGGTGAAAGGAGGTTTCCACTGAGAGGGCAAACCCTACAGTGCCCAAGGCCAGGGAGAAACAGAGATGGGCCATGCGCTCCTGGCAGGAGAGGGTTTGGCTGTTGAGCTGATTTGTAGCACCTTGGGGCTTATAACAGAGGTGAAGCGATCTGCAGGCAGGACAAGGTGCCACTGAAGAAGTCCCTGGGCATGGGCAGCCTGTGATCCAGGCACCCTGAGGTCATCATTAGTCCAGTCCCAGTTCATGTTGTCCAAGTGTCAGAAGAGATTTGGGCAGAGAGGAGCAAGAAGGGTTTGAGAGTGCAGAGACTGGAGTAGAGCCCTTGGTGTGATGTGCCTCCCATTTATGCAGCACACTTGGATGCAGTCGGGATGGACTGGGCCTAAAGGCAGTGGTGGGATCCAATTGTCTGGGCACAGGTAGGAAAGCCTGAGATAACCTGGGTTGTCTGCCCAGCAACCACTCCAAAGGGGCATGGTTTTCCCACAGGTCCCAGGCAGTCATGCTAGAAACCCCAGGCATCTGACATGGCCCTGCCAGCCTATTTCTATGTCATTACATCAAGTGTCTGCACTAAATTACGTCAGCTGTTTTTAACACTGGGATCTGCCTGTGTCTCAACTTACTAGTGAGATGAGCTCTAATTGTAGTAGGCATCTAGTGTCATTTCAGATGGCCAAGGGAATTCTCCAGCTGGCCCCCACCTCATGCTCTAGAAGGATGTGGGTCTCCCAGCTGCTCCATGAGAGCAAGCAGACACTGGCACATGCCTGGGACCACCCCTGTCTCTTCCAATGTCATCAGGTGTTTGTGTGTGGGCAACTGACTCCCACCCTCCATCTCCAGTGATTATAACCAGAGATTAGAGAAGGAGCTTGTGTGCAGACATCT
>NW_020449780.1:0-1369 GCF_003343035.1 Apteryx rowi
GGCACCCCAGATGGGACTCTAGGCAACCACCATCAGATCCTCTTATCTCCAAACTTCCAACGGCCGGCATCGGGTGAGTTCACCTAGGAGCTTTGGTGAGGGGAGGTACCGACTGGTGTGTTTTCAAATTCCGCCTCTAAATTTCGGGGAGAGTGGGTTCAAGTCCCACCTCCGGGATTTGAGAAGGTTCCAGTCCCATCTCAATCCGGCCAGAAGGGACAGTGCGCAGCCTGATCAGTGTAAGGCGCACCACAAGACTCTGATACGCATGGGAAACGTACCCAGCATAGAGAAGGGGACGCCCTTAGCCGAGGTACTGGAAAACTGGAGAAAGATTGACAGTACCGTAGGGTTAGGAAAAAGAAGCTAGTGACCTTGTGCCAGGAAGACTGGCCTGTCCTTACCCAGGAGGGCAGCCCAGCTGAACGGTGGCCACCACAGGGGACTTTGGACCAACAAGAACTGACCTTTTTACAACATCGCTTAGAAGACAGATTCCTGGGACAAATGCATTATTGGTATGTATGGGATAACTGGGCATTTGCTAGAGAAAAGGAGACGTCTTAAAATGAGAGGAAAGTTTCTTCCCAGAATACTGGAAGTAGTGCAGCTGCTAAAACACTTGTGGAAACCGCTCCACCCTATGCACTGCCCTCTGCTTCAACTTCTCTATACTGCCCCTTGCCTTCCACCACCTCCTTTCAAGCCCCTTTGCAAGTCATTCTTGTGCCAGGAGCTGCCCCGCCACATCTGGACAAGGTACCTCGAGTAGCTACAATGCAAGCTTACGAACACTGGGGGCCCCAAGATTTAATTGCATGGAGTCCACAAACTCCCAGGCTAAGGGAGGATCTGGAAATGTTTTGCAAGTAGTAAGGGAAATATTTTGCATATATAAACCCACTTGGGGGGATGTGCAGACGCTTCTTGAAGCCCTGTTCACTCCCAACAAGAAACAGGAGATTCTAGAAGCAAATCGTTGTTGGGCTGAACAGGGAGGAGTGGCGGCCGCCCGAACAGCATGGCCAGCTGCGGATCCCAGATGGGATGATAACATAGAAGCAGATTATCGGCAGTTACAATTAGCTAAACAGGGTATAGAGGAAGACATACGTTTGGCCAGACAGAGAACTGCAAATTGGTCTAAGATCCGGGAGTGTCAACAACAAATTGATGAACACCCCTCAGCATTTCTGTCTGGATTGTTGAAGCAAATTAGAATGTTYGGGGGAGGGATYGACCCAGAGGCAGAGGCTAACAGACTCCTAGTGGTTTCTACTTACGTAGACAAAACATCGCCAGATATAAAAAAAATATTTCTCTTTGCATGTTCCCGATTGGCCAGGAAAATCCATGGACGAAATAGTGC
>NW_020449781.1:0-1363 GCF_003343035.1 Apteryx rowi
CTCCCAACTCAAATCCTCTAGGAGGAAGGGGCTGGAAGGCAGAGTGAGGGGCAGGGGACACTGTTGTGGGGTTGAGGCCTTGCTGGCATTTGGACTGCCTGGTCAAGCCTGTCCTCAGAGTCACACAGTGAGCAAGTTCATCCTCAAAAGGAGTCTCTGCTCCATGTGCAACAGGAGTCAAAGCAGTGCCGGGAGACTGCAGAAACGTTCTCAGGAACACGCCAGGCATTCAGCCCCTTTGACTGCTGAGGTGTCCCCAGACCGGTGCTTTGCATGCTGGGTCTGAAGGGCTGAGAAATCTTTCGAGCAAGAGCAGATGGGAGTCCCATCTCCTGGGCTCACGGGTTACAGGGCATCAGCAGGACTGTACTGGTTGCAGGGAGGGAATCACTGTCCAGTCTCACCTAGAGGAGCAGGGTCCCACCAGACCCGCTGGGTGGCCAGGGCTGCAGGCTGCAGACCCCACTCTGTTCCCTGCCCACCTCCTGCGTGGGGCTGGAGGGTGCCCAGCAGCAAGGCAGGCATGCCTGGGGGTCGAGTGCCATTGGGGTTGGTGGCCTTTGGACCAGACTCTGTCAGTGAGGGACTCAGGAGCTTCTCTGCCTCCATGTTACTGGCAAAGTTCATGTCCCAGCTTCCTCCCTCTGGAGAGCTTGGAATTTCATTCTCAGGAGAGGGGGAAATAGGAAAACATTTTATCCATGTGATCACCCCGTCAACCCTCTACTGTCTTCTCCTTCTCTATCACCCCCAGAAGTCCTTTGGCAGGGGCATTTTTTTGGTTTCTGACCTTTCTATCTGACCCTGCTTTGAGCAGCATGTTGCACTACAGGCCTCCTGTGGTCCCTTCAACCTGAATTATCCTGAAAGTCTATGATCTCAGGCCCCTTTTCAAGCACAGAGCAAATGTCTCTGGGACAGGAGTCCTTTGTGCTTTATGTGACCATCTAAAAGAAGGCAGGTGAACACCTCCTCCTCCCTGTTGACTGTAAGGGCAGCCTGGGAGGCACTGCCCCAGGCATATCTACATTACAGCGGAAATTCTTTGCATCCACCTTTAACCACCTCAAAGGCCATTGCCTGGATCCCCTCAGGGGTGAGGGGAGAACAGCAAGCTTTTCTGCAATGTGATTTCTGTACCTCTGTAGTTTGTGCCTCTAAGTAGCTGGTGCCATCCTCCCCTTGGTTTCTTGCCTGAAGCTCAGCCTGGATGGGAATGTGAATGTGGAGGTTGTCTGTCACTGCAGTGCCCGTGAGGTGGTGGAGAGGTAAGAGGAATAACAGAGTCTCCAACCTGGACTGCAGCAGAGAGGGCTTCATCCTGTTTAAGGTGGAGTTAGGCAAGCCAAAGCTCAGCTAGAGC
>NW_020449782.1:0-1322 GCF_003343035.1 Apteryx rowi
GAGGCTTTCAGCCTTGGCATTGCCCTCGGTCATCTCCACCACAGGCTGTCCTGTGCTGTCCCAAAGCTGCGCCTGTTTCCCTGCAGCCTGTAGACACCCAACGTGCTTCCCCACCTTGCTCTCACTGCATGATCTCCCCACCTTTACTGACATCCCGCTGTCTTTCCTGGCTGCTCCTTGGAACAAAAGGCAAGGGGCTGATCATGGAGTCCCTCTGGGTGTCCTGTTGCACCACAGCACTACCCTACGAGTGACCTTCTTGTTACCTGAAGTGCAGTCTGAACCTATCAACATGCACTTTGTGGCTCTTTCCCCTTCTCATGCTGCTTCCTACTACCAAGAAAAGCTCCATCATCTCTGAAACTGCCTTGTCACAGGCAGTCACAGGTGACTACTGTATTGGCCTTAGTCTCCACTTCAGCAGGCTAAAGCAGCCCAGGTCCCTCAGCATCTCCATACAGGCCATGTGCTTCAGGCCCCCAATGCCATCTGGGCAGACCTCCTCTTGACCCTCTCCAGTTGCTCCCCATTTCTCCAGCACTGGGCATACCACACTGGGACACACTGTTCCAGACATGTGGCCACACCAGCGCTGAGTGGAAGGGATAAGAACTGCCCTTGCCTGGGTGGCCATGCTCTTCCTAGTGCAGTCCTGTATGCAACTGGCCTCATTTGTGGTGAGCATGCACCACTGGCTCATATGGCACCCCTTGTAATGTCCAGGGCCTTCTCCTCGGGGTCACTCCTCTGCCAGTGAGGTCTCTGCCTGTCCTGATGTACGTGTTGTTCTGCCCCACTCATGAGGTTTTCAAAGAGGACAGGATGTGGGGTAGACCCCTTCATACCCCACGTTTCCGTGGCTTCCTGGTCAAGCATGATCCATTCATGAAACCCCTCTGAGCTTCATCATCCAAAAAGCTTTCTGCCCATCTGCATGTCTACTGGACATCTACTAGTCTCTTCTCCTCCTCAAGTGCAGGCCTTTTCTTCACAGAAGGCAATCAATCCGGTTGCTCGTTAATGATTTACCTAACCGTACTGTTGTCCTGCACTAGGCATGGAGCTCCTCTATAATGGTGAAAGGAGGTTCCCACTAGGAGAGCAAAGCCTGCAGTGCCCAAGACCAGGGAGAAAAAGAGATGAGCTGTGTCAAAATGGCAGGAGAGGGGATTGCTGCCTGAGCTGATTTGTAGCACCATGGAGCCTGTGAAAGAAGTGAATCCATCTCTAGGCAGGACAAGGTTGCACTGAAGAAGTCCCTGTGCCTGGGCAGCCTGTGATCCAGCCACCCTGAGGTCATCATTAGCCTAGTCCCTGTTCAT
>NW_020449783.1:0-1316 GCF_003343035.1 Apteryx rowi
GAGTTCTAACTTGTTTTGTAATTTCTGATTTCTCTCTATCTCTAATTTTAATTCTCTTTCAAGATCTACACACTCCTGCACCTTTTCTTGTAACTGTTCCTTAGTTTTTCGATGGGTCCGATTGGCTTGTTGGGCTGCTAGTAAAGAGGCCCCTAAGATGGCACATATAGCACCTTTTCCTTTCCCATCTCTTTGGTTGCCTCTGATTTCTTCTGTTTTACACATGACAGAGGCTTCATTCTCCCAATTATCATTTGCCCAGGCAATCCCAGAGCTTGAGGGTCCGCACCCGTGTCTCCTCAATAACTCACGCAGCAACATAGTTCAGTATGATCCCAGAGCATGGTGTCTGCTAAAATCCACATGGGGAACAGCCTGGGCTGGGCAGAGGCTGGGTGCTCAGATCCCCCAGATAGTCATTTAGGTAGTAAATTGATAGTCATTCAATAATAACCCAGCCCTTTTCATCTCCGAGGTCTCTGGTGCTAGCGTCACCTCAACCCACTCCCGAAAGGCTCCAGCGCAGTCCTGGAGGGGGCTGGAGCTGCCTCGGGCCCTGGGACAGTCTGGCAGCAGGAGGGTTTGACACGGACACAGCAGCAGTGCTGCCGGGAGCAGGGGGAGGAGCAGGGAAATTGGGGCGAAGACCCCTGCCCTCAGCTGCAAAGCCAGGGCGCTGGATGGGTGATGCCTCTGTGGCTGGCTGGACTCCAGGTGCAGGGTGGATGTCAGCTCGAGGGTAGGAGTGCCATGATTTTCATGGGTTTCAGTGCAGCTTTGACTGTGGGGAAGGCAAGAGGGCAGAGCCAGGCACATGCAAATGCAAAGGCTGGGGATGGAAATGGCAGTGTGGGGCTGGTGAAAGACCTCCCTCTCCTCCCCATCGGGAAGAGAGTCCCCAGGCGATGATGGACTATGCTGACCCCAGGACATTAGCAATGGCAGGAGATGTGTGTGGTTGTGCACTAGCTCCAGCCTGTGCTGTTTCTCTGAGGGTGCAGGAAACACCCCCCAGTGCCCCTTCCCTGGGCCTCCTGGGTTCCCACTGCCTCTCCGGGCATTGCAGAGCCCTTGTTTCCCCATGAATACCTGGATTTAATGCTCTACCTTCTGGTTACTCCACCATGGACCATCCCTCACTTTGTGAGGCTCCACTCACTGCCCACCCCAGGCACATGCTCTACCTGGAGATCCCCTGAGCTCTCCTGGGGGCTCCAACTCCCCTCCAGAAGGATGGACATCTCTCATCAGCACTATCACCTGTGGGACAGCCCTGGGCAGGTAACTCAGAGACCGTTCACCATCTCCACTGGCAC
>NW_020449784.1:0-1357 GCF_003343035.1 Apteryx rowi
CCAGGTGTGGGGGAGCCCTGTGGGGGCAGCTGCTTGGGCCAGGAGAGGCAGTTGGGTTTGCAGCACAGCTGTGTGTCAGACTCCGGGATGGCCAGTGAGGCTGTGCAGAGCCAGGATGTCCATGCACAGCTCTCGGTTTGGCCCTCTACAGGGGCCCGGAAAATGTTGCTGCACATAATGCCACAGCAGATGAGTTGAGACTCATGTCGCTGTTGCTCTGGAGGTGCCTGGGCAGGTAACCAGCCTGTCTGGAAACACCATGTGGGTGCAGGGCACCATCAGAGGAAGCTCTCAGCAGTGGGTGGGGGTAGGACACTTTTGGGGGAAGCTGACAGCAGGGGGGCAGGGCACTCTCGGGGACAGTCACAACAGTGGTGGGTACCCAGGGCTGCTCTTCAGAGGGACCTTGACAGGATGCAGAAATGTGCTTCTGGGAAAAGCAAAGGCCGTGAAATGTCCTGGCCCTGGGTGGGATAAGTCCTATGGCAAACTGGGCAGGGGCAAAGTCGCTGGAGAGCAGCTCTGAAGAAAATGTCCTGGAGGTCCTGGAGACAAGTTGAGCCAGAGTCAGCAGCATGCCCAAGCAGCAAGCCCAACCCCATACCCGGCTGCGTTAGCAGAGTGCAGCCAGAAGGATGAGGGAAGGCATTCCTCCCCTCGGCTCAGCACGGGAGAGACGACATCTGGTCACGGGGTCCCGTTTGGGCTCCCCAGCCCCAGACTGACGTAGACACATTGGCACAAGCCCAGCAGGGGCCCCTGAGCTGGTTGGGAGCTGGAGCACAGGATGTATGAGGCGAGGCCAAGGGTGCTGGGTCCATTCAGCTGGGAGACGAGAAGGTGCAGAGGGATCTTGCTGCTGCCTGCAGCTACCTAAGGGTGAGTGAGCTACCTAAGGGAGGGTGAGGAGAGGATGGCGCCAGATCCTTCCCAGAGGTGTCTGGGGGACAGGACAAGGGGCAATGACACAAGTGGCAGCAGGGAAAATTCCCATCAGAGAGTGCAAAATGCCTTTGAAGCCTAAGGGTGGTGTAACACTGGACCAGGGTCCCAGAGCCATGGGGAATCCATCCCCAGAGACAGTCAGAGCTCAACCCTGCCAGGCCCTGGGAAACCTCCTCTGGTTGCCTCCACTTGCAGCAGGAGGTTGGAGTGGAGACCTCCAGAAGCCCCTTCCCACCCCAGCTGCTCTCTGACTCTGTGACTGGTTGAACAGGTTTCTCTCCAGGCCTGACTGGCTTCATTGGCACTGCCTGTACCAGCCTTTCTCTGGAGATTTGCCTGACACCAAGCAACACGGGGAGAAAAGCTTCCAAGGGTTTTATTCAAAGCAGAAAATGGCTGTCACTGACTAGGG
>NW_020449785.1:0-1365 GCF_003343035.1 Apteryx rowi
TAAACTGTGTCATGTTTTATTTTTGTTTGTTTGCAATTAGGAAAAATCTGCCTGGGTCTGCAACTAGTTCCCTAAGGAAAGCGGGTGCGAATTGGTGCAGAGGAACTGTAACGTTCAGCTACAGACTCAGGTGGAAAAAAGTTAGATTTTAAGAGGAGTGATGCAAGTCCCCAGTGGCTGATGAGAGAAATGGCAGGGTTGGGGAGGTGAGGAGGAAAGCTGTCCATAAAGCTCTCATATCGAAAATACTGCTTTTCCTCTATGTCCGGACTTCATTAGGAGACACTCTGGATGAGTATGAATTGGAGAATGTTGATATCACTTATTCTGTGACCTGGAAAATGGAGACAGCTTAAAAAGCAGAAATCCTTTCTTGTTCAGGTGCTCATTGAAATCTTGCTCTTGTAAATGCACTCCTGAATCCTCTCCAATTAGCCACACAAGGATTGAAGAACTGAAGAAACTTAGGGAGAGTGACATGCCTTGTTAGGGCTTTTTGCATTTTAATGGTCCCTCGGGTGTATTTGGTGCTGAGCCTGTGAACCTCGGCTACTGAGAGGAGATTGAACAAACCTCTCAAGAAGTTAAAGTCAGAAGTAAATGACAAAGTATCTTGGAGTGTTAATGGGTCCCACTGAGGGCCACTACCGACAAAGCCTCCCTGGGGACTGATGAGAGCAGAAAGTTGGAAGCACTAATTGCAGGTAGGCAAAGGAAATGCTCAGACGGCTCTGATGCCCAGTAAACCTTGGCATTTTTTATCAAGCAGATCAGCCAGGCACTAACAGCCAGGCCCTGTGAGGGGTGATCCTTTCCCTCATGCTTTTCTCAGGGCTCTTCCTGGGGTCAGCGTGAAGGTTGGGGTGTGCAATGCCAAGTGCAGGACAGTGATACGACATCTCCTGGGTTCCCTGGAGACGAGGAGGCAGCGAGGCCAAAGTGCTTTAAGGAAACAACATCTTCTCAGAGGCCTTGGTGGCAGAAACAACAGCCACAGCTGAGAGGTCAAGCACCTCGGTTCTGTTGGGAGCTTTCAGCCTTGGCAGTGCCCTCAGCCATCTCCATCACAGGCTGTCCTAGTCTGTCCCATGTCTGTGCCTATTTTCCTGCAGACTGTAGTCAACCAGCTTCAAGTGACATTTAACTACCTTTCAAGTGACATTTCCATTCTCTGAAGTCACATCTGAACCCCACAAGCTGCTGTTTGTGGCTGTTTCCCCTTCTCATGCTGTTTCCCACTAGCAAGAGAAGTTCCATCATCTCTGAAACCACAGAATCACAGAATCACAGAATCGCTGAGGTTGGAAGGGACCTCTGGAGATCATCTAGTCTAATCCCCCTGCTCAAGCAGGGTCACCTACAGCA
>NW_020449786.1:0-132218 GCF_003343035.1 Apteryx rowi
GCCGCCGCTTCCTGCGGGGGCGGCCCCAGCCTCGGGCTGCCCGCTCCCGGCACCCGCACCGGCCTGCAGGACCTGCCCCTGTGTTGGGTGCTTTTCACTGATTTGACTTGACGTTTTAGTTATGCACTACCACGTTAGACTTGGTAGTTGTTATTTATAACGTGTCAGAGCCTTGGAGCCCTAGTTAGGAAGCTGAATTGCGCGGGGCTAGGTGCTGTGCAAGTGCGGGCAAGGAATAATCCCCCCTGCCCAGACCTTCCAGTGCAGGTTGAAAACTACAGGCAAAAGGTAGGCAGAGCACCTGAACATCTGCCAGTAGCACAGACAACTTAATGTGTAGTCTATATGCCACTTTACACCCACACGTTTAACAGGATGGGTTGAACCACAACCAAATGCTCAAGATGACAGGCTCTTGATTAAACCTGCACCAGGTGCAGCTGCTGGGGCAGCACACCCGATGGTACCAGCACCTATTGCCAGGCCACGTTCTTTTTTCTGAGTCCAAACAAAGTGCTGCTGGGTAGTCTGTAGCATTCGCCTCTCCCTGCTTCGATTCATGCTGTTGCAATTTAGGCCTCAGCTAGTTTTGGATTTGTTAAACATGTTGAAGTTTAAACCTGTGAGTAACCTGGTATCTGTGAATAATCCCAGTTTAAATTGAGGCAGCACATTCCATAAACCTGCAAGATCTCTTGGGCAGGGACAGTTGGGTTTTCCTGGCAATAGTTGGATATAAATTGAGAATACTTACACAGGCCTTTTGTGATTTGAACATGCTTGAGGCCTCACTCCTTGCTCCACAAACACACCTTTAGCCATATAGGATAGAAAGGAAAAACTTCTTACAGACACTGGAAGCTATAAACAGAGCAAGAAAAAACAGAGTTGCTACATCAACAGGTTGCTCTGCCAAGCGCATCAGCAAGAAGGCACAGCACTCACCCAGAATAAAAAGCCTTGCTTGTTCCCTCCTGCCCACACATACTGCTTTTCACCTGCTACTTGGATTGGTCAGAAATATTCTTTTCCTGTGGAGAGAACCAAGCAGGTCAAAGCAGAAAATGCAAAAAAGCATTTCAGGTGGATAAAGCCCACAACCTCTTGCTCTTGGCAGTGGTGGGTCCAGGTTAGGCTCTCATAAGAACTCTGTAAAGCTCTCTGGTCTGTAACCCCATGAGGTCAAGCCAAAAGGTCAGAAAATCCAGCTGCAGGTGGTTCTGCAAGGAAAACATAGCCAAGTGCTTGACCATCATTCACAACAGCCCACAGAGTCCTGCTGGCCTTTGATCTAGGGTCTTTTGTTTCCAGTAAGGCTCAATGGCCACTTTCTTCCTTTCTCTTCCTCCCAGTTTCCTCTGTGACCCACAGACTTGCTGTAGGCTTGTGCCAACCCAGCTGGAGCTCTCCTCTCTGCCCCACTGGCTGGTGCTACACCCTCATGCCAAATCCTCTAACCCAGCTGCCACCACCTTCCTCCTCCTCTTCTCTTCTCCACTGGCTGTAACCATGCAGGGGCAGTACTAAGGGCCGGACCTCATGAAATGACCAGTATGGTCACCTCTCTCTTAGCATTAGCATGTCCTGCTAGTGAGGTGAATGGGGAACTGGTGATCTAGTTAGTGATCTAGCTAGTGGTGATAAGGCAGCTTTTGCTGCAGAGATTGGACCCCAAGCCCTCTTGCTTCTGGTTGCTACAGTAGCCATTCCTTCCTCAGACAGCTCATAATTTAAGTATTTACTAAGCCACAGATCAAGAGCAATGTAACTATTTGCCCACTTCTTCTGAAGACCAAATCACCTTTTGCAAACAATTTGCTCAACGTTTTTTGTTTATAATCTTATTTTATTCCCTCCTTAGTTCTTAAGCATATCACAAGGCTTATGCAACCTTTTTTTTCCTCAATGAAGTTTTGTTTGCAACTTGCAAGCCTTGAAGGTGGGGATGGAAAGAGAAGAGAAAGGAGGACAAAGAACTTAAGACTTGAGCTGGGCATCAGTTGAGACTTGGACTTTTTGCTAGTCCCGTAGAAAGATTAACTTCACACTAAGCAAAGGGCTTAATAAGAAAGAAAAGCTTCCAGATGCTGATTGATTGTTCTCCAAAATAGCGTACATGTACTCCATGTTTCCAAGCACAGCCTCATGTCAACTTCTGACACAAATAAAGTAACAATGAGACACTTGCTGAATACTACTTACAGCTATATATTAATTTCCCATTATGAAGTATAGACAAGAATACTCTATATGGAAGACCCATATGCTGAATTTGAAGTATGACAGAAACCTGAAGTCAACACAACATTTTACTGGTAAAATAACTAGCTTTACAAAGCAATGGAAAGCGTGGATGTAAAATCAAGGGACTTAAGTACCTCCTACATTGTTAAATCTGTTAGTTCTGTTTCTTGGATTTGCGAGAATAAAGGTTTGCAGTCACATGCTGGCACTCTAAATGCATACTTTAGAGTTATTTTATTTTGTAATCCCATGGGTTTACAGAAGGGAAGAACAGCAGAAGACTGTCCTATACTGCCTTCAGGTTGTTCCTGGCATTGCCAAGATATGACACTTCAGACAGGAGGAAGGAATCTCTGCTGCCAGAGGAGTTAGTGGTCTCATTTACTTCATGCCATGCTGTACTAGCCAAGGATCAGGCGTTTTCCACAGTAGATTACTACCTGATCACTATCTCAGTATCATGTTAGAGGTACATGGAAATATTTAACATTTGTTGTCACCTCCTATACTTCAGTCTTAGAAATCCTAGATGCAACACATGAATACAGATATCCCTGCCATTGACATCTCTAATTCTCCCCAGACATTTTTCTCAAATCACCTCCCCACCTACACACACTCCTTGTTCTTCTGCCTTACTCTCCTCAGCAGAGAGCCTCCCCACCTGGCACTGTTCAATGGACAACCCTCCAGTCCTTTCTCCTGACCTTCCAGCAGTTAAGCCCCTCTTGAGACCCCTTAACACTTCACCCTACAGTTCCAACAATCCAGCTTAAAAGAAGGCAATTAAGCAAATCCTTCTGCTGCCCCATCTATGCTTTCTGAATAATGAAATGATATTCCTATCCCTATTCAGTTCCTGTCTGTAGCTTCAGCTTCCTCTCACTTCTACCAAAGCAGGACCAGAGACAAACTCTTATGTTATTTTTCATCTCATAGGTCTCCCTAGTCAACAGTACCTCCTAGTAGATCACAGGTAATTATCTCCCTCATAACTATCAGCTGTCTAATCACCTTGTTATTTCCTGCATCCATCAATCACCATTAGGTACCATGCTATATTTTGATCAGAAGGTGCAAGGATGAAGTTTGTTTTCTTAAAGAAGCCACTGACTAAGTATCCTTAGGATCAGTTAGAAATCTGAAATACTAACTGATTTTGATCATTAAAGATTCTATGGTACATTTTAAAACAAAGAAGCCATCTGTCTAGCCAAACTCTTGGTGGGGGAGAGGGGAACTGTATTCTGTCTTTACATATTGCTCCTATAGGCCTTTCTTCTTCACTGCTGCTTAGCACCATGCTATCGTTATAATGGGCATCAGAAGTCCTGTCCTAGCATGCATACTCTCACTGAACTCAAACATTCATGAAATACTAAATTCTCTAATGTGCAAAGGGGGGGTGGATGTCAGGCCCCAAGGGCACTAATAGGTCTTATTGTCTTTGACCAGCCTCACCTGAGGCCTTCCCCCTACCCCACTGCCCATGGGCCCTGGAGCTTGGCCTTCAATCCCTGTCTGAGCCATGCTATAAGGGGGTTGGTTTCCAATTCAGCCACAGCTCTGCCTGGCTGTGGGCCCTGTTTATCCAAACCCCAACCTGCAGACTGACTTCCCAGCTTGATCCCAGCCTTGCCTCAGCACTGTGGACCTGCCTGGCAATTGTGGGGCTGTGTCTGATCCTGGCTGCTGTCCCTGGACCTGACCCTGATCTGCAGATTGACTTCATAGCTTTACCTTGGATCTGCCTTGTTATCAGAAACTTGCCTGATGATCTGGATTTGGGGCTGCCCCCAGCTGCCCTGCTCCCTCTTGGGGCAGTGGGATGGCCCTGGCTGGCCAGGCCCTGCTGGCTCAGGGAGCCCCTGCTGCTACTGGCCCTCAGCCCTTAGGGAACAGCTGGCCCATAGGGCATCCTGAAAGCGCGTCCCTGCGCTCTTCTGTAGGAAGCACTTTGTGTCCTGGTGTGAGAAGAGATGGAATATTGATCATCAAGATGGACAGGCCCGAAACTATGGGTCAATGGATAGGCTGGATGTGTCACTTCAATTTAGGCTGTATGTTTTGTACAGCAGAAATTTAAAGCAAATTAGTGACAAAAAGCTCGGGTTCTCTTTAGATAATCAGCTGAATTATTGTGAAGTATGTGGAATTAGTTAGTAATGGTCAAGTTTTGCTATGTTTCTATAAATAACTTGTTCCAGTTTTGTGCAGTGTTGTATTTTTCTTACTACATTTATTTTAGTACCAGCCAATAGAGCAAGTCTGCAATGCATGTTAATAAGGCCACATGGTGGGTGAATACCTAACAGTTAAAACAGATTTGCAAGCTAGCGGATATGCACTTATTTAATGCATCTGAATGTATTTCCAGTGGATCAGCCCAGTAATAAATGTCTTACAGTGCTAACCCTATAAAGACTTGTGCACCTATTTATAGCCTGTCAGAGACCTAAATTACTTATGTGCTTCAAGCTATGCATGTACATACATTGCAGAAATAGAACTTTCCTTTCTAATTCTAAAGTTTTTGAAGTCCTTTTCATCACATTAAAAAACAATAAAGATACTATGCATGCTTGTAATGTCGTTCTTTACCAATAATAAAGAATTCAGATTTACAACAGCCACATGAGGCAAAGGAATACTATATCTATTTTACAGATAGAGGAGAACTAAATGCAATTTAAATCATGAGAGCTTAAGCAGTATAATTTACATATGTTAATCATAAATCAAAATGTCTTCATCCTCAACAGTTTGCTGTTCTATACTGAAAGCATATTCACGGGTCAGTGGGCTGCCAGGTGAGTTTATATTCAAAGATTAACTCTGCAGTTTTAACATGCTTGCCTCTCTTCCTAATTACCTCGTGGCATTTTGATTTAGGAAACACAGCAATTTTTGGCCTTCCATTATGAAATGTGTTAAGCTGGTCAGCTTGAAAGATAATTCAAAGTTATTTGGTAGAATTTTCCGGTGTGTTCAACACAGGACTAATTCTGCTCCTAAAATTAAGCCTACGGTTAAGGTTTCTGAAAATTCTACCTATAGAATGTTGTTAGATTTTTTTTTTCAGCTAAAGCTAGCCTTTATGATTACCCTCCTGAATGCACAACAGAGTACCTAAGGCCGTGTATTTCCAAAGTCTGAGGTGCTCCACCTGTTTAGCTTTCTTTTTCTCCTGTTCCTCTCCCCACTTCCATTTGTATTACTCTTGTCATCCCTGTCATGACTTTCATCAGGTAACTGCAACAAGATATGCTGAATGGAAGATGGAGACGCTCACTTTTGCATTGTGGGAGTAGAAACATGCATCCTGATCTCACTATGAATCAATTTCAGTCCAGTTTGATCCCTCTCTTCTACAGCCAAAGCCACTGAGCCATCTGCACCTGAGTCTTTTCTTGTAGCTTGTTTCCGTGCTGTTCCTGAGAGTGCTGTTATCTTAACAGGATAGAGATACTAACCATAGCCTTTGTGATAACAAGCTCCTGGGCTTTATAAGCCACTTACAATATGAATGCAGTTCAAATGAAACAGTGGTTCTGTGTATCCAGGTACATCTCACTACTCTACTTATGAACCCTCCCCAAACCCACCATCAGTCCTGTAAGTTTCAAATCTCAGTAGGAATTCATTACATTTTTGGTTTACATGGCTGAGCTCTTGCCTAAGTGGAAATAGGGCAATCTCTTGGCAAAAGCAAAATATGGGAAGGCAGCTTCTGCCAGTCTGGAGATAGTTTTGCATTCAGACTGTAGGATTTTGCTGAGAAAGCTGAACTAGCTGGGCAGTTGGCTTGGACAGCAGGGGTGGTCTAGCTAGGGCAACATGGAGCTTGCACAGGCCAGGGATCTGCTGAGAAGTCTGTGCAGAGCCGTGACAAATTGAGCATTGCTTTTTACCTGAGTATTAATTGATGTTAGTGTATTGCCAAGCTCCTTGAAATGTTTACCTTTTGCTATTTCTGTCTTGTCTCTGTGAATCTGTGCTGTCTTTTCTCTTAGCCTATATGCTTATTTTCTGCAGGCTTTCAGTGCATAGGCAGTAATAGAGACAGAAGCAATGCTGTCTGCCTCTTGGGGACACCAAGTCTGGTTAAAGAGAATTGGTGGTCTGTGATGGTTCGGCAAGATGAGCCAGAGCTGTGAACTGATATAGTGTAACACCATGCCATACTTATCCAGTTACTGATGCTGGTCCTTATGCGCTAGCTATCCACATCTAAGGATGTTGAAGACCTATGCAAGATCTGTGTTTGTAACCACAGAGAACAGGTGAGGGAATGCACCCTCAGTAAGTTCACAGACAAGACAAAACTTGGAGGAGTGGCTGATACGTCAGAGGGTTGCTCTGCTATTCAGAGAGACCATGACAGGCTGGAGAAATGGGCAGAGAGGAACCTCATGAGGTTCAACTATGGGAAGTGCAAAGTCCTGCACCTGGGAAGGAATAACCTCAGGCATCAATACAGGCTAGGGGCTGACCTGCTGGAGAGCAGCTTTGCAGAGAAGGACCTGGGGGTCCCAGTGGACAAGCTGACTATAAGCCAGCAATGTGCCCTTGTGGCCAAGAAGGCCAATGGTATCCTGGGCTGCATTAGGCTGTTACCAGCGGGTCAAGGGAGGTGATCCTCCCCCTCTACTCAGCCTTGGTGAGGCCACACCTGGAGTGTTGTGTCCAGCGCTGGGCTCACCAGTAGAAGAATGACATGGATATACTGGCGTGAGTCCAGTGAAGGGCCACAAAGATGATCAAGGGACTGGAGCATCTGTCATACGAGGTGAGGCTGAGAGAGCTGGAACTGTTTAGCCTGGAGGAGAGAAAGCTCGGGGCGATCTTATCAATGTGTATAAACACCTGATGGGAGTGTGTAAAGAAGACAGAGCCAGACCCTTCTCAGTGGTACCCAGTGACAGGACGCGAGGCAACGGGCACAAACTGAAACACAGACGCTTCCATCTGAACATGAGGAAAAACTTTTTCACTGTGAGGGTGACAGAGCACTGGAACAGGTTGCCCAGAGAGGTTGTTGCGTCTCCTTCTCCGGAGATATTCAAAACTGGAGAGGTGCCAAACTGTCACCAAAAGCTGTCTGCAGCACACTGCTGCATGGCATGAGAACAGCAGTACCAGAGATTAGGTCACCTGTCCAGCCAACTGCAGTGTCTCTCTCATGGTGGCTTGCTGCTACATCCACAATGAGAACAAAAGACACATGCAGTGGCAGCTCCCAAGCTTTTGGCAGTCTATCATAAGTTGGATGTTAGAGCCTCATTATTGTGTCTGGTAGCCCTTGACAGATCTCTTTCAATAATTTGCTGAGTTGCTTATTGATCCCATTCATACTTCCTGGTATCCAAAATATCCCCTGGCAACAAGTAGCACAACAGACTGTCCTAAAATAGTATTTCCTTTTGTCCATTTAATTCTGCTGCCTGATAATTTCACAGAGTACCTCTCATTCTTTGTATCATGAGAAATTATGAATAATCATGCCCTGTGTAGTTTCTCCATGACACTAGTGATTCACTGTTTCTCTATCATATCCCTAGCCACCTCTTTTTCCAGGAGGAATAGTCTTTACCCTAGTATACTAGAAAAGGTCAAACTTTTCTACTTCATTTTTTTAATCTTGATGAATTTTCCTGAAATAAGGGCAAGCATCCAACTACTTTGTTCTGTTTTCTTAGGAAAAACAGAAGAAAGAGCACAACCCCTTCAGAACTAGGTTTCTTCCAAACAGTARTGTTAGTGGTAAGGATGAGACCTAGCTGCATGTGCTGATACACAACCGACAGCTTGGAACATGGTCTCCTTCACATTGCTGTTCACACTAGGAAGGAATACCTCTCTTTGGGACAATAAAATGTATACTCTTCCAGCTAAGCTGCCTGCAAGAAATAGAATATGGCTAAGCTTGGTCAGTTCCCTTTCACCATTTTCTGCAGTACACCAATGCAAGTTCAGAATTTTGACGTGACGCATATCAATTAATGATCAGACAAGAAAGACTGCCCCCCCCCCCACTTTTCTGGAAATACAAAAATACTGAAATTACAAACCACTGAAAATTTCTGCACAGCCATACAAAACCATCCTGAAGGCTGTTTTTCAGTGCTTTGTATCTGAAAGGTAAAGGAGCCCTAGTAATTCTCGAAGATATTTCCTGCTAGCTGATCTAGAAATGATGCTCAGGGATTCCACCAGGGAACACCTCCCAGTTCAGAACTTGGTGGCTGCAACATCAGATCCTATGAACTGAGGAATCTACAAAAGAGAAGACGTGGGAATCCTGCAGGGTTCTAGGGCTTAAAACCAGAGATGAAAGCTGCAAATACAGTCGTACTGAATTCCTGTGTCTTGCAGATGCTGAGACAACTCACATCTTACTGTGTAATGTCAAATGAGACAAAATGATTTTACAGAAAACTAAATTAATTAGTTTTGACAGACTCACAGTAAACACCAACATCAAAGTCATTTATGTGAGAATGTATGAAATAGGACTGGTCAGAGCTTATAGTTGGATAGTGCAGCCTGAATAATAGAAAGGGGATGTTTAGAAGATCAGAAGAACCCCAAAGACATGGGAACAAGTCACATTTTGTTTTAACAGAAGGGAATTCCATTTCTGGACAGAAAATATTTTTTCCCAAACTAGCAAAAATTTCAAAAGTACAAAATTGTCATTGTAAATAATGAGTAAGACATGGYGCTGTGACCGATCAATAACCCCTACAATGGAAGAAGGCTCAGAGGAGATGGGCAAGGAGGAGGTGCCCATGAAGCTCAGGAATGATGTGACTCCTTAATCCTTGCTGTTGCACAGAGAACTGACTTTGTCTCAACACAAAGGGGGCCAGAGGGTGACCTTTGTTTTAAGTAGCCATAGACCAGATATAAATGAGTTGAAGGACTCCCTGAGATAGCCAGACCAGTACAGGGGAAGTGTATACGTGGCTCAGCCCAACACAGAGTATAAAACCTCAACAACTAACAAAGGAATTTCAAAGAGAGTGAGGGGCTTAAGCTGGCTTCAACCCACGTATTCCTTCCCGTGTYGTGATGGTGAGCATATTATAGAGACCAGTAATGGCAATCATATTGGTACTGTGATAAAAATGTGTAAGTGTACGCTTGCATTGTGATTTCAGTATATTGCTGGATCACTCTGCTAAAACAAAAATCCTGTATAACATCAAATATCTTCAAAGTAAACTTTTATATTAAACATTCCACTCTCCATGTGTGYGGAATATCTAAAAGAACCTGGTCAGAGAGTACTGGACTCTGACAGGCACATCCACCTGTAAACAGCATGTTAGAATATCAAAAATGCAAACAGCAATGTGCTAAACTGAGGGGAAGGGGATACACTGTCCTTCAGTGATCTGTCTTCCCTTGCTTGGTCATATTCCAAACCTTTACATCTGGTTTAGAATTGCAAGCAAGCTGCTCAGGAGTTTAAGAAATCTGTTTTATGCGATTAACAGTAGACTAAGGCATAAATATCTCAGAATCAGGCCCTTAAAATGCAAACAGCATGGATTTTACACTGAGAAGAATATAAAAATAGCACAAGTACTAAAAAAAAAAAAAAGGTCAGTGAAAGAAACTTGGCTTCTATTTCTGTTTGTAGAACATACTACTATTGTATATTCAGAGCAAACGTATCATTCTAATTTTCAATCAATATTCCTTTATTTCCTGAACTAATACCTATTTGATAATAAGAGTAAAATTATTACAGATAATTTGGTTGTATACCTTTATTAACCACTTGTAAAATAGGAAAATACCAAATGCATCTTGAACCTGTTTAATTGAAATTTTATTTTACATATAAGCTTCCATAAGCTAGTATTTTTCACTGAATTTTCATTATCTATTTCCTCCTCATTTTGGTCTTTGTTTTTCACACTTAAAGGCAGAGAGTTTTGTATTTGAAGGGAAATAAAGTTTTTGTATTCRATTTTCAAAATATTATTTTTAAATTATATTCAGTTTAACATTAATGGTGTATTTGAATAGTATATTTGAATTTTTTAAAGTTTCATAATAGCCAATTGAGAAAATGTTTTTATATTATTATATATTATTATTAAATTATAATATTCTATGATTATAAAAATATGCATAGACTATTAGACTCCTTTATGTATTATTTATGCTTTGAAGTATCAAAGGTTTGTAATCATCTTTGTTTAGAGATGCGCATATATATTACATAAGAGCAAAACTGAATTACATCTGTGCAAGATAATTCTGATTTTTTAAAATAATACGGTTTGCATTACAGTAAAGTGGCCCTAGATATCCTATGAAGAATACYGTAGGTATCTGATTTACATATAACTAAAAGAAGGAGACTGCACTGCCCAAAAGGATTGATATATTTTGTCATTGCTCACATAATTCATCATTTACTTTTGCTGTATCCAGAAAAGCTTGGATGAAGAGGGCAGACTAAACCAGCTACGTTTATCTAAGATGTTAAAATAGAATCTTCACACTTTATTCCAAGATGAAACTGTGTCAGGTATTGTGATTATTCAAGGAAGATAAAAGCAAACACTCTTCATCATCAATATAAGGAGGCTACCATGGACAGATTGGTATTTTACTACCTTTTCAAATGCACTTATAAGGAAAAAAACATTTAACTGGTCTTCTCAGGGAGATTAAAATAAATTTAGATCAAGGAAAGAGGTAAGTACACTCAACAGCCTGTTTTTTCTTATTGAAACTAGTGTCCCATATGTTAAAAGGGGTATCTTTGACAAGGAACATATTTTTAACTTGCTATTTTCACAGAAACATGTTGGAATATCCTCTTGCTCTATTTTCAAAATTACATGGGTTGATTATCTATGTGATGTGTGTAGAGAGCTTGTGAAAATAACAGCTGCTGAAACATTACAGACAAATATTCCACTCCTTCCTTCCACCCACACATACCAGGGGAATCACAAGCTCTGGTAGCACAGTCAAACACAGCTAAACCCCTACTAAGGAAGCAAGAATTGCAGCTCTCCATTCAAATTCAAACACTCCCTAAAAGGTCCAGAATACACAACTGCTCAGTTATTGCTTACATTAGAAGACCAGATTATTAAAAGAGATTAGATATGCAATTTTCCTAAAACACAGGCAAAGCCTTTGCAGACTTCTGTGTGATACCAATCTGAATTCAAAGGAAAACTCTGGATCACACTATCCTACAGTTACCAAACAGTTTTATAAGCTTGTGTATTTTGGAACAGTTTTGTCACTTTGTCAGTATTAGTATTTGAGAGATACAGTTAATTTTGGCTCGGAGAACTGCATTCCTTTCACTTAAATATGTTATCTCTAAAGTTCCTTTTTTACTCATCCAACCTCTCCTGTTTTGCTCACTGATATCACATTTAATACTTCGATGCAAAATATCTGAGGGAGACACACTAAATTTCAGCCATGTTTTGATGGTAGCTAGAACAAAGATTTCCTGAAAAATATATAATTTTGAGAACAAGGTTTAGAGCGAGCTGATGAGAGCAAAGGAAGTCTTCATGGGCTGTTTCCTTTGGGTTTACGCCAGAGCATTCAATTAAAGGCCCTACAGTTTCATATCTATAGACTTTGAAACATCCAAAAGGGGATCTGGCTTTCCAGATGGCCTCCAGGATCTTTGCAGCTTCAGATTTTTAGCTGAGAACTCCTCCTTYTGCTAACAGTCAGTATATAGGTAAGATTGTTTATATGCTCACAGAATTGGCTTCCCATGCTTGTAAGTAAACCAAAAATGTGAGTTTTGGGGGTTTACTATTCATAAATAATAATTCTTTCTTGCAACATGGTAAACAAATGACAGAATTATATTGGGATGGAAGAGGAAGAGGTGGTAACATCTATTTTATTTCAGCTGTATGTTTGACTCTCACATGTAGAAGAGAAAAATTTAAATGAAGGTCTGTATTACAAAGAATTGGGCCATCTTCAGTCCTGAGCCTAAAGTTTTCTATTGCCTGGGAACCTCTGAAAATCCTAAAACAGCTGACAGTGATACTCTTTCCAGGGACAGATAAGAAATTTTGGACATCAAGACCTGTGTTTTGATCAGAAAATTATCAAAAAGCTGTATCTTATTTGTAGAATTTCAAGAAAATATCCTATTTAATATTCTCAAGTGAATCTAAACTTTCCTTTCAAGCATGAAGCTGATCTACAACACTAAGCATTTGGAAACAATGAAACACTGACATTAGAGTATGCAGAGACCACAACACAGTAAACGTAGAGGCCACAGCTTTAATGTTGTTGCACAGAATCACAGAATAATTGGGGTTGGAAGGGACCTCTGGAGATCACCTGGTCCAACCCCCCTGATCATGCAGGGTCACCTAGAGCAGGCTGCCCAGGACCTTGTCCAGTCAGGTTTTCAATATYTCCAACAATGGAGACTCCACGATCTCTCTGGGCAACCTCTAAAGAAGTGTTTCCTTATGTTCAAGTGGAATTTCCTGGGTTTCAGTCTGTGCCCATTGCCTCTCATTCTGTCACTGGGCACCAATGAGAAGAGTCTGGACCCATCCTCTTTGCACTCCCCTTCCCCACCCCCCRTCTTTTCAATGCATATAAATACACATACATCATGTGTATTTAAACACATTGATCCCCCCTCAGCCTTCTCTTCTCCTGACTGAACAGGCCCAGCTCTCTCAGCCTCTCCTCATATGAGAGATGCTCCAGCCCCTTAATTATCTTAGTGGCCCTTTACTGGACCGACTTCAGTATGACCATGTCTCTCTCGCACTGGGGAGCCCAGGACACAATAATTCAGATGCAGCCTCACCACGGCTTCTTTTGAATAAACCAAAATTTTTGCCAAGCTGTTCTGTAGCAGGTTCACAGAAAAATTTGTTGTGCTCAATGCTAGAAAAACAAAAATAACACCTACTTTATATATCATAGGTTCATATTCAAAAGATTATAATCACCTTTTTTTAGAGGGAAAAGCAACTTCCACAAAAACTAAATATTTGGAACATACTTAGTCAAAACACTACACATCTATTTCAAAGTCAATTTAATCAGACAATTACTAACAGCTTTCAGATTATGCAGTGTTTGATGATGCAGTAAGTGAGTATATCACAGACTAGAAGGGTCATACCTGAAATGGCTTAGAGCTATTGATATGGAGTGTCTGTCTTATCCATCTGTTGCCTTGATTTCCAAACTTGTACCACAGCAGCTGTCCCTTGGTATTACTCTCAGTTCTCTGGAAGACTGACAGCTTATAAACTTGCTTTCCAAACATATGATAGTGAAAGCGGAAAATGCAAGTTTCGTTGCCATAGGGCTTGAAGACAGGACTAAGCAAAACTGCTTTATTTTGGAATACATAAGGCTCTGAGGATTCCATGTAGAGGTAGTGTCCCCTGACCGTGCCTGTTGTGTGATCCTTTAACGGGCCTGTATTAAGCGTGGGGGTTGGACCCTGTTTTCTGATCCAGTCAAAGTCATCCTCTATGTCCTGCTCCCAATTGCACAGCCCATTTTCAAAGTTACACTGTAGGTCAGGATCTGAAACATGTAAACAGAACAGACTGTAAAGTACTGAAAGTAGTATCAAACATTGATACTACTTTGATGTATTTTTCATTCACCTTCCTTCTAATATAGAGAAAAAAAACCCAAACATTTTCTTTTTCCCCTTGCAAAAATTTCCCTTTGAAGAATAGTTTTACACTGCCTTGACAAAAAAAAAACAACAAAAAAACCACTTTAGTTAATTAGTGTCTCTTCTAATATACATCTGGCAAACTGCACATAATTAACTTACTGAATAAATAGAACTATAAAGAACATTATACTAATTACATTATTAAATAAATGTGTATATTTTTATAATTAAAGTATGCAAAGTCCCTTAACTGAAATTTAAACGAATGAAGGAGTTAAAACTGCAGTAGCCTGTATGATGTTGTGGTAGATATAAGAAGTGACCTAAGATGTTTTTGCATGATAAATAAAATCAAATTTTAACTCCGTTTCTACATCCTTATTGTCCCTAGTAATACTAATGCAACCACTTTCTCAGAGCTAAATTCAAGAGAGACATTTATATAATGCAATTTCACTTTACTTGATATCAAGCCAAAATATATTGATTAGACCAATTACTTCTAATGCAAAAAATAAAATGAGTATCAGAGATGGAAAATCTGGTTTCCATCTTTGCATCTCTCTTCCATAGAGAGTGACTAACTGACATAATGGCCAATTCTAGTTCTTTTCTTAATGAAACTGTTATTTGTTATGATGTCCTGAACTGCAAAACCATGGATAATTTATGGACCTCAAAATGGATTATAAACAAGATAAGCATTACTTCCTATTACAAGTGGCAAATTTGAGATAGGCTAGAAAGTTTGTGCTTTACTTTTAATTCATATTAGGTTTAAGTTGTTATTCAGCAGATACTAGTACAATTCCCTTCAAGCATGTACAGTGTACCCTATTTCTGAACCTCATTGTGATCTGCATAATTTAGTTACCTCAGGATGTGATAAAKCTTCTGCTAGCTATTAATTTTGTTTTATATTAATGTTCCTGAATTCTTAAAATTGATGAAGGGAAAAAAATCATCATGAGGGAAAAAAATCATCAACAACACCCTTCAGCACTGCAAGGTAAATGTAGAGAATGTGAATGACCCATAGCTTTGTTCAGTTCCTATGAGTTCTTTCTTGGAAAGGTGCAATTATCTCCAGCATGACTAGTATCTTCTAGTAATACAGGCATATTAATATTTTCTAGGTAGACAGAGAATTATATATAGATAGGACATACACTCCTCTCAGTTCATATACACCTTTTGTTCTACTTCCATCAGTGCAATCAAAGTCAGCACTTGAACCAAAATCAATTGGCAGACTATGAATTATCCCTTTGAGAATAAACTTGTAATACATGGGTTTATTTTACAAAAGTTAAAGAAATATGACTAGTTTTAATAAAGGAAATGAATTACATTCACCCTCAAATTCATCTGTAACTCATCATATGCATTTAGGTTAAGAATAATTTTTAGAATCTATTTCAGCAGTAACTATATTCAGTTGTGTCATTAGTGGCTGTCACATTGATAGGCTGTAATAGTACTGTGCTTGTCTATGCCAGKGATGAACTTGGCAAGTAACTTTTGTTTTGATATAAAGTAAGGAATAACAAAGTACTCACTACAGTTGTCTTCATCTGATCCATCCCCGCAGTTATCCACAAGATCACACACCATTAAACTGTCAATACATGCTTTTGTGACTCTGCACCAGAAACGATTAGGACCCTCACAGCTTATTGCTGGAGGTGGAAGAGCACAATTTTCAAACATAATATCATCAATTGCTGAGACGCCATCATAAAAACCCAAACTGATTTTATCAAGTGATAATTGGAAAGGATGTGGAAGGCGTCCAAGCTGAATGAATGCCTTCAACCACTGATCTCCCTGGTTGTAATATATCCTCCAAAGGACAGTAGGCTCTTTCAGCCCATCCACCAGCAATTGCATCTCTGCGGCTCCAACTGACTGTCCATAATTGTAATACCTAAAATGATAGCAACAAAGTTAAGGATGCAAACAAGGAGAACAGACCACATCAAGTATACTGGACCAATATCTTTTCTGTTATAGCTCTGAGAAATATAGGAAGACTTCATTGCCTATCCACATTCTGTATACTGATATTGATAGCAGGGCAGGCTAAAATATGAATCTAAAGCTCATTTCAAGAATTTAAGATTATGAGAGAAGTATACTTCATTAAGTTATAATCCATAACTGGAAAGAGACTTTTGCTTTCATAATAAGCTCACTCAGAGTGAGTTCACTGCTCACTCAGATGCTTAATGTGTCTTTCATAAATTTAATTCAATACACAATTGTGAAGTTTCAAGAAAGAAAAAAGAACACTTACTGAATGTAAAAGCACACCTTCAATCTATGGTAGTTATTGTTAACATGTCACATTTTTACAGCATTTTTGGAGGATCTCAAAGCATTTTAAAACCATAAATACATAAGTGAGTTTAATAATACCATATCTAATTTAAAATTTTGGAAATAAACAAGTAGAGAGTCAAAAGGTTGAACAGCAATGATACATCTTAACTGGGAACAGAACAGCAATAGAACCAACAATTCGTAATTTCCAGAGGTGTACTCCACCAAATAGCAAGATTACCTTCCCTCCACTTTCAAGTAATGAATCTGACAAAAAGACTTTTTTTTTATCTACAGAAAATGCAATACTCAGAAACACTACACTGAGCACTGCACTAAAGCCAGTCCAAACAGATTTATTTAAGCAGTAGTATCATCTCTGACCTCAGTACAAAACTTATGATTTATTTTTTCTGTCCCTCTTTGTGAACAGCACAATCTCTGTGCAGTCCTGGGGCAGTAACTGAAAGGACTTTTTTTTATGTATATAAGGAAAGGATGGGAAGTGAGGCTCCAGTTCTTGCAACAGAGCTGTCATTTAAAGAAGGCACAAACTAATTTTGGGATACCAAAAACAACTCAATGAATGTAGTACTAGATTTCTGGATGGCTTTCTATTCTAGAACAAAACTCCCTAAAATTTTGGGACTGACTTATCCAAAGCAGAAATGTTATCAGAATGACTGTGGTATTTCTCTATGTAAATGTAGACACAATCCTTTAATATATTTTTGCCCAAAGCATGGCAACAAAGCAGTCCCATATTTCAGTTCTGTTTTCCAAATGCTTCAGCTTATTGGTCATAATGAACACTGTATGATTAAAGAATAAAAAGCAGCAATACTGTGGAGGATGGCATATACTGCTGTAAACTATAACCTCCATTTCAGTCCAAGAGAAGCTATGTGAGATGATCCATAAATTTAAATCTAACTTCTTTCATACCAGAAAGACACTGTGCAACTTGATCCAGTTTGGCTGAACTTTGGGCTTCGTAGCTGAGCAACTTGTGAAATGTTGCTGCTGTTTTTCAGAATGAACATAAAATGACCTATTGAAATAAAACAGAAAACAACCTTTCAGGCTGAAGAAAGAAAGCATTTCTAAAAGTTTTGAAAGGGTTCACAGCCTCCACTTTAAATCTGATTGAAGGGCAGCTGTATCTATGCCACTTTGTCTCTAGGCCTGATTTGTCTTACCTTCAGACTTGTTGTAGGTGTGATCCTGCAGAGGAGCTTGTGTCTGAAAAGCAGGTGGAAGAGCACTACTGGAACTCCTTACCCAGTCAAATTCATCTTCATTTACAGTTTCAAGCCAACCACAGTTGTTTGTTTCAAAGTCACACACAGCAGCTGAAATGAGCAAAGAGACATTTGGCTTTGTCTCTGAACATAACAGTACCAAATGAGCTTTACAGTATGAAAAGGAAATAAAACATTTCTAACACATCACCAATATCCTAGACAAAAGTCAAGGAAAGGGGTATGGGGAGACAGAGGACAAGATGAGTTATTTGTTTTATAATAGTTAAGACAACTGTCCCACAAGAACAACCAAGCCATCATTATATGCCATGTATTCAGTAAAATAAGGTCTCCACTTTAAAGGCACCACAGCCAAAGTACACAGAGCAGGCAGAGAGGAACTGAAAAGGCACTTCATGAACCTCATGTTGCAGAGTGTGCACAAAGCAATAACAAGACTTGTGCACAATCTTTTAAGGAATCTATATGGGAGCCAGGAATCGAATCCCTTATTTCCTGAATCTTGCAAGTATATTAATGATAATAAAACTCTTCCTCTAGTTCTAATACAACTCAAGCTAAATATTAAACATTATTGAGATATTATCATATTGGTAAAAGTAGGACATATCTGAAACAAAGTACTTCAGTAACTAAGGTTGAAAAAATATATTTAGCTGCATTCCCATGACCAAAGCTTTCATCAAAAGAGCAGCAATAATTTGGAAGATGTGTATAATGCAAAATAAATGCATCTGGAAAGAAAGGAGTGGAAGGATGTAATGTATGAATATAAATTGACAAATATTTATGACTTTAACATGAAGAAACCTCAGATACTGCTCTTTTGCATTTAAAAAGATCCTTTTAAATCACAAAATGGTATTTTTGATTCCTGTAATTAGAACATCCTTTTAATGCAAAAGATTTTTAAAAAATCAATAATTTTAAAATAATAATTTATTATTTGCATACATAGAATAAATCCAAAAACGTTAAGACACAGTCCTCAATATTCTACCATTATTCCATAACATATAGGATCACAACTTTTAGTGGCCATATGATTATGATACAAAAGATACACATTTCAGAATTAAATGTAGTCTCTTTGAAAACAGAATATTAGATAAATGTTTATTGCTGGAAGATATGGGAGGCTTTTTGTTTTTTATTCCTTTTTAAAGAACTGTTTTTTATTTTAAAATTATACATCACTTGTTAGAAAGAATGAAAAATTACTGACCATACAAATTAATATTATTTTTAGTTAAAGCTGCTAAAAAGACAAGAACTATTTTATGGATTATTAACCAAAGCATATAAAAATGCACAGCTACTAATGCTGATTCAAAAAAACCACTCCACAAATACAGAAAGCCAAATAATATTTAATAGATCAAAGAAAATATAATATGTCTGTGTGTATGGCGGACGTGGCCCAGTATTACTGATGATAAAACGACACAGAGCAAGTGTGACAAAGAACAGAAGGATTAAAATTTTTGATGGAATATTTTGATAGAAGAAAATGAAGACAAAAAATTATTCGCAAACATGCAAGGACCTAGGTATGATGGAAAGGACTGAGAATCCACTGACAGAACCCAATCATGACGAGACATGGAGAGCTATTTATGGTTACCTTTTTGCTCATCAGAGATTTCAAGAAATACAAGAAACTGTTTTACATTCCTAGGGGAGCAGAAGCAAGTAAAATGACAAACTTCGGGCACAGATGGATACACCAAAAGAGGCAAATAAACAAGATAAAACAGTTATCTGAGCCCAGACTTAGCGCATTTGTAACTTTGTAACAGAGACAAAACACTAAAGAAAGGAAGCAGCAGACCATGCATCTAAGCCTGGATGAATATACTGAGATAAAATAAGYGTCAAAACTTCAACTAAAACTCAAACCAACTGTTTAACACCCAGGAAAGATATAAGCATAGGGCAGGCTGGTAGAGCCTGGGCCAAATGCATGCGGTTGTGGATGCTGACTAACACTTCCGTTATCTAACTGTCCAATGACCTCTTTCCCTGGCGCTTCTGTTGTAGGCAGATTACCCAGAGAGAAGGGATGTAGCTTGGGTACCTCTGCAGTTTCTTACACAGGTGTGAACACACACAAAGAATTAATTTACTTTCTCTCCTAGCACTTTATTCTCTTTCTGCTATTTCTTATTTTCTTACTCTCTCTTCTTATACTGTGACCATCAACTGGCCTTACAGACTCTGTCAGGCTTTCTGCGCCTCATGTATTTGAAGAGTTTACTGTGAGCTTTTCTTAAAACTTTTTCTGGTCATTCTTACTGTGTTTTGACATTCAAACCACCAAACTTTATGATCCTTTCTTTTTTTCATTTGGACATTGCTTCAGGTCTTTGATAGATGCCTTTTTACTTCTAATAGTCTCCATGCYTGTACTGTTGTATTTCTCTTTGCTGCCCATTCTGCCTTCTTTTTTTTAACAAGCTTCCTCAATAACCATGAAGGAACCAGAGTGGCACCATGAGTGGAGCACTTCATGATAGTTGGGTTTTGTTGAYGTTTTGAGGAAGCTGCCTTTACAGTGTCAGCAGATTTAGTTATCTCTAAACCGAGTTGTGATCACAAAAGTCTAGATCACAAAAGTCTAGTCCTGCTGACTCCGGATTCTTATGCAAAGTGATTTTTCCATATTCTGTTTTGAGGAACTTCACTCAAAGGCCTTCGCAGATCAGATGTGCAGCCTCTCTTTTACCTGAGCAAATGCCTAATAAAAATTTAAGAAAGAGTCTGCTGAAAACTGTATTTAAAAACAAATGTTTAAGATTTTGGCTTTTCTCAAAGACTTCAAGTTCATAAATCTCTACATCTCAAAAAACCTCTCCTTCTCTCTCAGCACGTGTGTATTTATGTCGAAAGCACCATGTTGAGGAAAACTTCACATGAACTAATCCAGGTGAGGAAATATCATCATCATCACTGGCTTACAACTTTTTTCTTTCACTTATAAAGCTGTTTTAAAAGGCCCTAACATGCCACTAGACATTCAWCTTTTCTTAATCAGCAATATTAAAATAAATTTAAAGACTTATAACTAGATGCCATAAAGAAGACAATTTATTGATGTCTTCATATTTAGGAACCAAAGACAGTTTATCTTTGGACATATGCATCTTAACAGAGAAAAGTTATTTTAAAGCCCTTTACAATACCTATTTTGTAGGAGTACCAGTCTAATTTCTACACTGAAAAACAGTGTATAAAAAACAGTCTATAAAAAATATTGTGGAAGTTTGTCAGTAATAAACAATGCTAAAAGGAAAAAAAAGACAAAAAGACATGTTCCTGTTTGAAGGTCAGGCAAGTTTGATTTATACAAGATCCCAGTGAGAGTCCYCCTAATTCCAA
Source organism: Apteryx rowi (assembly GCF_003343035.1). Lineage (NCBI taxonomy): Eukaryota > Metazoa > Chordata > Aves > Apterygiformes > Apterygidae > Apteryx > Apteryx rowi. The sequence goes on from NW_020449786.1 coordinate 20,887, forward strand.
CTTTCCATCCCCAAATACTATTTTAAAGATTGGTGTCACCCCAAAAGGGTCTAAAGTGATACTTTAAATGCTTTCTTGAACCAGGTTTGGTCAAAAAATTAGAAGATGTTCTAGTCATTTATTAAAGAATTAGCATAAATCAAAAAATAGCTCATCCTACACCTACAGTTTTGAAAAAAAAAAGAAATAACTTCTACATAAATGTTCAAAATTCAAAAATTGAATGTCATCCTGATTTGCATCAYAATATTCTCCTATATATATATATTTATTTATTTATAAAATCACAGTTTAAATGTAAAAATCCTGTAGAGAAGACATATACCAGTCTCCTCAAAGAATGGCTACAGGAAACAAAACGCTTCAGAATACTTTTTTTCACTGCTAATTTCTATGGGAAAATCCATTTCAATAGCTGTGAAACTGAACAGACCTATCTGTGATTTCAGCCATCTAGGCTTTTAAAGTAATAGGCAAATGTTATTTGTAGACAATATGTAGATGCCTTCCTCTTGTGTAATGAGTTTCACAGATAAGACAGACAAAATATACAGAGGGAAAAGATTTTGTAATAAACACTAGTGATTTCACTGTGTGCTTACATTTTTAACAAGGTAACTGCATTACATGTCTCCAAACACTAAGTAATTTAGCTGGATTACTTACAAAGATTCAGATTTTTACAAGGGGAAAACAAAACATGCAATACTAATCTACTCTAAATCTAAGCTAAATATTCCCCCCCCCCCGCAAAAAAAAAAGAAACCTGAACTGTCACATGCATTTGCTACAATTTCATTTTCTAAGCAATTGTATGAAAATAACCATTACTTTGCAACTCATCTTCAGGGCAGGTCCATCCTGTGCAGAGAGACAGATATGCAATCTTATAACTAAAGGCAGTTTCATAATAAGAGTATTTTAAAGTGAGACAATGTCCAAACACACTGGTTTATTAATTTTGACATTTTCTGGAAATCCATTGGTTCATATGATGCTGTCATTAGTGAGTGCCTCTCAGGTTCTGGAATGAGTGATTACAGTATGGGAAATAATCCCAAAATAATAAAAGCCTCCCAAATAATCAGCTGACGTTTTCTTTTGAAATTTAGCAAATTGGGTCCAAATCTCTCTTCTATTCTATAGTGTTAGTCAGCTAGTCCAAAGAAAACTCTATTTCTTAAACAATGCCAAACAATTTCAACAAGAGAAATTGAGAAAGTTCTGTCCTAGAGCAGCCAAAAACCTGGTGATTTGGGATGCAGGTCCAAGTCAAATAAAACAAGTGAGATTTAGCTATTCTCTAATAATCACATGCTTGGCTTTCTGTCTTCATTGTATAACTGAAGGGGAACATTCCCGCTTTTAATAAAGCAAACAGAAAAATAAGATCCCATGACCGTTATACAGGCCATCTTGATATTAACCCCTTGAGTCTCTGCCACTGGAGCTCATGCAGTATTTGTTGTCATAGTCCATAAGTAGCAAAGAACTAGACAGGAATAACTAGAAGACATTGAGATATACTTTTTTTGCTCAAATTTTACATAAAAAATTTGCTGACAAAAGTAGAAAAGTTAGATTCACGACAGCTAGGTTCTACAGCATTTCTGAAAGTGTATGTCATCTCAGGCAGAAGAAYGCTCTTGCCCATTCTGCCATGCCCTTCCTTTCCACAGCCTATTTCCCCTTTCACCTGTCCCACAACTCATTTTCTCTGACCCCTTATCTCAGTCCTAGTCTCACTGGAAAGGTAAGCTAGTCTTTCCTCCTCCAGTTCTCATCTTTTTGCATGACTGTATCCCCAGACAGCTCCTTGCTCCTGTTCCTTCTGTGTGGTTTCAGTTCTCTGCTTCATACTGCCACGTTTTATCCTACTCCCTCCCAAAGCATCCACTGCTCCACATTCATATTCCTTTTTTTCATTTCCTTGTTTTATTCTCTCTTCTCTAGCTTTTTATCTTTCATTACTGTATCTCTCCTGGTGCTGTATCGCTGACTCTTTGACCAACTGGTCTCTGACCAACTTTGCTTCCCGCAGGCAGCCTGGCTCCTTCCCTCCCTGTTTTCCTCTAGCCCCTGGTTCCTTCTCTCCCACACCAGCAAGCACCAGCACTGCAGCCTCTGCTGCCATTCTCCTTCTCTATAGCCAAAGGTGGTTTCCACTCACTATAGACTGCATTTTACTGCCATCTCCTCCCCATTTACTTCCCCAGATCCTAATCTTAATGTATCCTATCCATAGAGATCCAGTCTCGGGTCCCTTCTCCAGTTCACAAGATGACAGTCTTAATTTTCCTCCTTGAACCTAACTAAACCCATCTCTCAGCACTGTCTGCTATTTCTGGCCTCATCTTTTAAAAAATGCTGATCTGTTTTGGCTGATATGGAGTAGTAAGCATCCGAGTCCGACATTTGTCATGGTAGATTTTGACTCCTAAGATCAAATTTTGGAAGAGTTACTTTWTAACCAAAAATAGCATTACATAAGAAATTGTATACTTCAGCAAGATTAGTAATGGACAATATTGTGAACATGTCTGATAATACTAAGGAAATTATTACACTTTTATAAAGGCAGCCATTAAAAGCCCAACAGTGCTGACAGTTAAATAATTAGGCCTCAAAATCACATTTTTTTAAAAAAACAATACATGCACTGTTCTCTTCTAATCCTTCTAAGTCATATCAGCCTACATAAAACTCTGTGCTAATATATAGATTACTTCCAGTGTATGAACTACTTCATTTAAGGCTTGCTTGAGTGTGTACAGGGCACTAGATTGTACACGGTAGAGATAATAACTATGAAATGTATATTTCTTTTATAATTATATTCCTTCTCTCTATATATATTCTATTTATCTCCTAATGTATTTTACTTCACATATATATCTAATACCACAATTATTGCTATACATATTAAATTATAACTTCATACATACACTTATGTGTATATATATTTATCTACAATATTTTGATGTTAAGAGACAGTGCCAAACCTGATAATCCACMCTGTAAGCAAACAGAAAAGAAACAAAAGACAGAGCATGGAGAAGTGTACTGCCAAGCATCAGACAATTAGAATACCAGATTTCCTTCCAGTCGGATCTTATTCACTATACCATCATCGTCTTTCTTTGATTGGAAAAGTGAGCTTTTAGACTGTGCCAAAAGCATAGGCTGCAGACTTTAGAAATGATACTGTACATTCATATTCCAGAGCACGAACACACAATGTGATAGATATGTTAGGTCACTGCTTGTAAATCTGCAGCTTGAAAGAGGCAGTCACTTCTCTCTTCTGCCTTAATGCATGGAAGTCATGTATAATAGTTTTATAGCCATTGTAAATTCTTCAGCTGTAGAAGGAAAGAGGTAAACTAATAGGAGTAGTGGTACTCGAGAAAGAGAACATTTAATAGCTTATATTTGATATTCTTTTCATTTTTCTCAACCAGTCAGAAAAATCCTAATGATTTTTTTTGTTTGGGATGTATACTTTTGTACAATGAAACTAGGATTCGGGAAACAAAGTCTAGATGTATAGATAATGTCTAAGACAAAGTTTAGATAATGTCTAGATAATAAAAATAATTATTTTCAGAATCACAAACAGAACTAGATCATTTAAGCATAGCTTCTTGAACCCTATAATGAACACACAAGCCATATAGTACCAGAATACTTTCAATATACCATCAAGTTTTGACTGATGGTACTTTACATAAATGTGGCATAAAATTATTCCCCTCAAAATTTGGTGGAAAAGACAGAATGCAGCAAAGCCGAAAGATTCCCAGGGATTAGATCAAAGTGGGAAGCTACAAAAAAATATCTGGCATTAACTAAAGTTAAAATAGACTATACAATAAAGATATTATCTTATGTTAATTATYAAAATGTTATTCTCATGCTGATTAAAAGAAAAATAGATTCTGAACATATGGCTGAGATTTTTATGAAGCACAGCTAAGAATAAATTTACAAATCAAAATATATAGCCAAAGTACATGCAAATACTATGTCACAGAATAAGAAGCCAAATAACTGAAGAACACCAATGTTGTAAAATAGAAGCCTGAAATGTTCTAGGAAACATTTCTTTTCACAAAGAGAAATTAAGCTTTGGAGCAGGTGGCTGCCCAACTTTATGCAATTAAATGGAACTTGGGTGGGCTGGAAAACCATCAGCCTTTTCCTCAGTGTTGAAGAAGACAACCAAGGACAACTGTTATCTCAGGTGGGCCAGCTATAGCCATAACTGTTTCACTCCTTTGAGGGCAATAGCAGGTTGCTCAACTGAACTAGCCCACTTGAACATATTGTCCTGGACAACCTAAACATTGCATTTATGACACTAAAAGCCTAAGTATGAGGGTGTGGGAGGTTAAACATATGTAGAGCTGTAAATCTGCCATTAGTCATCAATATCTAATGACAAATCTATAACTAGCCTCTTATCACAGCAGAATTAAACATAATGACTAGGTACTTTAAAATGATTAGCCTTTTAATCCAAGGTCCTTGAAAGATCAAGGGTATAAGCAAAATGATTTTGAGGCAACCATATGGAAATACTATACAGGCATACCTTGTTTTATTGTGCTTCGCTTTATTGCACTTCGCAGATACTGTGTTTTTTACAAATTGAAGGTTTGTGGCAATCCTGTGTTGAGCAAGTCTATTGGTGCAATTTTTCCAAAAGCAGGTGCTCGCTCACTTCGTGTCTCTGTGTCACATTTTGGTAATTCTCACAATATTTCAAACTTTTTCATTATTATTATATCTGTTATGATGATCTGTGACCAGTGATCTTTGATGTTACTATTGTAATTGCTTTTGGGTGCCACGAACCGTGCCCTGTAAGATGGCAAACTTAATCAATAAATGTTGTGTGTGTTCTGACTGCTCCACTGACTGGCTGTTCCCCCTTCTCTCTCCCTCTCCTCAGGCCTCCCTATTCCCTGAGACACAACAATATTGAAATTAGGGCAATTAATCATCCTACAATGACCTCTAAGTGTTCAAGTGAAAGGAAGAGTCGCACATCTCTCACTTTAAATCAAAAGTTAGAAATGATGAAGCTTAGTGAGGAAGGCATGTCGAAAGCCAAGACAGGCCAAAAGCTTGACCTCTTGTGCCAAGCAGCTAGCCAAGTCGTGAATGCAAAGGAAAAGTTCTTGAAGGAAATTCAAAGTGCTACTCCAGTAAATACACAAATGATAAGAAAGTGAAACAGCCTTATTGCGGATATGGAGAAAGTTTTAGTGGCCTGGATAGAAGATCAAACCAGCCACAACATTCCCTTAAGCCAAAGCCTCATCCAGATCAAGGCCCTAACTCTCCTCAATTCTATGAAGGCTGAGAGAGGTGAGAAAGCTGCAGGAAGAAAGGTTTGAAGCTAGCAGAGGTTGGTTCATGAGGTTTAAGGAAAGACGCCATTTCCATAACAYAAAAGTGCAAGGTGAAGCAGCAAGTGCTGATGTAGAAGCTGCAGCAAGTTATCCAGAATATCTAGCTAAGATAATTGATTTAGGTGGCTACACTAAACAACAGATTTTTAGTGTAGACGAAGCAGTCTTCTATTGGAAGAAGATGCCACCTAGGACTTTCATAGCTAGAGAGGAGAAGTCAATGTCTGGCTTCAAAGCTTCAAAGGACAGGCTGACTCTCTTGTTAGGGGCTAATGCAGCTGGTGATTTTAAGCTGAGCCAATGTTCATTTACCATTCCGAAAATCCTAGGGCCCTTAAGAATTATGCTACATCTACTCTGCCTGTGCTCTATAAATGGAACAACAAAGCCTGGATGACAGCACATCTGTTTGCAACATGGTTTACTGAATATTTTAAGTCCACTGTTGAGACCTACTGCTCAGAAAAAAAGATTCCTTTCAAAATATTACTGCTTGTTGACAATGYGCCTGGTCACCCAAGAGCTCTGATGGAGAGATGTACAACGAGATTAATGTTGTTTTCATGCCTGCTAACACAACATCCATTTTGCAGCCCATGGATCAAGGAGTAATTTCAACTTTCAAGTCTTATTATTTAAGAAATACATTTCACAAGGCTGTAGCTGCCATAGATAGTGATTCCTCTGATGGATCTGGGCAAGGTAAATTAAAAACCTTCTGGAAAGGATTCACCATTCTAGATGCCATTAAGAACATCTGTGATTCATGGGAGGAGGTTAAAATATCAACATTAGCAGGAGTTTGGAAGAAGTTAATTCCAGTCCTCATGGATGACTTTGAGGGGTTCAAGACTTCAGTGGAGGAAGTAACTGCAGAAATGGAAAAATAGGAAACAGCAAGAGAACTAGAATTAGAAGGGGAACAGAAGATGTGACTGAATTGCTGCAATCTTGTAATAAAACTTTAATGGATGAGGAGTTGCTTCTTATGGATGAGCAAAGAAAGTGGTTTCTTGAAATGGAATCTACTCCTGGTGAAGATGCTGTGAACATTGTTGAAACAACAACAAAGGATTTAGAATATGACATAAACTTAGTTGATAAAGCAGCAGCAGGGTTTGAGAGAATTGATTCCAATTTTGAAAGAAGTCCTATTGTGGGTAAAATGCTATCAAACAGCATTGCATGCTACAGAGAAATTCTTTGTGAAAGGAAGAGTCAATCGATGCAGCAAACTTCATTGCTGTCTTATTTTAAGAAATTGCCATAGCCACCCCAGTCTTCAGCAACCACCACCCTGAYCAGTCAGCAGCCATCAACATCGAGGCAAAACCCTCCATCAGTAAAAAGATTACAACCTGCTGAAGGCTCAGATGATGGTTAGCATTTTTTAGCAATAAAGTATTTTTTAATTAAGGTATGTACACTGTTTTTTCAGACATAATGCTATTGCACACTTAATAGACTAGAGTATAGTGTTAACATAACTTTTATATGCATTGGGAAACCAAAAAATTCACATGACTCACTTTATTGTGATATTCACTTTATTGTGGTGGTCTGGAACCAAACCTGCAATATCTCTGAGATAATGCCTGTACTTTGTTTTCATGCTTGAAGGTTCTTCAACCCTATTCAGCACTGAGAAGTGTTTTGGGACWGTCAGTGCTTTGAGTGTCTTCTAATAATATATCATGGAAAATATTGGGAAATTCTGCCCTCTTGGGTATTTCTGCTCTCTGTACTAAGTAGCATAGTTCTATGTCATGGCATATTTGCTGACTGTGGAACCACAGAAGTATTGTATCATTTTGTTTGTAATTGCATAACTTTCATATGAAGGTCAAAGGTTTACCTTTTTCTTTAATATGTGTTTTTAAAAAGCAACTGGTCTTATAAACACTCTTATCAAGACTCTGATTGAATAACCTGGGAACAATGGTAAGCAGCATAAAAAGTTTAGTATTTCATTTTAGCAGGAGCGGCTTTGGACCAGAAATAAGGCATGCGACCAAGATCTTGTATTTTCTTTCAAATGTAGTGTTTCAAGCTCAAACAAAATTTTTTATAAGGGGTGGGGGAATGGAGGAGATGGTAAGAGATCAGAGTACTGAATTGCAGCTCCCTAGTACACAGGAAAGTTCCTAACCCAAGTTCAGGCTAGAGTCCCTCCTGTACTTCATCAAGATTCCTGACTCAGTACATTAGCATTACTAAATTTCAATACTTACTAAAGTTGACACTGTCATTCGTAGCGAAAACTGAATTGTTCAGTGCAATGGTGTTATTTAGGACAACTACCTGAAAGCATGCATTAACTGGGTTAAATTAAAAGAATTTTATAAATACAATGTACACCTATCAGACCTTGTTTGGCCAAACTGCAAGAAGGAAGAGGACGTATGTAGCAACCAGGAGAAATTTTAGATGACCACAAAAACTGTCTGTCAGGAAAGCTCACTAATGTTTGCAAACAACCATCCATAAAGACAAAGGAAGTTATTCCTAGAAATAGTTGAATGCAATTCAGTTTTGAAGAAATTTTAAGATTTTGAAACGTTTTTCCTCTAAAGCTGAACAAAAGTAAAGCTTTCTAGAACTCCCCATGAAATGCATTCCTCAAAATGTTGTCATCAGACTAAGATGTCACTCATCAGGTTAAAATATGTAAATGAAAATATATACATGAAAAATAAAGTATTTTATTTGATGACATGTAAATAGTTACAATAATTCACTACAGCTATTGGTGTCAAAATAAAATAATTGAAATATGCTTTTATTTTTAGATAAATTAAGGACRGCTTTTACTTAGTCTAAGAAATCACAAAGGCCCCCATACACGTAAATCTATAAAAATCTTCCTCTACCCAGACTACTTCCACATTAACCATTTCCTTACTTTCCATTTCCTTACAAGCAGCGAAATGACAGATATCTTAGTTAACCTTGGACAACAAATCTTTTCCATCGCAACAGAAAGAGTAGTGAGGGTGGAGCTAGATATCACCAGCCAAATGTTGTAATAGCAACTGCTTCCTTCCATTCTCTTTCATTCTCCTCCACCCATTACCTTCAGTAATTTGCAAAGGATATTGCCTACATACCTACACAAAATAATTTCACAATTATATACCATCCCCTGTGGCTTCCAATGGAAATAAAGCTGCCTGGTTTTCACTTAGGGATGTAAGAAAAGCCTTTACTAGACTTTGAAAAAGGCCTCAATCTCAAAAGTTCAGTGATAAATACAACATAGAAAGAGGCAGAACAGCCAAAGGAAAGAGTGACTGGGAAAGACTGGTGCCTATCCTTAGAGGGTTGAAGATAAGTCACCTCAAACCTCACAGACTATTCGGGCAAATGTACAAACAATGAGAAATTTTTGTCCTTGCTGATCCAGCCTAATCCACCAGAATAAGTAAGCAAATACAGCACTAACCAAAAATGTTTCATAAGCACCAACAAGAAGTTTCTTTCAGGGCTCAGAACAYGCCAAGAACTTAACAGAAAAAAAAATCTTACATTAACAAAACCAGTCTCAACATAAAAATAATACTGGCCTTCAATAACAGGACAATTACACAATATGCTAAGGACTTTCAGTCAGGAAAATGAGTAACTACAACTGTTCCTTCATAAGTCTGATCCAGCTGATATTACTGAAAACTGGAGGGAAAAGTCACGGGACTGGCGTATTAGATATAAGTTGTTACTATCTGTTCAGGAGTGAGGCAACCTGAAAACAAGAGGAGGACTGCATGTAAAAACTGCAAGCTGCATATTACCTTTGAATGGCTGTTTGATGTAACCATTTTTTGTCTGTGCTCTTTTTGTTCTTTCTGCTAGGTCACAGATGAGAAGGGCTAAGGACACATCTGAACTCAATAGCAAACTTTAGAAAGGAGTTTTAAAATATAAGAAAGAAAATGATAATCCCTAAACAACTTAATATGCCAGGCACTGGCTGAACAAACTGAACAGACCCTTAAAAAAGGATTAGCAAGGAACCATATAAACATGAAGGCAAGGCAGAGAAAGAGACCCCCTTGCAGTAAAGTATTATAGTGGAAATACAATTAAGAAACATATACTGGGAAGAAAGAAGAATATGGGAGAGCAGAGGGGTTGGAAAAGGCAGCAGAGAAGATGCAATGGAATTCAAGGAGGAATTATGATAACACATCAATGTCTGCAAACATCAGCAACAGACAGAATGATCCAAAGATGCAAAAGATTAGAAGAGACAGAACTAGAGATTCTGTACTTAGTCAAGCTAAGGAATGAGGAAAAATGACTGAGAAAAATGAGACATTTGCATCCAATTGCATGAATCTATATACCAAAATGTAGAAATTAATGCTAGAAGACAGCTTCCTACAAGAACCAGGAACTAAAACAGCTACACTATGTAGCAACATAGGGAAGACACTCAGAGAACTGGAGACCTTCAACAGAGTTCTTCCAGTTCTGACAGACAGAAGAGCTCATTTATGGGGTAACAAAAATCAAGGACTGATGCTGTGAGAAGAGAAAACTACAAAAAGATTCTTCTTGATCAGTGGACTTGGATAGACACAAGCATCTAAGGGAATAATCTTGCTGGAATAAACGATAAAAAAGCTTTAAATTAAAAACATTTGGAAAACCCATTTTAAGTCCTTTTAATCTCCTTGTTTGATTCTCATACCAGGAGGAAAAAAGTTACATCAACAAGGTTAAGGAGTATACAATCACCAGGAGATAGACTAGCATAGAAATAAACGTTAATATTGATGAAAGGAACAAAGCAATTATAGATGATGAGGTCAACAAAACATCTGTACTTACTCAAGCTAAGAAATGAGGAAAAATGACTGAGAAAAAAAAGAGATGTTTGCATCCAACTGCATGAATCTATATACCAAAATGTAAAAACAAATTCTGCAAGGCATAGAACTGGATTTAACAGGATGTCAGAAATATGGTGGAACTGCCATCATGACTGAAATGCTGTATTTAGTGGATAATAAGAGACCGAGTAAACATGAAGATGGTGAAACATCGTTGTACAATATAAATACATATAAATTACATTGGAAATACGCAGGTGCACAGACAAAACAAAATTGATCTGGATCAGAATCAATTTGTGGAAGAATTATAAGAGAAGTCCTATTACTAAAGACCACCAGACTAAACACTGAAAGTTAAGTTTACTGCTTGGGAACAATCAACATGCTAAACTACTTGCAGAGACATTTTTGTACCTACATTATGCTTCCCATGCTCAAATTGCAGTGCTAGCACACACTGAGCAAGCTCAGGTGCTTCTGTATTCAGGATGTAGAATGCTGCTTCGTATCAGCAGCATGACAACAATTTGTAATAGGCAACAATATATTGACAGCAAAGCCAATTGTAAATATACTTATAATGGCTCCATAGTTCTACTGAGCATGGCATCATTAATGCAAGTCCGGGCAACTGAGACTTGGGTATAATAAAAGGATCTACAGTTACATAGTTAGAAAGAGAATAAAGAAAGAGAAAATGAGTTGCCATATAGGAAGCCTATGATTAAGGATAATATAGGTATGGTTAAGCAGCTAACTGAACATTTGCCTTCATTTTGAGGAAGGGTATAATGTCGAAATGGAAACATAGCCTGAATAGCTAAAAGGAGAGGGAGTGCTGAAATCTAAATGACCATATCTGAAGTGGAAACTTCCAAGATTTTAGTTGTGTTGATTAAAGGTTAAACTGCCATCCCAGAACAGTGAAAGAGATTTTGCACAAAACCATAAATCTATTAGCAATGTTTTTAATTAAACTATTAACTTGAAAGTGTTATTATTTGATCAGAGAACAGAAATCACAGTACTTGAATTTAAGAATAGTAATGGGAGAGTAATCCAGACAAATTTTGGCAATTATAACCCAGTAACGAATGCTTCAGCACTTTTTGAAAAAAAGCATTAAAATACAAAGTAAATGGAACAGGGCTAGACTGTAATATGGATTTACCAATAACAAATTGTGCTGGATTACCTGAAGACTGATTTCCTAGATATAGGAAAAGTAATAGATCTGCCTGCTCTTTACCAATATGTTATTGTGCTATACAGATTTTATACATGCATGCACATGTTTAAAAGATAGTGTTACTACCAGAGCTGCAAAGAATATAAAGTTGCATTGGAAAAGAAGCTATTTGGCTGAAAGGAGATCACCATGGAGTTCATTACAGAATGTCGAATTGATAAGCAAATGATGAAGAAGAGCTGGCATATTTCCAGAAGAGACTAAAGAAAGAAAATAATAGGTTAAGTATATTCCTGTACATTGGAGGAGAAAAGGAGAAAAGAACTGTGCTTCTCATGGGATACTTCAAACTGACTGGTACACACAAATTTTTACACTAAATATCTTTAGAATTCCTTAAAAAACATTGGTAAGAGTGCACTGTCAGAAGCTGTTAAATATACTGCAGAAAAAGTCCTAGTCTAGTTTATCCAATATATTCTATTCTACATTCAACTTCTTAATGAATAGAGAAGCTTGTTTACATAACTAAAAGCTATGCCTGTTTGGGGCAAGTGATCATGATTTGAATATATTTATTAAAAGTAAACAGAACACATTGGCTGAGAGTAAAAACAGTGGAAGTAACTGTGGAAACAATTCACAAGATGGCCTGTGAGTTTTGCTYGAAAAGTTTTAAGGTCCGCAAATTTCAAAACATTAAGAAATACTAGCCTAAAAGTGTGCACAGGCAAAGTTTGTTGAAAACCTTTAAACTGGGCATTAACAGTGCAGAAGAAGCAAAAGTATGTAATACAATTTTCTTGTGTGTTTTGGGGAAAAGCTAGATCATTTATTCATATATAACAATGGGGACTGTTTTCCAAGCATCTCAAAGAAGAGTATGTTCAATAAGTCACTGAACTAAAATATTTATAAAAATGTGATGATCAGAAAAAAGGGAATTTTAAAGGCCTGGCCTCAACGAAAATTTACAGCAACATTCATGAGTCACAAAACATCAGAAAAATTCCAGAGGACAGAAGAGAGATAATATTAAACTTATGGTATGCATTATGCAGGATGCCAGAATGGGTTATTAAAATTTTATCCTGCTATTCTTAATTCAGAATCTTTTGACTTTTTTTTTTTTTTTTAAATACTTGGAATCCAGAGGTTCCAAATCTCATAAAGGTTCATCTATAAAAATAAATGTAATTATCTCATTCTGCTCATATTGAGTATTACTAATTCTCTGCAACCAATCCAGGATGTGGATCTGAGCATCATAACTATGCTTTTTAGAAATCATTCAAAATACCCCAGATGAAACTGAGGACTATTTAGGGTATGTTTGTGATCTATTACTTTTGAACTTTTAAGGATACCATATCTTGTTTTCTTTATTTCAAAACATGCTAAATAAGCAAAAGAAAAACAATATACTCACCACTGGTCTCATTCATCTAGTCTTTTCCATAATACTTCCCTTCCTAACATCTTGCATTAAGATAAGAGTACCTACATGGTCTTATATTCTGAGATACAGATTGCCTGATCAGGAAGAAGTAGATGAGGCCTTCTTTAGAAAGCTGGAAGAAGCCTCACTTCGCAGGCTCTGTTCCTCATGGGGGACTTCAACCATGCCAATATCTGCTGGAAGGGCAACAAGCTATCCAGGAGGTCTCTGGAGTTCATTGATGACAACATAGATGATCAAGGTGCCAATGAGAGAAGACATTCTGCTGGACCTGATGCTTACAAACAAGAAAGAACCAGTTGGAGATATGAAGGTTGGGGGCAGTCCTGACTGTGAGATGGCAGAGCTCAGGATCATGAGAGGAAGGAACAAGGGAAAAACAGGATCACAACCCTAGAGTTAAGGAGAGCAGACTTAGGCCTGCTCAGGGACCTGCTCAGAAGAATCCCATGGGATACAGGCCTGGAGAGAAGAGGAATCCAGGACAGTTTGTTGATTTTCAAGAATCACCTCCTCCAAGCTCAAGAATGGTCCAACCTGATGAGCAGGAAATCAACGAAAGGCAGCAGGAAGTCTACATGTATGAACAAGGAGCTCCTGACAAAACATAAAAAGGAAGCATACAAGAGGTGAAAGAAGTGACAAGTGACCCAGAAGAAATATAGAGATGCTGTTTGAACATGCAGGGATGGCGTTACGAAAGCCAAAGCYCACCTGGAATTGAAGCTGGTAAGGGATATGAAGGGCAATAAGAAAGGCTTCTGTAAGTACATCAGTAGCAAAAAGAAGACTAGGGAAAAAGTGGGCCCTCCGCTAAGAGGGCAGAGGACCTGGTGACAAAGTTACATGGAAAGGGCCAAGATACTCAATACCTCCTTCACCTCGGTCTTTACTGGTAAGACCAGCCTTCAGGAAACTCAGATGTCTGAGACCTAGTGGGAAAGTCCAGAGCAAGGAAGAATTTCCCTCAGTGGAGAAGGATCAGGTTAAAGAACATTTAAACAAACTGGACATACACGAGTCCCTGGGACCTGATGGGATTCACCCACAAGTGCCGTGGGAGCTGGCCAATGTCACTGAAAGGCCACTCTTAATTATCTTTGAAAGGTCATGGTGACTGAGAGAAGTTCTTGAGGACTGGAAGAAAGCAGATGTCACTCCCATCTTCAAGAAGGGCAAGATCCAGGGTACTACAGGTTGGTCAGCCTCATCCCGATCCCTGGGAAGGTGATCAGGTAAATAATCTTGGAAACTGTTTCCAAAAACGTGAAGGACAAGAAGGTGACTGAGGGTAATGGATTTATGAAGGTGAAAACCACACTTAACCAACCTGATAGCCTTCTACGATGGGATGACTGGCTTTGTGGATGAGAAGAGAACAGCAGTTGTTATTTATCTCAACTTTAGCAAGGCTTTTAACACTCTTATAACATCTTATAACAGAAAGTACGAGCTAGATAAGTGGACAGTGAGGTGCACTGAAATCTGGCTGAACAGCCAGGCTCAAAGTTGTGATCAGCAGCATGAAGTCCAGCTGGAGGCCAGTCATGAGTGGGGTACCCCAGGGACCCTCCATCATAAGATGTTTAACATCCTCATTAATGAGCTGGATGATGAGATAGAGTGCACTCTCAGCAAGTTTGCAGACAATAAAAAATTGGGAGGAGTGATTGATACACTAGATGGTTGTGCCATCATTCAGAGGGACATCAGCAGGCTGGAGAAATGGGCAGAGAGGAACTTCAGGAAGTTCAACAAAGGGAAGGGCAAAGTCCTGCACCTGGAGAGGAATAAACCCCTATGTGCCAGTTCAGGCTGGGGACTGACTAGCTGGAAAGCAGCTTTGCAGAGAAAGACCAGGGAGTCCTGGTGGACAAGCTGACCATGAGCTAGCAACGTGCCCTTGCAACAAAGGCAGCCAACAGCATCCTCGGCTATATTAGGAAGTGTGTCACCAGCAGGTCGAGGGAGGTGATCCTGCCCCTCTACTCAGCACGGGTGAGGCCACATCTGTAGTGCTGCGTCCAGACCTGGGCAGGTTTCCCAGTATGAGAGAGGTGTGGACATATTGGATTGAGTATAGCAAAGGGCCATGAACATGAGGGCTTTGAAGCATGTGTCTCACGAGGAGAGGTGGAGAGAGCTGGGACTGTTCATGCCTTGAGAAGAGAAGGCTTGGGGGGATCAGGTGTATAAATACCTGATGGGAGGGAGTAAAGACCACAGAGCCAGACTCTTCTGAGTGGTACCCAGTGAAAGGACAAGAAGCAACAGGCACAAACTGAAATAAAAGAAAAACAATTTGAACGCAAGAAAAATCTTTTTTTATAGTAAGAGGGATCAAATGCTGCAAGAGACTGCCTGGAGAGGTTGTGGAGTTTACATCCTTGGAGATATTCAAAATCCAACTAGGCACAGTCCTGGGCAACCTGCTCTAATTGACACTGCTTTGAGCGAGGGAGTCAACCAGATGATCTCCAGAGGTCCCTTCTAACCTCAACTGTTCTATAATTACATCAGACTTTTTTCCCCCCATTCTCACTGTGGTCGACAAGAGGAAGGACATTCTGCCTAGTGAATGTCTTTTAGTTATTTCTGGGTTTAGCTAATGAAAAAGTTACTGGATTGAGAAAGTGGTTTCCTAACTTCAAGCTCTGAATATTTTTGATATAAATCTTTACAAGCCACTAAAACTTTGAACACCATTGCTTTAACCAAGAAAGATCTGACACTAAAACTGAAAAGAAATTGTAGGACTACGGATAAAAGCTGCAACTATTTCAGCTATGTGCTAAAAGTCAAATAGTTCTTTATTTATCTGAGCAACACCTCTCAAATTCCCTAAAAAAAATTAATTAGGGATTTTAATTGTATTAGCACCTGTGAAGAAGTTTATACTTTGTGATGTATAACACAATATAGTTAGAAAATACTGTATCTTCTCTACATTACATTTCTGATGATTTTTTGCTGAAATGCTAGAAACAATCATGCTGCATTTTTCAAAAATCCTGTACTAAGTATTGATCACGAAATCTCACCTTTGCAAATGCATCAAGACTTTTATAGCACGGTCAACAGTTCAACGCAATACCAAGGGATTCATTTTCACAGATGAAAAGCGTAACTGATTTCTTATGCAGAGCAGGTAATTGAATGAATCTAAAAGGTTTCTGAAGCTACGCATTACAAGCAAAAAGCAATCCGGGCTCCTTCCTGATTCTACACTGGAGGAGGACTCAGCGATACACTATCTCTCTCTACTTTCCCATGTGTTAGATTCCACACAGAGAAAGCACAGGCACATAGCCCAGACAGGTGCCACAGCACATCAGAGCAGGAACACAGGACACAGCCTAAATTATGTCTGCGACAATGTTTCTGCACAACTGCTTTATTTACCAATCCAGCTCTGGTATCATCGCATTAAAATTAGGCACACAAAATGCACAAAGTTTGAGCATGAGTCTGTGACCACGGCATCATTAATGTTTTCAGTCTCACTGTTTCTCAGATGCAATTGAAGGACCATCTAACTTTTAAAAAGAGGTATCTTGCACAGTGCTGCCACACAATTTCCAAATTTGTACATGTGAAATGTATTTTCCTCTCATTTTATTAGCTTTTTTTGTAAGAATGGGAGTATGTGCAAGACCTTGTGTGCAAGAGTGTGTATGGCACATGTTCTTTTTGATTTGCTTTACAATGGCTGCCTGAATCAGATTCCAGGATGTTACAGATTAGGCCTTTATTCACTACACCTAATATTTAACACCTTAGCAGTTATAAAATAAAATACTGTATTTTAAGCAATTCTTACCACTAAATACTAAATCAAAGTCCTTTTTTCCTGTTTTTAATCCTAAGAGGGAAGTAGTTGCTACAGCTAAAAAAAGAGAAAAATCAGAATAAAATCAAACTGAAATAACTATTTCTTGAGAGCTATTCCTTTTAATTAAATGACAACGTTTATGAAGTAATGGAAACCTTGCAAATAGGACAAATAAACATGCTCACAGGCAGCCTAACAATGTAGATTATTTTTAGATTTTTCACTTACGGCAGTTGGCTTCATCACAGCTATTTGAACAGTGAGGTGTAAAATCACAAAATTTGTCAGATGAAATACATTCTCCATTCCCACATGAAAAAAGTCCCGGTGCACAGTAAAAAGATGAAGAATTAGTGCCTGTAAACTCTGTTTCCCCTTAAAAAATAGAAAGGAAAATACATGTAAAAACAYATGTATAAAATTGTAAAATGCACTTTTTATCATCTTTGAATATAACAATGTACAAAGCATGTGGAATCGCCTATAAAGTGAGCTAGATTACATCACARTTGATAGAAAATACAATTGATATTAAGTTCTGGGGCCTTTACCAGTGTATTATTCTTGACAGTATTCAAACACTTGAATGAAAATATATCAAAAACACCTTAGAGGTCAATGGCCAAGCTCCAGTTTAGAGGAGAGGCTCTGTGCACAGTCTCTCTCTCACAGCTAGTTCAACAGCCTGCCTTTTTTCCTCACAATCAAAAGCAAGTCTTCCACAAAAATTTTGTGCTGTAACTGGTTTCAGAAACAATTTCTCTGACGAAATAGTGGGTTCAGTTCACAATGAGAATTCCAAAAAGCTGAAGTTGTTTTTATACCACTACTAGCTTGCAACCTCAAACTACACATGAGAAAACACCCCCAATTTAAATGAAGAAAAAAAAAGCAAAGATTACCAATTTTATTTCGGTAGAGTTCTAAAGAGAGAGCCAGTGAGAGAGGAATGACATGCAACTTTTCATCTTTTTTGTTTAAATTAGCTTATTTAGATACTCATAACCATTTTTCAGACAGGTTTTTTTTTTTTTTTTTGAAAAAGCACACCTTGCTAAAAATTGTACCTTTGTGACTGATAAGAAAATATGGGAGTTGTAGGGAAAATAAGTAAAGCAAATTATTTTTTCTTCAAATACCTAGCTATTGCCAATTGGATCATATATGGGGATCAGGGAAACATTAAAAACACAAGACTGCAATTTTCTACTATGCCTTTAAATTTTCTAATCAAGAAGAAATATACCCAGATTTCTGCTGGGTATAACCCATCAGTATTACCACTAACTGCATGTATGTCCACACCATTTTAGAGAAGTAGTCACTACTAATAAAGAGCACCAAGATGCAGCACAAGTCTGACAGAAGGTTATAGTTATTATATGTTTCTATCCATTTCCACTTTGAGATTACAGAGGATGGGCACACAGACAAGTTTAGCAGGACTGTAACTGCTTAACTGTATGTTAGGTATTTGATAGCAATGATGGGTGTATCCCCTTGCCCCAAGGAAAATTCAGCGGAATTTGCCCTTCAGTGGAAGATGTAGGATACTTTGTTTTTATCTCAGCATCCAAATGTGAATAATGGCAGATACCACATAGTAAATGACATCTGGAAATTCCCACGACAGCTTACTTCACAGAAGCTCGACTGTAAACTAGTTTTAGCAGCTAAYGTGTAACACAGGATGAAAGTCTTCATTATAGGGAACCCKTTACTACAAATGGACTTTTTTCTGAGGTTGCTCTACTTTCTTACAGGTATTTTGAAGTTGTCAGTTGAGTCTCAGTTTAATCTAACAGATAGTGTGGAAAATGTATTTCAAAATATCAGAATAGAAGGAATTTAAATAATGTTTAAATAGGATCATATTCTTGGTAGATGTGAACTGGGATAGCTACTAAAATAAATAAATAAATAAATCAGCCACTGAAACTCCGAAAATTTACATGGGTTGAAAATCTGGCCCATGAAGTATTTTAATTTCCTGGCTTACAGAAAGTACATGATATCATACAGCTGAAAGCTACCTCTCTCTTGCTTTTTAAAAATGTACCGTAATGAACTTTAATGAGGCAATATAAAGCCCTGTAACTTTTTGATTGGGATTTTACAATCTGCATAGTTGTAGCGTCTAAATAAGATTATGCAGAAACCAAGCTGCCCATGAAAGGTTAAAATATTTGTGAACAGAGCTACTCTTTCATTGAATTACTTTGTTTGAAGAAGTCACAAATTATCCACATAACTAGAACAATTTTCCTGAAAATACTTTTCAACAAAACRAAAAAAAAATTGCAGCACAACGTTTTGTCCTGCAGGTCTATTGAAAGCTACAGAGCTTGCCTTTGCTTTCTTGGCTGATACCTGAAAGTGGTTTATTCATAACTCCACATTCCTCTGTTACACTGATATCATCAACAGCAACGGTAGCATTTTTTGATGGAATTGTAGCTTGTAAAATTATCTGTAAATACAAAGAAATAAATAAGCTCATTAAAGATGACATTACAAAAAGATACATATATATTCCCTTATAATTTACTACATCTGTACAGGAAGTAAATACTGCCTACAACCAACTCTGATTATCATTAGCCAGCAAAAACTGTGATTGAAATTTGAATGCTAAGACAGAAGTCAAAAAYGTACTGCTTAACTCTCAAAAGTCATAACTACCTTTACAGAAAGCTATGTAACCCAAATCATCCAGTTTCAACCACAAGTGGTAACAACCATCACTACCTGAATGAACTGTTTTCCTGGTGGAACCATTAGAAATCATACACCTTTTAAAATAAGCTATTCAGGGTACCCAAATGTGGGGGTTTACAGCTCCATTTAATTGAGACAAGAATTCATCTATACTATGTCTGCTGAAGTCAACAAGGCATTTCCATACAACAAATCCATGCTGTGTGTTGCGTGTGTTAAGATATATTTTAAAACACAATGTGTAAGATTTTCTGCCAGCTAGCAAATTCATTATTGATTCTCCTCATTTCCAGTTTTCTACCTATAAATAAAGCTAAGATACAAAGATATGAAGATTTTTTTATTTTAAAAAAATCACTTTTTTTACATGTGGTGCAGTAAGTGTAAGGTTGTAAGGATGCATTTGTAAGCAGAAGGAAATATTCAGCAGATCACAAATGGAAGTAAAGTTCAGTCATAACTTACCAATGACTGAGTTGCTTTCTTAGACCTCATTTTACAAAAATGAGACACAAAATGAAAGGCAAAAACTGGAATTTTGATTTGTTAAATATTAATATTTGAATTGCTGATCCCCCCAACAGTTGCATTCTAAATTTTAGTAAAGTGTAGTTTCCTGAGATTATGTAGAAATAAAATTAAACTCAACAGCTGCTAATTGTTTCTGTGATCAATGCTGCAAGTTGAAGTCCACGGATCTGCACTTATCCTGCCTTTAGCCAACATAATTAGGTCCTCATTTTGAACAGCAGCTTCTATAGCAAGTCCATTTCTTTTAATCTACTGCACAACTCCTGCTTGATTTTTATTATGAAAAGGTGATTCTAATGCACAAAATGCTGAAACAATGTTTTTCCTCTTTAATAGGTACATCTATATAAAGAGCTGAATGGAATTCCATTTTATACAAACATTAAAGAATACAAAATTCTCATTTTATATTTCATTTTTAAAGCAAGTTAATTCTAAAGACCAAATTAGAATAACTGTTTGAAAGCAACAAAAATGTAATTTCTAAATACCTGAAAAGGTAAGTCCTCAGCTACAGTTTCTACAGGTATACTGGCTTTTGTCCACTGCAGATCAGGCAATCCTGAAATGTCACACAGTTTTTCCAAACTGCCATCCAGGACAGTTCTTTTAAAGACATAAAGCTGGGAATCCTGAGATAACTGATACCAAAATCTTACCTGTTGAAAGAATTTTTAATTAATAATTAATAATTTAATTCGCCACTGTAAAAACTTCATCATCAATCTGCAATATATTAAATATTAACTCACATACTTTGTAACACAGAATGACATACACACCCATAGGCCTAAACACAGCTTTGGTATAGAAGAAACAAATCTATAAAGCCATGGCATGCTGAGGAGCAGTATTATGTCCAAAAGTAAAACCATAATAAAAACAAAAAACATTTTTAAAATTTACTTTTAATTTGTATCTATCAGCTGATACAGATTGACTGATATGACCTCTCAACTCATTTTTAATTCATTTTTAGCTTCACCTTAGAAGYTTCTCAGAAAAAATTTTTTTTTTGCAAATACTGAGTACCAGGACAGTTTCAAAAGCATGTTAACCTCAGAGGTGTGACAGTTGAGGTATTTACATGAAAGAAGCCTTATGATCTTCTGTTTCCACGATCAACCTAAATGACAGATGTTTAAAATAACCTACTGATCTCCTAGAACAAACAGATTGATCAATGTATGGGAAGAAAACACAAAGTGTAGGTAGGTGAGACTATAAAAACTAGTTTGCCAAGCAGAAAAGATGAAAAAACAAAGGACTAACTCCACTATCCCTCCCCTGCCGGGGAGGGATCCCCCCTGCCTACAAGGGGAACAATACAGAGTATACCTGATGCCTTTAAATTTGTAAAATATTACCCAGAAAAAAAATCAGCTAATAGAACTGCAAGGAAGAAATGTGATTTTCAAAAACTGATTTTTTTTTCCTTCTTCTGAGTCCTTTCCTGCTTTTTTACATAGTAAGAGACTAAAATTCCTTCATCTGCAAACTCTTCACTTCCCTGCAGAGTCTTGATAATACCTGAATTAAAAAGTAAAAAGAGGCCTTTAAACAGGTCTTCCCACCCTGATTTTCCGTCCATCTTTATATGATCTTACACTGTGTATCTTGGATGCTCACACCACAGACAGGATGTTTCCTATACTTTTTCAGATTACACTAACTTTTAAACAACAGGGCTGATGAATGCAGACCATTTTAGGACAACAGCCAAATGAAACTACTGCATTATTTTGCAGGATGATAACAAATACCAGAAAATCTATCTTTGACCTTAGGACAACCACAGACTTCAGTGAAGCAGATACAGGTGTTATCCAACTTTAAGTTAGACAGAAGATGTAATCAAGCTTTTATTAGAGTAAGATAGCTAACACAGTAGACTCTACAGGTCCTGGAAAAGAATTATGTTAAAGACTGTAACAGGCAAAACAGTCTTCACTCACATAATTTTTGCTTTATTTAATCTATTGCCACACAATAACACAAACTTCCAATCACTAATTCGGGTATAAACAAACACTTAAGAAAACACCCTTCCTCCCCTTCCATCAGGATTAACTTAAGTCAAACATCTATTATGCCCCTTTCCAAGTCTTAACTTCCCGTGTATTCGCTGTGGATTGCACTCAGTCTGGCCCGATTCCTTTGGTGAGGCAACGGGTGGTGCAGGAGGTGGGGGTCAGTGCAAATTGGTTTCTTCCTGCAGCTCCTTCCTCCTTACTCGTTCCCCTCCTCTGCTTCTTGCTTCTTATTCATTTTCCCCTGCTCCAGCATGGGTCCCTCACAGGCCCCAGTGCCCTCAGGCGTGCCCATGCTCCAGCATGGATCATGCTTCATAGGCCTTTGGGGGCATCCCTGCCCGGGGGGGGGCCCCCGGCCATGGTCYCTCGGGGGTGACCCTGCCCCGGCGTGGAGTGCCTACTTCCAAAAGCACATCCCCAGCCGTGTCCTCAGCAGTGTCTCTTCCCGTATGTCTCCTCCCTGCATCTTGCCAAGAGCATCTCCTCACATTTCTCCAAACATGTCTGTTTACATATCTCCTCCCCTTGAAGCCGCTGCTCTTTCTTAAGCACATTTGGGCAGGGGCACAGTGCTCCCCCGACCAGCTGGGTGGGTTGTTTAGGCTGATTTTGGAGCCGTCTGGAACCAGCTGTGAGCAGCACAGGAGGGTTCATGGCCTCTTCCCACACAGGTCACCCCTGCAGCCCTGCTACCCAAACCCTGCCCTTTACGCCCAACAGAGGAACAAAAAGATTTTCCTGAAAAGTACCACAGAGGAAGCTGGGTTTTTTATTTTGGATGCCAAATGTGTTTGTATTTACATACCTAACAGACAAGACCAAATTGCACACATCTTCCAAAAGCTGGTTGAAGATACTCCTCACTTCCCATAATCTGCTTTATTTTTAACTATCACAGATTAAATGGAAAGTCAACCCACTCGACACACGTGCTGGCATAGAGTACTTTGAACCTAGCTGCAGTCTTCCAGGACCCTCCTTCTGAGTGCTACAGTACTAGGTAAAATAAATAACTGCACTGGAAAGCAACACTGAGTAACTTAGCCAGAATGGCTTTTTTTCGCACTTTGAGTTAACAAAATAGTTTAACAAAAGGCAAACCTGTCATCCAAAGCAGAACTTGAATATAAAAGTGCTCATTTCCAGAAGAATAAATCCACGTAAAAGCATAAGCATTAACTCAAGTATATATGATGGTCAAATTAACTTTTTTTTTCTTTTCTAACACAACAGGGAAGCAGTAGTTATGAGTGCCCAGATTCTGATAGAAGTCTTTTCTTCAGCAAATTTTCACATTAACATATGCATTAAAGCTATAGATCTTTTTCCTCCTAGCAAGTTGAACAGCAGGACTGATGAATTTGAAAATTGCTTACGTTCAGAACATTAACTACTAACCTGAAAATCATTATGCATACAGATTCACTACTTTTCACATCAGGTCCTGAATTTAATTTGGCCATAAAATTGCCAAATACACCAAAGATATTACACTTTTGCTATGTGTGAACCAAGAATTTCCTTTTACTTATGTTCTGTAGTACAAGGTAGATCAGCAATTAATGACAGAAGCACTCTTTGTTGCAACACACGTCGTTATTTTTTAAGCTCTGCTGCTTTCATGGTTGGTGGACTTGGCCTTTCAGTTTCCCATAGCGCTTCTTTTTCTCCCACTCTTGAAAATTATGTATTGTACAAGATAATCTCAAAACCTATTAATAAATTGAAATACTTTCATGTGTTTTTTTTTTTCATCAGGCAGCCTAAGGGACACAAAGGAGCAGGTATACAAACATTTCTCAAAATTAGCTGTTTGAAGAACTATACTGTAAACAAACTAGAACCGAGTAAGGTTTGCATTTATTAAATAGCTTTTCAAATGTAAATTGTTTGTTCTGTGTTTTCATTTCATAAGGAATCAAATAAAATTATCTTTACTCTCTATGGCTACATCTTCCACTTTAGGGAGATTACCATGTCCATTAATCTGCCATAGACAGAGAGCTGAGATCAGAAATTTGCTTCTACAATTCTAAAACCTGAGCTAAATGTAGATGTTTGTTAGCTGACAGCTGTAGAAAGACTCAGCTACAAGAAAAAAAAACACAGAAAGAAATTACTTCTGAGCTTCAATCACCAGTAAGGCACAATATAAAATTGTTATCCTTCAACTCCGATTTTTTTCTTTTAAACAACTGGAGCCAAACAACTTGTAAAGCCATTAATAAGCATAGATCTCTTTATGTAGATCCCTTTATCCTCTCAGTGGGACATCCAACAGAGGGCAACATCACACATTTTTACACAGCATAATGCACCAATACATGTCCTAATGAGCAACCCCTACTCTTTGCTCCCTCCCAGAACTAAAAGTCTGCAGTGAAAATGTGGCAGAAAGCCAACCTTCCAGTCTCCAGAAACACTCTTTGCAGACTTGTATGGCTGGATAAGGACTCACACTCATTTTTACTGAGTCTGGGAACTCAAAATAACACAATACGTGCATACTCAAAATTTAAAAAAAGATTATAGTTAACTTTGAACTGCCGAAATGTATGCATATGATCATGGCATTTATGCTTATTTTGCATACAGACCAACCTCTACAATAGATCTAACCAGAAGGATTCATTGATTCACATACCAGTTGTGCCCAGCTCACCTTAAGATTCTAAGATCAAGTTCATCTGTACTCAAAAGCTGCTTATCTACTCAGTATCCAAGTCTATAAAAGAGAAATGAAACTGCCTGAGCCTTCAGGCAACCTTTGTTCTCGAATTTTTAAATCAGTATTCTCTGCTAACTATTCCAAATTAATTCCCTACTGTAAATTAAACAATGTCCCAAGTTTCTTCTTGTGAAGCCCTCAGAGTTTCAATAACATGGCAGCTGTGGAAACTGCCTAAAAATCTCTTCTGTCAAAGTGTCACTCACTCATTACTGGAGAAAAGTCACTTTAAAGTTAGACTATTTGTTGACGATAGTGAGAACAGATCTGAAAGGATTAGAATTTCCATTTTTATGGTTAGTTCAGAATGTTAGCAGACTGCTATTCAGCTTACTTTGAACTGGCTGAAAACAGTAAATTCTTTGCTGTAAAAATTTTATGTTCTTGATTTTTTTTATCCCAAATTGTGAAGACTGTTCAAAAAGCTGTTTTATGCCTAAAATATATATGTATACATTTCCAGGAAGGGAGGAAAGGTGTTAGGAGACCTGAAAGAAAAAAAAAGAAGAAGAAGAAGAAGAAAAAAAAAAAGGCCTATTTCTGTTTGGCTGAAAAGTTTTTGCCCAATTTCCCCTTCTATCTGTGTGTGTGTGGGGGGGGGGGGAACGGCCTCCAGCTCTGGAGAGCTTCCATCCCATGTATGCTGGCCACACACAGAGCCACAGCCCTCAGTCTCCCTGCCTGCCCACCTAAGTTAAAACTGAGTGAGAAAAGGAGCCCAAATGCTCTAGAGAGCCACTGAACCCTCGGCAGTGCAGCTGGCTGCTGCCAGGCTGGGCGTCAGGTGGAGCAGCGCTAGCAGGTATGTCCAATAGAATCACAGAATGGTTGAGGTTGGAAAGGACCTCTGGAGATCATCTAGTCCAAACCCCCTGCTCAAGCAGGGTCACCCAGAGCACATTGCACAGGATTGCGTCCAGGCAGGTTTTGAATATCTCCAGAGAAGGAGACTCCACAACCTCTCTGGGCAACCTSTKCCAGTGCTCTGYCACCCTCACAGTGAAAAAGTATTTCCTCATGTTCAGATGGAAGTGTCTGTGTTTCAGTTTGTGCCCGTTGCCTCGCGTCCTGTCGCTGGGCACCACTGAAAAGAGTCTGGTCCCATCCTCTCGACACCCTCCCTTCAGATACTTGTACACRTTGATAAGATCTCCTCTCAGCCTTCTCCTCTCCAGGCTAAACAGGCCCAGCTCTCTCAGTCTTTCCTCATAAGAGAGATGCTCCAGTCCCCTAATCATCTTTGTAGCCCTTTGCTGGACTTGCTCCAGTAGTGCCACATATGCCGTGCCAGCAGGTACGCTGCACAACACGTGTGCCACAGATGCAAGAGCCGGAAAGAATCACGTAAGCCTCAAGGTTCAGAGCTCATCAGGGTCTTCCTGATATTCAAAGCCCAAATTATTGCCCCAGCAAGCAAGAAGTGATGAGGAGGGCATGCTGGAGCCTTCCTGAACATTAGCGAATGCTGGTCCGGCACAGCTCTGAATGGTACCATTCAATGCCTTCTGTGTTTCCTGCAGTAGCAATCTTTCCTGAAATTTGCAGAGCTTCTTATTTTACCCTCAATGGGGAAAATGGCCATGGCATGGGTATCTATTTTGTTTCTGATTCTTTACAATGCTATGATGAAATGCAAAGATTAAGCACTAAGAATGACAGCAAGCAGTTGCCTTTCAGTTGCTTAAAAGGCTTCTGCTCCTCAGCTGGAAGTTACAGCCATTCAGCTGAGAGAGCTAGTAATTGATTGACATGTGCAGTCCCAGTCAGGTACAATTTCAAATAAAACAGATTCATTGAAGCCAACACTTGCTTCAGGTCTAATACTACTACACTAATAAGGGCCTAAGAAGCCCTTGTCCTGCTAGAAAAAAATTCTGCTATTGGTTGTGTCTCTTACATGCTGACATTGTTTTCTGATATTTTTATTTCTAAACAAGATTTTTCCTAAGTGAGTGTGATGGTGTGCTCCTTTCCCCCGCAATGTACTCTCTCCCCCTCAACTTGACCTCCCTGTAAACAGCATGTATGTAGGGGCTAGTTGAGCATGCACCAACTAAAGCCTGTCTAGTATGCAAATATGAGTCAATCATCTCCCCCCCATAAATAGGGGGCAGCCCAGAGCCCATTGAGCTCTCCTGCACAGCAGCGGGCTGCACTGCAGAACCTCCTCTTGAGCAGGGACGCCTCTCAAGGTTACTCCTCGAGGCTGAGAGATTCCTTACCTGCGACAGATCCTCGATAAGTGATTAATAGCATGCTGAACTTTTGCGAACTTTGCAAAACTTTGCTGAGTTATATCTCTGATTAATTGTGCACATAATCCCTTAGACATAAACAGTTGACCAAATCTGGGACTAGGACTGAATCCAGCTGCACCTAGGCTTCTCTCCGAAGGAGTTTAGAAAGCAAGGGGGTCCTTTCCGAACCTCGTGACTCAATGGGAGGGTCTCCTTCACACACTCCTTTAGACATAAACTGTTGACCAAGTCTGGGACTAGGACTGGATTCAGCTGCACCTAGGCTCCTCCAAGGGGGAGTTTAGAAAGCAAGGGGGTCCTTTCTGAACCTCGTGACTCAATTCTCTGTTGCACATGCATCTGACCCTGTCCTTCATGCAGTAAATAACTGAGTGAACCTTGCCAGTCAAACCTCATTAAATCGTTCTTATTTACGATTGAACTTTAAGTCACTGTCTTACCGCAATAAACATAGTGCTGCTTCCCTCTTATGAGTGAAGTGCATCACTCCTTTCGTGACAGTGAGATCACAGTCTCTAGTCTATACTGATTTTCAAAAATTAGGCAACCAGTCTAAATTTTGGTATTTGTTTTCTTCAAAGCCTCTCTTTACCACTGAACACAAGAAAATGATTTTGCAATGCTTTCTCCATTTTTTCTTTTCTTCTCCATGACTTCTTAAATCAGAAAGCAGCATACAGTGGCAAAATAAAAATAAAGAGTAAGTACATATCTTAGGTTCTGCCCAGTATGGAGTAAGTTTTGAAAAGTTACAAAGTAGAAAACTAAAAAAGACTCAGGAAAAGGGAAAAAATATACTAAAATTGTACAATATCCATTCACTTTATTCAGTTGGCAAAAAAGATAAACAAAAATTCAGTTAAAAATGTTCTGTTGTAGTGTGTGTGTGTGAGTGTGTGTCTGCGCATTATATATATATATATATATATATATCACACCAGGGGAGATTTATTTAAGTTCTATTTTAAATCTGTGAATTTTGTTGAAAGTGCCAACATTAGTCAAAAAACGGTATTGCTGTTTTTCATTTAAGGCTTTTCCATTGCTTAGTGCTTCTTGACCCGTTTCTTTCTGGTAGCTTTCTAGTTTGTCAGATCAACCACCATGCTGCTACTCTTGCATTCCTCTACAGAGCCACAAGACATTTGACAGAAAAACACTTTGAGGTAAACTCTCAAGCACTGCATTGATCAGCTTTTAAAAAACAACCTCCTCAAACCGTCAATTAAAATTTACTATGTGTTTGGAGCATGGTAGGTAATTCTCTCCAGTCACTTCAGCATAGCTAATCTGTATAATAACTTCAAACAACAGATCTACTGTTATGGATGTTTGAGGTAAAASTATTTCCTGCTTACAGATGACAGAGTGATTCTTTCCCAGCTCTTGCTCGTAAGTCAGGCTGATTTGACTGTGAGTGTATATGGCCCTAACATTGTTGTTCAGCGATGTTTTTCCCAGCATACAAAAAACTGAAGTATAGCCTGCTGAGTCACCTTGTGGATGATTTAAACTGAATAATAATCAGATACAAACAAGGCAGCAAAAAGCCTGCTGCATCTCCCTCCAGCCAAAGAGTCAGTCTGTAACTCCTTCCGCCATTAATGAAATGGATCCAGTTTCTCTGTAAACAACTCTTATAGCAAGAAGAACACCATATATGGACATCAGGTGACTGATAACTTACAAAAGTGAGGACAGTTACCTGACAACAGGAAAGTCCAGGGGACAGCTTGATGAGGAAAGGGCTCCCCAAGTAAGCCATGGCCATTTCGGTGTTCCTCTGTTGTGATCCATCAAAGTAAATGTATGCTCCTGTAAACAAATTCAGAGAAATATGTCCAGTGGCAAGTAGTCACCTGAGAAAATTAACTCTCTCTTAAAGGCCTCCTCAGGCACATGGACCTCATTCATACACCTAAACACGTGGAATGGCATTCCTTTCAATTCAGCCTCAGTAGGTTCGGTTCATCCTCTCTAGGAGGATGTTGTAATAGACTGTGACAACTAGTATCTATATAGGTAAAAGACAAAACAGAGTTGCTAAATGCTCCTGCTGTTCCTCCCCAGTAAAATTAACATGCTATCAGTCCACAGATGAGGAAAGAAGGGGAAGGAAAAAACAGTAGTTCAGCAACTTGGGTAACAATTGCTRAGGCTATCCTGTCATGGTGCCTGCAAGCACTTAAAGCTGAGGAAATATATACAGAGCACTGCAAAACAAGTTCAAATGCTGCTTCTACAAGGGCTTTACTGTGCAGAACATATTCCACWGGATTCATTCTTTCATCTGCCTTCTTCAGGCAAAAGTCTTAAGACCTCAGTCCCCCAAACACAAATGTGACCTCCCATCCCCTCTGCATTCCCTGCCTCTCCACTCCCAGCGCAGTCATGGTCTGAGCTGGAACACAGAGCGCCCAGGAGATCAAACAACACACAGCTCAGCTGGGATCCCTAAAAGACACATACCCATTGGCTTAAATAGCATCACAAGTAGAATTTAGAATTAAAATTAATTTCCTTTAAGATACAGTATTCACTCTCAGCACAGCACAACTGATTTTAAGCATGCTAACAATGTTGCAAATCATGGGAGCCAATGGAAAAAGCTGTGTTTTCTCATGGGGTCCACAGACTGACATTGTTGTCTGTGCTAGTGGGGATGAAAGCTTAATTAAAGATCTAATCTGAACTCTGTCAAATGAACTGCCTTTGGATTTGAACTACAGCAGATGTGCTTCAGACAAAGGTAGGAAAGGATAAACATCTTCAAGGGGCCCTAAAACAGCATATTTTGAATGCCGTCAGTGCTGCCTTCACTGAATACTGAGACTTTTTCATGAAACTCTATGCAAAATAACACTAAAGGCTCAGTCTTGTTTGCACATTGATATTATACTTATTGCCTTACATCTTGGAAAATCAGCTATTGTGCTGCCACAGCCATACTCCTTAGCCATTTATTTCCCATGGATACGTAATGAAGCAGAGGGTTAGGTCCAGCCCCGAGTGAATAATTACATAGATTTACCAAGACTGGCACAAAGAGATGACCGTTACAGCTTCTTGTACAAACAGGCATGCTGCACTCTGCAATGCAAGGGCAGCTCCCCTCGTTGGAATGCAAGGGTACTTCAAAGGAGATACTCTTTTAATTTGCAGCTGAAGCTCTGCAATAGCCTTGTTAAGATCTTCATTATTCAGATTTTGCTGCTGTCYTCCCCAGGAGAGAAGAGATATGAACACTCTGCAGTATTACAAGTAACTACTGGAACCTAAAGGACTGTATCCCTGATTTAATGTTGGCAAAAACTTGCTAAAAGAACCTCATTCTCATTCCGTAAAGAGAGTAACTAGCATATAGGGGATTTAAAAGCCTTGATGTGGTTGACACAGGGCACAGGGACAGATGGGTATAAAACTACCTCTGAAAGACCTTTGCACCAACTTATGTGGGGGTCCATCATTACTAGGGTTGGGAGGGTTGAGCTGTACAGTAACTTACAGATCTGCTTAGTAGACACTTCAACCTGCAGCCTACAACTCTGTATGTACAGAGATATGAATCTAATTTGAAGTTAGTTGGTTCAGGTACCAAAGCAGGTTAAGTGCAGAAGCACATAGATCAGTCTGGGCTAATTTAACGTGCTTTTTAGTATAGCAGACTTTTTAGTACAGCATAGTATAATATAGCATAGCAGATGGTTCTTCAGGCAGCCTTCAAGGACTACTACACTTTGGTTGTACTACACCTCAGGCCTCTTCAGGACCTAGAATAATCAATGTGAGAAAGACATATCCTAGGGCCCTTCTCCAGAGCTGTATTTGGAAGCTGTGACTCTTAGTTCTCTACTAATGGAATGCAGTTTGAAGGGAATGCAGTAAGGCAGACCCAGTGCCATTCACTCTAGAGTGACAATAAAATTAAATATCAAATAGCTACTCAGAAAGTGAGCAGCAACTCTTTGGTGCACTTCCCTGCTTGGAGACCAATGGAAAAGATGGTATATGATCATGCAGTTATAGTTAAGACATAGCATGCATACACATGCTCAAACTCCTCTACATTTGCTCAGGCAAATTTTAATCCTGGATTTCCTTTACCTTTGAATGCTTGTGGTGCAATGGTTATATTTCACATTCCTTTAATGTGAGCATATGAGGTCTGGTTGTGACATAATATATACCATTTTTAAAATTCTTGTTCTGATCCTTGTCCTACTCAAAGGGATATTAGACTGTAACCCAGATTTTAAAGCAATCTAATCTGCTCTGGAAGCAGCATAATACATACATTTTAATAAATTAAACCCATAGAATATTTGCCAATATTATTTGRCAATGACAAACATGCTAGGCAGTTTCAGTGTTATGTAGCACACCATAATATCTTTTTCATTCTGGAAAAAACTTTAAAACAGTCCTCTGTTGGAATCAGCTTTTTTCAGTTGAATGCATTTTATAGCAATTATGGGCTCGTGGTGGAATAACTGTTCAAAGGATATTACACTTGCTCTATTTGTCCTGGACAAAACTGATAAATTTATCTGCACTCTACAAAAAGCTGCAGTGAAAATTTCATCCAATTATATTTTCAGGAATGACTTCTGAGTAATACAAAGGTGTTTATTGTATACGCGAACAAAGTTGTCTATGTCAGTTCAATCAGCAGTATCTGAAAAAACTGAAAGCAGCATCAAATCTCACACCTCATTGATGTCCCAGCAAAAAGTGATGGTTGCAAAGGCACAGTAAGCAAATTACAAAGATGAAATCTAAGAAAGAGCAGGGCTGAAAGACTAGCTCTCTGTATGTTACCTATGTTAGGTAGTATACATTTTTTAATCTAAATTCATCAGTCTGATATCCTTTTACAAGTATGAACACTCATCACAGAAGGAGAAAAATAATTAAAAAAAAAATCTCACCATGTCCCGTATTAGTTGTATGATCTCTGTCAGGGAGTCTTGTGTCAAGGGGAGCCTGTCCTTTCATTATATTCCACTGAGCATCAGCTGTACTTAGTGGCTTCCATCCACAGAAGTCAGTCTCGAAACTACACATAGTATAATTAGCTATTGTGAGAAGAACAACAATAAGAGATCATTAAGTTGAGTCTGATGCAACAATTTAATGTCAAAACTATTGACATTTTATGTTTGGATGTAAAACGAGTTTTATCAAAGAATCACTGGTATGTTTCACTGAAATTTGTATCACTCAGCTAGGAAAAAAGTTTTAAGATACAGGTAACAGATCAAGCAGGCCCTTCCATTCTTAATCATCAAACTCAGAACTGTAAAAGAAACCACCTGGAAAAGAACCAGCTATATCCTGATAAAGATGAGGCCTGTAGACAGGCTCCCAATAGATTGTGAATTTGAAGTTATATATTTTTAAAAAATGAATTTTACTGGAAAGTTTGCCATGAATGTGGGGTAAAAATTCAAATGTATCTAGTGCTTTAAACCCATTGAAAGTAAAGATGAATTAAGCTTATGTTTAAGTTATTTTTGAAATTAGATTTAAATTTATTATTTACTTAGGTCTTCTGTAAATTTTTGTTGCCATGTAAAACGCCGCTCAATTGCAATCAGATTTTCTCAGTTGATATAGATTAGATCAACATAAATTGTATAACACTTTCACATTCTGTTTCATTTCTTGAGCTAAATTAATGCTTTTGATAATAAAATATTATAATCTGTGTGAGTTTTATTTCCCAGTCCAGAACAGCTTCACAAAGTTCTGCACTTAATTCTTTGGGTCACTTACTACAATTGTAAAAATTACTTTGGAACTGTACATGGCAGTCTCCAGACTTCAKGGCACATTTATCCCATTATATCAGCCTCAGACATGTTTATATGTATTACTGCAATTTTCAGATTTTACAAATACAAAATGAAACACAGCTTGCTGAAGCACCACAGTAGTTATATTCTGTAATAATGTTCTTCCTGTTATAAAGAGGTTATTCGAGCCATTAAATCCCAAGGTATGAAATAAATTACAATATCAGTATCTCTTAACTAGATTCACTATATAACATTAAAATTCAACGGAGTATGCTTTTTCCTATTTAGTGCAGTATATTAGTTAAACATTAAACTTATTTAACTTATTTAACTACAGAATGCTGTTGCTTTTGACAAGATATCTTGTTAATTAGACTTCAATTCATAAAACATTAAGGTAGAATATGCAAATTGAYATCCAAGTCTAAGCTGTTGCGCTGTATGCTAATTAAATACAATGTCTAGGCATTGTACTAAGCAGTCTTTATATAACCAGTGTGACACAAAAAAAGCAAACACTCTTTGCTTAAACAGCTCTTTTCTCTGGCCTCCTCAAACCCTGCTAAAGGCCTTCTGCATAAGCAGCTGACTGAAGAGACTGCATAGTAATATCCAAAAAGACATCAATAAGTGACCACATATAAGGAACTTACTCTGGTACACACTAACACATCAAAAGCCTGTTCTTAGAAGGAAAACCCCAGGCCAAAGTTAAAATAACTCTTTAAATTTGAAAGCGAAATCAAGATGGCACTAATGATTAATTCATATAGATAATGTATCTTACTGTGGATCTCCCTCTCTCTCTCTCTCTCCTTTTTTTTTTAATGTGTATACTTAGAACCACCAGAAAAGTCACTATGGCCATATTAATAACAGCACCTTTCACATGCTGATGACATCAGATCYGTTGTCATTTAATCTGGCTCAATGCCAAGTTAACAGTTTTTCACTGGATCATAGTGAAAAGCTGACCAATTATTAGTATACAATTTTAAATATAGTTTAAAGTAGGCAAAGCAGCAAGGATGTGCTAAAGACCAAAGCAAATCACTGTCCTTGCCAGTCAACAGGAAAGGGGAAGCATGGTGAAATAATTATCTTTTACGTTGACAGCCAATAGTACAATTTTTCAGCATCGTTATTTTGCCAGGAGATGGCTCCAAATTCTTTTACCTAAGAACACTTGGTTAACATCATCCCTACCTTTGTTACCTAACAATGAAGACTAGATGATTTGAATGATACCATGTGTAGATATGAGCACTTTATGATCGTATAGAGGCACTGACATCCCTGTGTTCACATAATGGAGTCCAAAACACATGTAGAGGGAAAACTTTGCCCACACCACATTGAGATAGWCTCCCACAACACTGGCCTACTGCAAAAAGTCTTGCACAAGGCTCCCTTAGTATCTGTGGAGATGGCGACAACTGAAAATGTGGTTCCAACTTGATATATAGAATTTCTTGCTCTGAAGACTAGTTAGTTTTTGAGAATATGCCTAAGCTGTGAGTTGGTTCTCAAGTGAACTGTGAAGTATTTGGTTCATGCTGCTGAAGCCCAAAATTATAATGAAAATATCCCGCTATAGTTGAGACCATCAAAATTTATATTATTGAAACCACCAAAAAGCTTTTCAGGAAAACTGCTCTAGATTAACAGTAAGGGTGAGGTCCGAAGGGCATGTACCATGAATGGACCTCATTCATGATCTTAACTATTTGYGCCCCTTGTTGATCTAAAATATTCTTTAAACCTCTGGTCTTTAATAATACTCATTGCAGCTACCTTGTCAGATTAGTGAAAGGTGCAAGATGAAGACTGAAGATTCGTTTTATTTTTATCCAGTTGGAGGCTGGGGGAGAGAAAGGCTTGAAATACATCTGCACTAACATTCATAATTATATTATGTTAGGGAAAGCAAATACATTCAGCAATAGTCAGCAAGTAAGATAATACCTCCACCCATACTGCCATTCCATTTTTACAATTCAAGTAAGAATTTCAACTTTTTGATAAACACCCTCAACATTAGGCAATTCCTGAATAAAATGTATGGATATATTTAGAATTTGCTATAGTGGGACCTTATTAATGACATTGCTCTTCGTTTCTTTCCAAAACATCAGAAGATCTCAATGCTGTCAAGTATCTTTGATTTTAGCCTTGCACATTATTTTCTCTCCAATAAAAGGTACTCTCTGGTTGTCAAATGGCAAGCAATCAAAAATCGCCCCACAACACCCAAAAGAGACAGATTAGAACAGAATGAGAACAGAATGACAAAAAAAGATACATTATGCTGAGAGAGTGCATAGCCATTATTATGAAATGTAGACAGAGCTGGCAATTTCTTATGAATTCCCATGTTTTCAGTTGAGTTTAATATCACCTGAAATTAAATATTCAGTTGTAAATTCATTTTATGGGTAACTTTCTCAGGTTTTATATATAGAGATCTGTACATATATATAAAGCTCTTTCCATCCACTGTTTCAGATTAAAAGTTGGAGGGAAAATCCACATAAAGATTTTACTGAAGTCAGACTGTAAAAAGGTATTTCAGATTTTAAAAACAAAATTGACAACTTTAATGGCCAAATTCTAAAACGTTCACGCTTTAGAATGCAAAGAATTTCAAATTTCCCCTTAGCTGGCTTTTGTGTCAGTCTTAAGTGATGAAGTGATAAGTTGAAGTCATAAGCATCAGGGAAGTTATAGTGGCTTGCTTTTGTAAAGGTAATGGTTTTCAAAACTACAAAAATGCTTTTAAATTCTTTGTTCTTCCCCTTTTCACCGAGGAGACATCCAAACTTTGAGACCTGCCGTTTGTTAAAACAAGGTAGCATTGGTATATTCTTGGGAGAATTCTGCATTTAAAACAAAAATGTTAATATGCATTCCTTTTGTTTTGTTCCTCAACACAGTAGGAGAGACTACAGTAGGTAAGTTTCCTTGTTACATCATCAAATCCAGAGTTCTGCATCCAAGAAACCCTGCTCCTTTTCTTTTTCCAGGGATAATACCGAGCCAGCTTTTTCTAATACTTAAGATTTAGAAGAAAATGTATAAAGTGGTCTATTTTTTGAAGACACTTGCAGTGGAGAGAGACATGCACACACAAAAAGACACAACCCAAAATCAAATCATTTAACCCAATCACTTTTTCTATTCCTAATTGAGTCTGAACTCAACTATAAAGGCACAAAGAACACTCATAGTGTTGTTTTCTGAAGAAAACAAATTCCAGCTCTAGTTAAGTATATGCAATAATGCTGGCAATAAATTTTAGATGCTAATTTTTTTTTTTCTACTGCACCTGAATATTTAAAATGACGAACTCTATAGAAACATCCAATCATCATGCAGAGAAACTGAGCAAAAGGCACTTACCAATTCCAACTGTTCTACCATAAGTAGTTTACGGAAATTAATATGAAAATGAAATGCTTCATGTTAATAAACAAAAATGTAATAAAGTATTAATATGTTAGGAAACAGCTAGGCTGTAAATGCAAGTGAAATCCAATTGCCTGAGTTAACAGCTTGACTTTAATTTTATCCCTCCTTGATTCTAAAAGCTAAGGGGTGCTTGCAAATGTTTAATCAAGTTTGAAAAAAAATTCCACACTTAATTTGACACTCAAATCCAAGTGAGACAATTTCTCAGCATATTTTTTCACTGCTTAAACATTAATAAACTCCTTTCCTGTCAAAACAGTGCATAATTTTCATTATAAATAGCCCTTTTCAATATTTGTATTTGGACCTTCTAAGTGACAACACAATCTGTATTTTCTGAGGAGCTGTACTTCAGTTATGTAAGTTACACAGATGGGAGAGCATATTCCAGATATATTATGTTCCTTCCTATTACATCTCTTACCACCATGGCTTATGTTATTTACTTCCTGTGAAGATTTCACTGGATTCAAACTGCAGAAAGATATTCCACATTCTGAAAGCAAAACTAGTGAATCCTCATTTATGGACATGCATCTATTTGTAGTTCAACAGAAGAGGAAGGAAATTAAAAGAAAGACAACCACTTGTTTTCCTCTTAATAGCAAGCCAAATTTGAAATATAATCTATTTTTTCTTGTGGGTGTATCAACATTTCTCAATTGGTCAAGGATTATTATACCAGTTCTGCAAACAATGACAGTGGGATGTAACCAGAAGAAAAAYGTTCCCCAAACTCATCTACTTCAATTTAAAGAAATAAGTGTTCACTAAAACTATAAATCATCAATGTGAACCAATTTGCCACATTTTCTTAAATAACTAGCAAACAAAGCATATACTCCAAGAGCACTAGGAGGTTAGCAGGAAATGTTTTCTATGTCTAGCTCATTCTACCTATACAGCTCCTCTTGATCCTTATGGGGAAAAACAGAGCAGTACTCTCAGCTCAGCTGAGTTACCAGCCAATTAACATTGCTTCAACAATTGCTATACAGCAGTAAAAGAAACATATTTTTAAAATTATTCAAATTTCCTTTGTTCCACATACTTTCTATTTAAAATGATACAAACCTTAGGTAGGCCTAAAAATATCTGATCTATTATTGGAGATGCAGAAGGAAATCAGAAGAGTTAAACTGAAGACAGATGTTTTAAGGAAGCTTCTAATTAGACTTAATAAGAGGAAGGTGATGCTCTTTCAGAAACAGCTGTAGGATGTCACACCCCAAAATCATTTTGCATCTCCATGAATGCTGATGAGCAGGTAATTTCCAGAAAGAATACTACAAGCGTGATATCACTTGAAAACAGCAAGTGCTTCCTAGATTTCTTGCCAAGTAGCTAGGAATCCTAGCTAGTGATTTATTTGAAATTCTTATTATATGTATTATGCATGTTATGTATAAATAATAAATAATAGTAAGCATAAAGCTTGATGTTTTCATCATTTGGCATGCCATTTAGTGAAAAAGTTCCTTTATGTTAGATGAGGAAAAAAAGAAACATCAGCTTGAAAGGGTTTCTTTATCCTTCAAATGATCTAAGAACTGTATTTCATTTTCTCCATTTTGAATAAATTTACTAGGATTTGATTATTTATTAGCCTTCATTGTGAACTAAGAAATTTAGAATTGATCTCARATAAGTGATGTCAAATAAGATGTAATGAAAATGTAGAATTTAATATTAAAAACATTAATTTAACAATCTGCTCACTTCATTAGATCCATTGATTTCGATGAAACTACTCAAGTAAGCAGTTAGGCATGTGCGTGTTTCCAAGAAAAGTTCCTTACTTTTCAAAGACTTTAAATTCTTATATGCTTATTTTGTTATATATATACATACATAAATGTGCAGAGACTAAACAGAAAGTTAGAGAAGCATTCTAAAACATACTTATTTGTTCTTGTAATAAATTGCATTTTATAGGACCATTAGTGTCAAGTTAACGTGAATGAAGAGAAACATTATTTTTCCTCCTGTTTTAATGAGGCAAAGAAAATCCTCAAAGAACAGGAAGATCCTTCATATCGCTAGGTAACAGCTGCCTGCCTGTGTTTTCATTCAGTATGGAGATATGCCAGCTCTGTATCATGAGAGTACTTCATCAAAGGAAACTATTGAGGATGTGTCCAAAGATAGATGCCAAGATACATTCAAGAATATAGGCCAAAATATGCACTACTGTACCAGATAGGAATTTTAACTTGAAATTAATGTGAAAAAAAGCAGTGCACTCAAAATATCATGGGGGACAATTTCAAGATCATGTGGCAAATGTATGTAGTGGGAGGAAAGGTTAAACAAATGACACAAGTAAAGGACAGTTTGTACTTTAGGTCTCTTCTGTTCTGTTTGCAGAAACTGTCAGAAAGATGAATTTTCTAAGCAGMCCAAACTGTTGAAGAGCCAATCTCCACCCTTAGGGTTATCTTTTCAGGAAGAGTCCATGAGGTATCCAAGACAACATCAGCCATTAAAATGGACCAATTTTAAAAACAATCACTATTATTTTAAATATAGTTATTTTTCCCTTTTTCCTCTCAGCCAGCAGTCATCAGAGTAGCATATAAACTGCTATGAGCCACTTATATTTTAGAAAAGCAAGTTTTTGCCCTTTTTTGAGAGGACTGACATACTTTTGTTCTCTGACCTAACAAGATCGTGCATCTTTAATCTGAGAGTCCTTCAACACAGTGAAGCACATAATCTTTATGTGTCAGGTTAAACTGAGTGTGGTATTTTCTTTACATTAAAATATACCAGGAATCAGTTGAAAATCAGTGCCACACGGTAAACCGAAGTCAACCACAGAGGCAGCAGTAGAGAGTGGAAGGCTAAGCAGTGAAATCAAAGAGAGTTTTGCACACACTGGGACTCCCGTTAGTCCCTGCCACAACACCTTAATTTCGGTGGTGCCATGAAACACAGTTCTGGGAACTCCAGGCTATTCTAACTCTTCCTTTGCRACCTTTCTTCTGCCTACTTTCCAGTTTTTCTGACTCTTCCACATGAGCATGAAGGAAGCAATATTCCCAAGAATGAGTTCCACCAAGTTCTTGCTTTTACACTGTAATTCTGAGTACATATCTAGGCTACTCGCTTCTCTTTCAGTTGCAGAATGATGATGTCCAGTGTCTGAGGCACAGAAGTGAAAATAAAATGAAAAAGTGTAATAGATTGTGTACAAAATATATTAGCAAAAAAATTACCTGTAAGTGCTTAGGATTACTTTTATTTTCACTTTGTGTAGTAACAGCTACTCCTCAACTAGGACAACTAATTTKCATCCCTTTTTTAAATCTCAAAATTATTCTTCTAGATTCCTGGTCAATATTCACCACTATTTTTTCAGTTGGAACCCTAAATCACTGAAAAATAAAGTTCAGTGAATAAAGTACTATTCACTTTCTCTCCATTCCTCTTCCTAAAGCATATGAGAGAATTCTCCATACTCCTGCCAGCAAACACACAGAGTTAGCAACATAGAATCAAGTCCTGCAAAAATGAAAAACACATCTCAAACAGGAAAATCCTATAGATGTTAACATTGATTTAGATTCCACCCAGAAGTAAAGCAGTATAAACCTTCCTATTTAAAATACTATTTCAACGTTTGCTCATATTACCTGTTTCAGAGATGGCTCCTGCATGACTGTTTAAGTGATTGAAAAGATTAAAGGTTCAGACTGCAAGGTAAAAAAAGCTCATAGTCAAAAAGAGTTCCTAAAGTTTTCTCAAGGAATTTTTTTAAAAAAACTATCAGTGTCCTCCATCCTGCTACTTTGAGTGCACACAAAATTTTAATTTGCACCTCCCAGCAGCAATGTATATCATTACCAGTATCCAAAGTACGTGCACAGTTTTTATCTGCAACGTACATTTAAGGCTCAGAGTGCTGCTGCCACTGGCAAATACACATACAGATGTATGCCATATAATATTCATTTTAGAAGCCACAGCAGCTCTAAAATTACTTTCACGTGGAGCTATAAAAGACTTTGGAAGTATTACAGACATCTTCCAGTAATTTAAAATTTTTTTTCTCTTTATTACACAGTTGAAGACATGGCTTATGAGCAACTTTCAAATAAAAATAATGTGGCTAAGTTACAGCTCCTGAACTATAGCTGTCACTACATTAATATTACTTTAAAACCAATTTATGGGGGAAATATATCATCATGCAAATATTATATCACCAAATGCATTTTCTCACATTAACTCATAGACAGTCCAAATCAGAGAAATATTCAAACAACAAATCCCAAGGCAAATTTCAGTCTCTCTCAAAATTAGGGAAGTACAGGTTATAAACATTATATGTAAGGAATATATTTAGCCAAAAATATTCAAAATTTTGTGTTTCTGCAGCTACTTAAAAAATCAGCATCTGGATCCAAAACATATTGCTAAGGCCAGAAAGATAGAAATAGAAAGAAGCGGAAAGAAGAAAAATGCACGATAGCAGAATGTGCTGTGAACATCGTCATGAATCTGTACATCATTAAAGTCCAGGAACAAAGCTGTCTAAATAATAATTGTAAATTTTTGAGCCATTTCTTGGATACATCTGGTCAGGTGTCACAATACCCTTCAGCACCATGTCTTCCTAAAGCAATGCRATTTACTTACAGCAAGCTGCTGGAGCCTCATCACTTCCATCGGAACAGTCTGGGTGGGAGTCGCAAGCTGCCCCTCGTTCGATAGCCTGGCCATCAGTGCAGCTGAATTTGTCTGAGGAGCAGAAACCTGGTGACTCTGGTAGCGTAGTGTCCATGAGCTGGATGTTATTCAGACAGATAAAACCTGCTCTGCTCTGAACTGCGCCTTTAAAAGTAAGCTGTGGATTGTTACAGTTAAAACACTTGCATTAACAAACAACAGAAAGAAGCTGATCTTTTGTTCCACAGAAGAGTAAAGCCCTGGGAATGCACTGGGAGCTTTCCATGATGAAGCTTTTATAATAATGCCAAATTTAAAATTGGAAGCTAAAATTTTGTATGCCTACCTCAGGTTGAATTTTTTGAAAATTTTTTGCTAAAATGGTTCAACAAGTTGTAAGAGTGAAGTTAAGCAAAAGCCTACCATAAAGAAAAACACTAAATCTCATAACCATATGGCTAAAAAGCTATAATGGCTCTACACTTTGGAGGAAGGACCTAAAATTTAGTGTCATAAAGAACCTGTGAAGATTTTCTTGAATCTACTTCAAAGTCCCTTCAAAATCTCATTTTGCAGATACTGAAAGAAAAATTTTAGGTTACACTCATATAGGTGAATAAAATGGACTGGGGACTCTCCTCAGGTGCCAGCTGGCATGGCATAGCTCAACAACTAATCACTCTTTCATCTCTTAAAATAAGGTGGCTGCATCCAGACTACCAACTGGGGATGGTCCCTGCCTGCTGTTAACCCTTGAACTATTCCAGGCACTGTCTGGGAGACAGCCAGTTTCCTTGAGACAAAACCTCACTAGGGATCATGCTAATGCTTTAATTATATGGGTTATTGCATGCCAGTCCTTGGACCTGTGCCCTGGCCCTGTTTATTTTACCGCTATCGACAGATGCATAGAGATTCAAGGAGCATTTCCCTTTTCCACACAGTTCCCTTACACTGACTGGAATTTTCCACAAGAAGTTTTAAAGCAGTGGCATTTTGGTGGAACATGTCTTGCTCCCGCCATTGTGGATTCCAGCATTTCTGGGTCTGAAAGCAAGGAGATTATCCCACTTGTGCACCCCAGGTTTCTTTTGCCTGAGCTAACGTAGCAAAGAGGAGGAAGCAGGCTTAGATTCATGAAGAAGGTGAAGATGGGAATGGTAGTGAGGACTGAGAGACAAGAGCAGGATTTAGAGGCACAAATCAAAAACAGAGCTGTAGTATTTGACAGGAGGAATATGATCAGAGCAGGAGATGGGAATCTCAGAAAGTAATTGTGCAGGAGAAGAAAGACATAGCTAAAGGAAAGGGAAGCTGGACAAGAGTTTCGGAGAAAATGGAAGGAAACTAGAACAGACAAGGTTCGAGGCAAAAGCAGAAGGCACTAACCCACTCCCCAAAGCCTGGAAATTAGGTTGGAGTGAAATCTTGAGAGATGTTTGCTCTCTAAGAAATAAGAAYGATATATGTCACTATCTTCCACTAGTGACAATTTCTTCAAAATGACAAATGCTATCAGTTCTCTACTAGCTCAAATGACAGACTATGGTGAAAATATTACATAGTCAAGTAATTAAAGACAGCATCCTTCCTTCCTTAAGCCCAAGTGATGCATACCGTCTTTGTACAAGAAAGCTCAATTTTGTTATTTTTTAATGGAACCTCAGCACCCTTTTGTTTATTTACTTTTAGTTATTATAGATAATATCACACTTATCTGGTTCTTTATCTACCCTTTTTCTTATGGGAAATCACAAGAGATGGGCCATAATAGGTACTTATAATCTACTGCCTTGCTGAAATGCATTCATTCCAATATATATCAGAAATGTCAATACCTGTACTGAGCTTAATTTTTGTCCTTTCACAGAGGTTACTTTTTCAACTGACTATTGAGACAGTCAAATATCTAGCTTATTTACGGAATTATGAAAAAAAATCAATGTAAAATTACTTAAAATAGAAATTTATAAATTAAAGGACTAAGTAGTTGCAAATTTGCATTCTTCTCTCCACCTGAAAATTCAAGGGGAGGATTCTATCCCACAATTACTGGTTTATGTCTTTCCACTGAAATCACACATACATCATTCACACCATCCCACTTAATGGCATTTATATTACAATGTGCTGAGATGGACTCAGACTGTAACCAAAGTATGCGGAGACACATATACATTTTCCTGTTTGTTATTAAAGCTAGTAGCTTCAGGATGCGAACAGGTAGACTGTTGTTGCTGAGCTATAACCAAGAGTTTTGCTCACATTGAAGTAATTAAAACCAGCAAGCCTTTCTGAATATGTATCATTTTAATAAGTTTCTAAGTTCCCTAGAAGCTTTATAAACAATAAGGTGAATTGTGTTCAAAAAATCAAGTACTTGCCTTTTTCATTCATACCTTTAATTTTTCTAGCCCTTCTGGTATTTGTATGTCCACTTTGACCGATTCCTTGTTAGTTATTCTGTTGGTTTCCCACAAGATATGTTCTTCCTGTAGAATACAGAATATGATGTTATGAAGCTAATTTTCATCTCCSTATAAATTATCAACACCACTTTTTATCCTTGGTCTTTTCATTCCTAGCCAGATCACTACCATATACCTAGTCACTCTGTAAGAGGAAATACAACTTCACATATTCATTTGCAAACTTTGCATTGGACTCTACAGGAAAGAGGAGAAAACAAGACATATTTACTGTGATTAACCAGGTTAATCATATAATTAGCAGGAGGCACCTTGGTAGAACTAAAGGTTCTGTGTATAAATGTGTAAATTAAGCTTTATTTCTGCCAAACTTAGCAACACATTTCCAAAAATATATGGACCTTCACTGAAACTGAGGGCAAAAATTCCAGAAGCATTAATGAAAACAGCCCTGGCTCTTTCAATTTTAGTTTCTTTTTTTATAGCTACTGATAACACAATATACTTTATTAGATTTAGTTTCCTTACTTCAAATTGAATTTGGAGTCTGTCAAAATTACCCAATAAACTGTGTTGAAAATTTGTCTGTTAATCTAAAAACAAGCAGACAGAGTATTACCCAACAAACCCTAGTCATGTTCTGAACTACTTCAATCCCCATATTCATTCCAGCTCCTGAGTATAACAGCAAGAGTGCTGAATACACTGGAGCACACTTTATGCAGGCACTCCATGCCCTTTTGATTCAATAATCTGATGAAAACAAGCTCATGCTTATTCTGCTTCTGGTCACAATCATAAGTGGACAGTGCAGAGGTCAGTTTAAAGAAAAGAAATGTAGCCATGTGGACTTCCTTTCCCTAAATAAAACCCTTTCCAAAATCAGCTCCAATATTGAGTAAAACCAACAAGACAGGAAAAAAAAAAGAAAGAAGAAGGAAGAAACTTTAATATAAGAAACATCTACAAACAGATTTACCATTACAGGAATTAGAGAGACCTCTTTTATGACACTATGCAAAGAATTGGTCAAATCTTTTCACACAGGATATTACAGAATTAGAGGCAGTTCAGAAAAAGATATGAAGCAGGATAACAGAAATGGAAAGTTTCTTGTTTGGAGAGAAATTGAAAGGATTGAGATGTTTACCTTACAGGAGATGAATAAAAGGAGGATGTGATAAGTAAATAAAAAGTTATCACTGAGACAGACAAGGACAGTTATTTTTTTTCCTCTCTTGCAATACAAAAAAGAG
Organism: Apteryx rowi; assembly: GCF_003343035.1. Taxonomy (NCBI): domain Eukaryota; kingdom Metazoa; phylum Chordata; class Aves; order Apterygiformes; family Apterygidae; genus Apteryx; species Apteryx rowi. Next base: position 65,509 of record NW_020449786.1, read on the forward strand.
GAAGAAGATACCATCCACTATTTTATGGATTAAGAGGTCTGAATGAATAGATCAATACTAATATGCTTAGTGACTAATAGCTGATTGCTTACCCTCATTTTCTATCAAGGCTTCAACTATTATAACATRTTAGCAAAGCTAAAAGACTGTCTCTATTGAGCAAGCGTTCTAGGATCAGTTTTGGAAAACCACAAGACGGGGCCAAGCCAGTGCCCCAATTCCAAGCACTAAATGATGTAAATGATCAGAGTTGGATAAGCCACATGGCATACATGATTGCAGAAATAAGTCAGCTGTGAACTTCCTCATCCATATAAGATGCATTTCTCTACTTGTTCATGTGATAGTTCAGCAAAAGTTTTTCAATGTCAAGAATGCTTCATTTTGCATAAAACTTGCTTCATTTTGCAGAATAGTTCAGCTTCCAAAGCAAACCTATTAGTGATATTAGCCAACAATAGCCAGGTATAAGACACAGAAAAGGATTATATACTAGGAACCAGACTAAAATCATAGCCTGTGGTTAGTACTAAAATAATGCTTTTAGRTATGCTTTGGTTAATATGACTGGGCGCACACACATTCCCTCACACACAAATACACACACCCTCCAAACACACTTGCATATCTTGTAGGGATAGTGTACATTTACTGTTTGATTGGATGTATTTGGATACTATATAATTCTGTTGGCATGCAATTAACTTCTTTAGGCATCCATCCCCTACGGCAATCTTTCTTCCCAATTTGTTTTAATAAAAACAGCTGGCAGGGGTAAACTGAGTTTTCGGTACACTTGCCAGTATCCACACTTTCTAGGGCTCTTTCTTACATTGAAAGCAGTAAATGTCTCAGCTGCAGCAACTTTTTAAATTGGCTATTGTACCCTCTGGTTTTATACAGCTCCAGTGAGCCAACAATACCATTTTCCCCTTCCCAGCAACGTTTTCTCTGGTGAATTCATACTGCTTGTTGGTTTCTTTCATTGCTCTGGTACAAATGGGTTAATCCCTCTTTTTCCTTTAACACATTCCTTACTTCTCTAATCTTCTTTTAGAAGGCTCGGTGTATTGTCTTTTCAGTACTTTCCCCTGAGATTTATTTGGGTGATACAGGATAGCACAATGTTATTAAAATATCATGACTCTATTCCATTTATTGCAATATATACCAACTAAGAACAATTTTTTGGGAGGCTAAAGTAGGCAAGAACTGAGAGATGCATTTTTTCTTCTTGCAATGTTTATTACGATAATGCTTCTCAAATCTGAAGGGTGGAAGAGACAACCACAAACTTTTTCTCAACTCCATTTATAAAATACAGAATTTATTATTCGATATATCTTTGCAGGTACATTTGCATACTGTTGTGCAACTGCACTCATCATTTTGTCCCTGCTTCTTTCATTTCAGCAAGTAATTTGGAACAAATGTTTATTTCTTCCCCCATAATGATTAATGGATCACCTTTCACTTTTTCTGCAGAGGAGTGTACTTGCATAGCTTTGGAAGTGTTGCTGAACACTTACAGAAATTTCTGTACGTTAGGGTACAAATATGCTTGCACATATAAACATAGGTTGAAGTTACCTTTTATTCTGTATTTTAGTCTTTTACAATCCATACAAGATAAAGATTAAGAAGATGGAAGGAAGAAGTATAAGACCATTACTAATGGGAGGAATGAGCAAATAGTAAATGGCACATGATAGACTGAGGTCAACAAAACCTTCTTTGGTTTCAGTTTTCACAGAAAAGTTTAACATTAATCAGATGTTCAAGACAGTTAATATGGCCAACTGTGAATGCAAACACAGGCCAGAATAGAAGAACAATTTAACAAATGCATAGGCCAGAAGTACTGAAACTGGAAGTGAATCAGAAAATTTTAAGTTAAGGGTACATAATTGAAAGAATATCTTATTATTAATAATTATCTTTGAGAACCTGAGGAGAACATGTGGGAAACTGCAGAACTGAGAGAACAAAGAAGGATATACATTATGGTTAAGGGAAAAATACAGACTATGCAATTATAGCCCAATCAGCTGAAAGCTGGCAGCTCGTAAGACACTGGAACAAATTGTTAACAATAATCTTGTAAGCAACTAGAGAATTAGAAAGTGAGAAACTAATTTTAACTGCTTCTGATCAGGAGCAAGTCACATTCAGCCAGTGTAATCTGTTTCTTTCTGACACAGTAAACAGCTTTGAAAAATTAGAAGTGACTTGACTGTGGTAAGGCTTTTAATATAATTTCATAGGACATTCTTTGAGCAAGTTTGGGAAATTTGGCACTGAAATTACTGTAAAAGGGGCATACAAATGGGTACAGAGATAGGTATACAAATATTTAAAGAGTGACTGTCAGTCTTTTCGTATGAAACTGAAAGAATACATTAAATAAGGCTCTGCATAGGTCTGTCCCAGGATCTGATGTAATTTATTGTGTTCATTAACTGTTTGGATGGTGAAATGGAGAAAAAAAAATGTGGATAACACTAAGYTGGGAGGAACCACAACCACTTTGAATTAGAATTTAAAATTATCTTGATGTATATAAGACAGTTTGAAACCAATAACAAAGTTCAAAGACTTATAGAGTATCATAGTTAGGAAAGAAAAATTCAGTGCAGAAGTATGAAATGAAGAGCAGCTTGGCTAGACGAGCAGTAACATGGAAAAAGATATGCAGACTAACACGGACCGCAAGTTAAATGCAAGTCAACAACAGAATACCATCAACAAAAACCGTACATTTTTTCTACCCTGTTCCATACACAAGAGCAATTTAAATTCTCTGCATCATCCTCCAACTGATGTCATAACGTGTAGATTAGAAAACACATTCACTCATCTCTGGCTTCTGTGCTAAAAGGGTGAGGCGGGCTAAGGACATATTTGGAATGTCTCTAGTGCTCGCCCTCTGAGAACTGTACTGAGCAAGACCGTTAAATGCAGCCCAGTTTCTGCCTGAGCCAGGATTTTCAGTACTGGGCCATAGCACAAATTATCTGGAGATGAGAGGTTCTATTAACCATTATAAAAAGCAAAAGGCTGGGGGGAGGGATGTATAGTAACAGATGATGCAATTGACAGGTTATTTTGACTGACAGCCTCCGGGATGGCAGCTCCCTTGTCCTCCAAAGTCAGAACCATTAACATTTTCTCTTGCTTCTGTTGCTCAATATGTGGCCAGTTTTGAAGAGTCATTTGATTTTCATAAACAAGCATTTTGTTCAGTAACAAAATGTGTGCAAGCTAGGTTCTCCTTCATTTAGGTTGAAGAAACTCAAAAATATGAGTCTGGGAGCTTTTGGTTTGTGAAGCTTCCAGTAGAGGCTTATGTTTCTGAAGGGATTTCTGCCATATTTTGCAGTATGATGCAGGCTCATAGCAGATCCAAAAAAGACTACATGTAATAAATACTCCTTTGACTGAAGGAGAAATTCAATAACTAAAACAAAGGGATAAGAGAACCTGTGGAAACTGCGCAGGCTGAACCGATACTGCCAAAAAAGCACTTCTAATGCATATCTGTAGAGTTATTTATCAATTAATTCAATTTATCCCCCCAATATTGTAATAATTCAAATGTCAGTCTTCTCACTTTTGGGGCTTGTATCTTCTGTTCTATTTTCAGTGAAAGATGACCATTAAATAGGATCCACTGATCCTATTTAGGTAAGCCATTGAAATTGTATTCCTACTCTGTCACAAGATTGCCATAGGTGTCATGCTGGGGAATTTATTGGCAAGCATTATGGCACAGATCTCCCTGCATCTGACCAGAATGCTGATCAGGTTACAGTTCCCTGACACAGTAATGCAGCACAGAAGAATAGAGCTACTCCCTTTTTATAAATGAAAAATGAGCACGAGCCTTTTTCATGAATTCTTGAAGATGTAGTGGAAGAGAAATAAGATGTTCCTATACTTAGATCTCTTTATAGTGTTATTTCTCAGTCTTGTTTGTATCCCAGTTTTGAGAATAAAGTATGAAATGGATCTGTCTTTTTAAATACTTGTACTGTTGGGTGACAAGAATTTAATTCCAATATCAAAATAGAAGAGCCATTAACTTAATGAAACCAGCTATACTGCTCTTGCTTTCATTAGGTAACAGTACAATAGCATCAATATTAAGTTATTATACAGGACTTTGAAAGCGGACATTTTAACAGCAGAAAGTCTCCACAACACAAGTCAGGTAAGTGAAATGGAAATGGTTATCATTGCTGAACCAGCATTTGTGTTACAGTTTGACATGTTCATTTTAACTGCTAATAGGTAGAAGAACAAGAAAATTATTGTTCTAAAGCTGTGGGCAGAGCAAGTCAGGTGACCAAGCAAGAGCTTTCCAGACATACCGAGCCAGCCACTTTTATTGCGTGTCTCCATAAAGCACAAGCATAGTTTAAGCCTTCCTGCCACTGGTTTTCCTGTTCCTGGTACAGAAGGAGGCTGGAAGAACTACTGCTATAGATTCTTCCCCTAAAACCACCAAACCATTTAATTCTGTAGTAGTCACAGTTTCTCTTTGGACTTTTATTGCAGAACATTCACCCATTGAATCAGTTTATGGCTGACATGGCACATACCCAGGTTTCACAATTGCATACATTAGTGGAACTACACAAAATTACAGGATGTGATACTCGCAATCTCCTAATATGGGGGCCATGCATGTACTAACAGGCATATTTCCTTGTAGTCCGGCTGGTAAGAGCTGGGCTGCCGTATCTTCACAGTTTAGATATGAAAACACATTTCGCCTTACCTGATTAGTATACAGCACTGCCTTGAGAATGCTGCCTTCTGCCATGGAGTAATGAAATTGAAAATGGCAATTCTTGCTGAAGCAATGACACATAGTGCTGTTAAGATAAGCGCTTTTGTATAATGTGTTGTCGTTAGCGTCTACCCACACAAAATGGCCTGAAAAAGAGAAAAGTACACTTTTTCAGAAAAATATATCTTTTGTGTCTCAGTCCTTAAAAATAAGGACTACTGCTTTCCTGTAATAAAACCATTGCCCTGTTCCCCCAAWCAGGGGAGTTCGATTGTCATGCTCAAGACATGACTTAGGCATCCTCTATGCATTTCCTATTTAAAAAGAAAAGAGATATCTGTCTTTATTTTCCTCACAGAGTAACCCCAGCAACCAAGAATTACAGCATTTGATAGCATCCTGAAGTTGTTACTTTGTGTGTCAAAAGCTGTGAACGGTCCCGCATTCAGTTCAGCCACCTTACATTTTCAACCATTCAATACCTAAACTTACATTTATTTGGAAACTGGGCTTTCTTCTTTCCTGTTATGGTTTCTAAGAAATATCTTTTTACAGTAACACTTCTGTAGACTCTTCAGAATGAAAAAAAAGGGGGGGGGGGAAGTGTTCTGACTTACTGCTACAGGAAACAGTAGCATCTCTACCATGTAATGAAGTTCCTTAGTGCTGAGCCAGAATTTCTGTAACAAAGTGTTGGGAGCATATTGTCTTTCCATCTAAAGCAAGAAACCAATTTGGGCTATTCTTGACCTTCTGCCCCTTATAAAAGTATTCTTACAGAGATCTAAAAGAATACTCCATCCACTCAGCAGCATTTCATGTCTGTCACAAATAAGAAGGCTAGATACCTTTTATCAAACACAGCATGTCTTTCTTCCCCCCTTCCTGAGTCACAAAATATTTTGCTATCTCCTGAAGCACCTAATTAAAATAATAAACAAGCCTCTAAGAAAGGTCTTAAGTTTCTGTGCTCACATCCGTAAAGACAACTTACCTCAGATGCAGACTTACTCATGCATTATTTCAAGCTGAAGGAAAAAAAGAGTCATTTTCACATGGAAAATGTTTGATTTTGTAAGGTACCACATGCTTTTCCTTTTGTTGCTACTTTACTGTTCATCTGCGCAACCTTTTACACCGAAACATATGCTTGCAATTTCATTTAAATCAGGTTTGTAATTTCATGCCACAGAAGCCAGCCTTGATATAAAGGAAACATTACACAAGTAACCCAGCATTCTATTTTAAAGAGATTAACAAAGCGTCTATGCTTCTATGGCTTCTGTGCTCTGCAGGACATAAGTATACATTAACATTAGAATTTACAGTACCTGTTCTTTATCTAAATTCAGAATTCTCTAACTGATGCCCTTATAAAAATCAACTCCAAGTTTTTGTTTCTTCTTGAAACCATGCATATGCATGTGATAAATTTCAGACCTATTAATGATCTTGGTTTGCTTTTTTAGACTGAAATTGGGAAACATTCTAATACTTCGCAATACGTTTTCTAAAGATAAATATAAATATTTAAAAGAAATATTTTAAACATTGTTTCTAATACCTTCCATAAATTCTGAAAAATATTTCCATGGTTACTTTTTATATACTGACAGCTGTCTCAAATGAAACCAAGGTGGCATTCACACTGTGTAAATTAAACGTTTGTCTAAGTGATACCAGAACTTAAATCTCTATCCAATGTTAAATGCAACTACTGGTTGTGTTACTAGATTTTCCTTTCAGAGCCCAATGCTAATATGCTTTTTCATCTTTCATTCTAAGTTCCTGAATCTTTAAAAATAATGTAATTGGCATACATTTTAGATAAGAAAGCAAGTGAATAGCAATAGACAAATTAAGGTTCTATGAAACATTCAGAATGATTACGTATYCATCAGGGATGCTTTATTGTTCCTCAGGGAATAAGCTTTGTGMAAGTATTAGGAAAATTTTTGAAGATAAATGGAAGCTTATCTTTAGAAATGAAGACTCTAGAAACTCTTGTCTTGCAAATACAGGCCTTTTTTCTTTCCTGGATATAGCCTGTATAAATAGAAACATGTCAGTGTAACTGGACAAGCAATCAGCTATGCTAACATGCTTATTTATTTCCCTCTTTCAGGAGAAGAAATTTGTTACCTTCAGCCAACATCTATTGAGTAGCTTTCTAAAGATTAATGGTTTTGGGAATGTTTTTCTTTCCTTTGTTACAAATTTTGCAGCTAGCTCTTCTCTAAGGTCTAAATTTCCCTCAGTTCCAGACACTGTATAGTGTATTACTGTATTTATGATCTGAACTTCTTTACGCATTGTCTCATGAATTTTCAAGGCTTTCTGAAGTGTAAAACTTCACCGTTCTTTCAGAAGTAGAACAAGAGTCCCAGGAAGGTCATTTCATTCCTGCCAATGTGGTAGTAGGGCTATCGAGTGGCAGAGTTGTATACGCTTCTGGCAAGATTCATTCTTCATTTGTTCATTTCTATTTACAGAAATCAACTAGCAGAGGCTGGGATTGCTGCCAAAACAGAGAGCGTAGACTTTAATATCATTCCATAAAGCCTTTTCTTTTTCCCCGTGTGGCTGCTTAATCAGGCTTTTAGATGGAAAGTCTTATTTCTTTCAGCTTTGAAGAAAATTTTTCTGTTGTAAGCAAAATCTTTGAGTCTTCCAGAAAGATCAGACCTGACCATATTGGAGTGCAACTGAAATGTTAGAATTTCTTTCTGAGGTGGTCCTGTGTCTTCCGAGACCTGGGATGGTCTGGCAGATCTGCCTGCAGCCTGCTACTCTGTAGGTTCAAAACTCAAATATTTAACTGCTGGCACAGTTTCAGCCATTTTCCAATTCAAATCCTTGGTTGCTCCTTCTTGTTTAATCCATGTTCTTTTAGTTCACAAGCTGTGCAACGTGCAGTCTAAGTTACTAGTTTCAGAGTAACAACTAAGCCTTAATTTAAAGCTGAACCACAAAATGAGACTTTTTCTTTTTTGGCAAGTTCTCTTCCCCCGCAGGCCAATTGTCTCTGAACCAGTCTCCCACAACCTTCCCACTCAGACATTTTGGGGGAAGAGGAGGTCAGATATGAACTGTCATTGTTTCAACTCTTTGGAGATGAATTTTCGTGAATTCACAAGTCATGGATGAAATCTTAAAAAGTGTAATTTAATAGGAGGATTAAATATTCTAATGATCTGGCTATTTTCTTTATGTTTAGAATTGAGGGGCTTTCATCATTAGGTATCTGTAAAATGTTGGGTTTAAAAGGCAAGAAAGGCAAGAAGTTTTTTTTTTTTTAGTATCTTCTAAGAATTATTTTTATTATGTAAATAATTGGTTTCATTAGTTTCCTATACCTGGGGTAACAYTTATGTAAACTAGATTAATCCAATATAAGAAGAATGAACTATGGAAACTACATAAATAAAATAATTATGTATATTCTGARCAGCATTAAGGGACAATATAAAACCTCTGTAAGAACTAGAGAAATTAAAAGGAAAAGTTACAGAGAAAGTGCCTACAAGACAACACTGGAGAAAAGAAGCAATAAAAGAACAAAAAAGCCATCCAAGGACAGAAAGTATTTTATTAAATTTAAGAACTCATGAAAGGAGTATTATTCAAAGTGTATAAGCAATCCTTTCTTTATAAATATAATTGTCTAGACCTCTGCTTCATAATTTAGTTTCTTACCCCTTTCCTATTTATTATATTGAAAGCTTTGATCAAAATCAGAAGCTAAAGCTTAGTCAAGTTCTATTTGCATTGCAAGTTGAGCCTTCAAGCATGGCATTTTTGAGGTTTGCATACCATTTCCTTACTCTTTAGAATTTGTCAATATCAGACTTCTTCATTTATATTTTTAAAAATTCGCATAAAAAAGCTGAATGTAGTGAGGAGAAGTGAGCTATCATAGTTCAGATTTCTTTTTTTCCCCAACATTAATGATGAACTAATTTGTATGTGTTGTTTTGACATTTCTCATCTCTTCTCACATGCTGTTTTTTCCTTGATGATATGGATTTCAGGCAGTATCCTCAAGCAGTTGTTTTGCATGGTGTCCAGCCTGCTCAATTACCCATGCATCTTTGCACAATGATGCCCAAACACCTATATTGATAGACATTTCAAAATATGTTCTGTTTCAGAGATTGCTTGTGACCTGGTCCTGTAGAAGCTAGTTACAGAATTTCAGTATCATTTACATTAGCACAATATTGCCATAAAAGGGAAGCCCATTACCATTGCTAGCCCTTCAGATATCATGTTAAGATGTAGCAGCGAGGCAACATGTTCCAGGGAGGTGTTGAAAATAAGTATATAATAATAATAAAAAAATTCTTTCTTCATCAGGTATCCAGGCAGAAATGAAAGGATGCTGTGACTTTTTTTTTTTTTTTTTAAGATGAGGTGGAAAAATATCTGCTTTACCAGTCTATATGCCCTCTCTTGTATATAAGAAATGTTAACTTGCAAAAATTCATTTTAATAGCGTGTATACACTTAATCATTTTTGCTTAGTATTCCATTGTAATTTGACTTACGGTTATCAGACATTTTGAAATACATGCTAAAAATCTAATAGAAGCATCTCTGAAAACAAAACAATACCTAATGGCTCATTCACTTAGGCTGCCATCAGTGAGATGTACTCCATTTCTCTGGGCTCAGAGTTCAAGCAGTAATCATCATGCTATCAGTTCTTCAAAGCTACATCACAAGTTATACCATTACAACTAGTGCTACTTAACCTCTCTGAAGGCACTCTCAATAGACACGCCAAACACTTCACTGGCGTGGGGATTCCATTTCATGTTAGAATACTTGCACATTTATATCCATTAAGCTTTCAAAAACCTTTCCCATAAACCTGTAGACAAGCACTACATAGTGGCTTTAAAAAACAAGTGCTGCATTTTACTTCTGAAAATTGCAGGTGCATTATGTTATTTTGTTCTTAAGAGTAATAATCTAATTTGTATAATAAATATTTATCTCCAGCTTACCTAATTAAAGATTTAAAGTGAAATTACTGAGCGTATGCTCAAACACAGTAGCACTGCACAAGTAACACTGCCAAACATTCAAAACAAAACAAAAAAACACACCAGGGCTGTTGACTTAGATGGATTTAATTTAATTTCACCAAGGAATCACAGCATAGACCTTATAGAAAGGATTTGCTGTAGAGTAACCCAATGACTAGCTTATATGGAAACTTGTGCATCAAAATTTTTTATGTTTTTTCAGCATGTGTGTTCACCCTTACTAAATATTCAAAATAAAAGCAAGTTTAAGTACAAAATGAATACAATTACTTTTTATATTTTTGTTCTGTTTCCACATCGGGTCACCACCTTTACCTAAAAAGCACCATATTCTTAAAGATAACTAATATGCATTAACTCACGGTTCTTACCTTCACTGTTGTTCCTTCGAGCTTTCACAGAGGAGAGGGAGGCAAGCTTGTGCCCTGCTTGCAGATGTGCCCACGTAGTGGGCACAGCTGCTGGATCTGAATTCCACTCACACATGCCAAGCTCAAAACTGGACGCCTGCTGTGCTAAAAGGCAAAGCAAAGTAATCATTCAACTTCTTAAAATGACATTATTTGTGAGACTATTTCCCATTAGAAACATATGCTCATTCAACCACTTGACAATCCTTCTGACACTGGTTACCTCAAAAATGTGCAGTCTACCAGCAAGTGTATCTGATATTCAAGGCTGCCATCTTCAGTGATACCATTTTAGAAAATCACTCCCTAAAGATGGATGTTTTTTTCAGAGCAACTTATCAGTATTTGTGTTGGCCAATCATTATAACCTTTGTGAATTCCCTTCCATAGAGTGTGTTCTCAGGGGATATCAGAAACACGTCATAAAAAGAAATATCTATTTATCTTTCTATATGATAGCTACAGTAAAATCCGTTCTGACTGAAAAGTTAAACTAAACATCTTCATAATATTTACAACAATTCTCCATTTTAGAACCAAAAGGATCTGAATATATCACCACACATTCAAGAATTTTCTAAAATTCTTGAAGCTTGAGATGCCACAGTGTTGCTGCAAAGTTTCATGCAATTAATAAGTACTATAGGAAGAAAGTCACTACTTTTAAACAGGATTGCAATTTGATAATGAAGGTTCCATTTCTTTATGTTATTACAGAGGAAAAGCAATCTTCTGGTTAATATCAATTTTTAAATAGCAGCCAGAGTATCTTGGAAAACACATGAAGATTCTTAACTGTGTAGAGAAAATAATTTTATGTCAGTATACATACACGTTACTGTCTACTTTGCAAAGTTATTTGTGTCACACTACTGCCATCTCAGAGAAACATGACTTCCAGCTGATGTTACAAACCTCCTTTCTCCTTTTATCAGCTTTGCATATTCACATACACTTTTTTTTTTTTAAGCGTGTCAGCTGAAAAGAGCTTGTTGGCAATTTATTTCCAATGGGAAATACAAAATTCTAGAATAATCTCTCTAGAAAAGGATGGATTTTGACAAATTCACCATTTGAAAAAAGCTGTAAATACACTCAAAAGAGCCAAGCTCTTCATTAAGTGCTTTTTCAATTATTGAAACAAATATTTTGATTAACTCTGAATTTTTAATTGTAAATATTTCTCAGGTTTTTATTTTATTTTTGATAGTGATCCCAGTCTTTTTGGATAAAATACTCATTCCAACTCTAATTTCTGCAGCCTCTCAGACAACAGTAAGATTAGTATGCTGGACTGTCTGACTGCCATCCCTRTATTCCACTTTCATGCCTAGGAGCTCTTTGCCCTTACCCCTGTGGCAAGATCAGAATGAAAATCTTTATGAAAGAGTTCTTTGTATATATAATTCCTCAGGAGTCAGGAGGGAGTTCTGCAGGGCAATCACAGAGACTTGGTAAGAATATAAAACCTTTGAATGGAAGGTCTGCTAAAGGTATAATTATAAGATTTTTTTTTGCAAATGTGTTCTAGAACATAACTACATTTCTCTATTTGACAGCTAAAATAGTTTTTTTGCGGTACATRTGGGTTCATACAATAAAAATATGTAGTTCTAAGTCATTAACAAAATCTGTAAGCTGTTAGGAAAACTACAAACTGTAGAATGTCTTAAATTGTTACACTATTGCAATAAAGTAATTAAAGATAGTTTTGTTAAATATGCATAAGCTTTACTGTTTAGCAGACCTGGACAAGTGGCTAAAGGGGTGCTTTTTTTTAGGGGCGGGGGGGAGAAGGAGAAGGGAAGGAAGAACTTCATGACATCAATGGAAAGTTTTTCTACAAAAACACTTTGGATTACTATAGGCAGGTAAGGATCTAAACAGCTTCAAAGTCTGGAAATATTAGATTTGAATAATCCAAAGTAAACAAGGGGCACTAAGTAGAATTTATCATTTTTACAGTTAAGCATATCAAGATAGTGTTCTGCCTTCAGTACACAAGAAGGTCATCTCAATGCAACAACTGTATTTGTAGAAATAAAACATTATTTTCATATTTGTTTCAAATAAAAAAGTCAAAAAAAAACTTTAGAAGATATTTATGTGCTACATTCAAAGGAAATTACACTTATTTCTAGCGATCACAGTTTGGATCAAACAGCTCCTGAAAGCACAAATACTTRAACTGTTTTACTCATGGCCCTAAATGCACATTCATACTAACAAATACAAATACACAGGTCATTTCATGCCTGCATTTATCCTGGGAGTAGAAATCATGAAGCATTCATGAAAAAAAAATGCAAATTTTAACAACAAATTTCATGCAATTAGAGCTGTCTTCATTTAAATCCCTCTTATCCCAACATTTCATAAAAATTAGAGGAAAAAATGCTTTCAAAAATCAAGCAGCCATTAATCTGACCTTTCGTTTTAATCACTGAAAAATGTTCAGCAGTAAAATTCCTCTTTTGGGAGAAAATTAAGATCTTTTGACCCTGTTCTTTGGCTGCTGGGAGCAACTCAGATGTCACCTCATAAAGTTGACTTCACCTAATGTAGAAGCACAGGCTAGAGATGATAAGAACTGGTTCTTATTAGAGCACATTTGAGGTACTTAATGCTGCAATGGGGCAACCTGGATGTCACACTTTTTCCTCCAAAAGCTTCCATTTAAGGTATATTTAACACCTAGATTTCTCCATTCTGCTGAGTATATCACTGTTTTTTTCCCCTCAATTTTTAACTTCTTCCTCTCTTTGAGATATTATTTCATCTCTGTACTTGATGCTCTTTTCATTTTTGTTTTAGAAGCACTTTATTTATGAAAAAGCATACATTTTTGAACAGAGAGATATATATCCACCTGCAGGAACTGGTTAAGCAAGCTCATCAGTTGATAGGATCTAGCAATGCATTTTTTCCACTTTCTTTTTAACTGCAAGAATCCTCTGAGGAACAAAGAGAAGTTGGGGGAAAATCACACACCAACACTGATGTTTTCACTGTCAGTTTCAAATTCATTTTTCAGAAAAGGTACACTCTAAACTAACCTAAGCTTATAGGCAAGTATGCCAAAGTTTAAAATCAGCTTTCTTGTGCTTTTTAGTAGTACTGCCAGAAAGCCACTACAAAACAGAAAAGCAAGATTAGTCATGGAATTTATATAAGCATATGACTTTTGCTTCCATAATTCCCCATTGCAAGAAGGCTGAAACGTGGAGAGGTTTATATTAGCAAATTTAGTTACCTGAAATTCAATTTCCCCAGTATACATCTCCTTTGAAGTAGTTATGTATGTGTCCCTGAATTATTAGGCTAAGCTTTGTATCTTGCTCTTACCGCGATCTGCCTACAATTGCTCAGCACTCTAAAATGCTAATAATCACGTGCATCTATTTTTAAAAGTACTTCCTAATGAGACCTCTCAGGACCTTTATTTTAGACTACAGTATACAATATTGTTTGTGGAACAAATTGTTGAACGGTCTGCGTCAATGAATTCCATATCTTGTATCACTATAGCAAGTTAACTTTAAGAATCTCAACTATTGTGCTACAACTCAGGAAAGCAAAGAGGGTGTTTTGCATCGTACTCACCTTATRTTGCAGCATGAGTGCCACAGTGCAGTCTTCTTGTGTACTTGACAGCAATGAAAARTCTAATTAATGCTAGGAAGGTCTTTATGCTTTTCCCAAAAAAATATATTGGGTTGAAAAAAGGAAAATGTGAAATATTTTGCTAAAGAWACTTGACATGCACAGGAGGTCTGGCTGCATAGCTGACTAACCTGACACTGCAGCTGTTTGGATGTAGTGGAGCAGAACAAAGTAACTCCACTACAGCTGAGGATCAGGATCTTCAAGCATTTAAAAATATACACAAGTGCCTTGGGGATTTTCCTAAAGCCATCTCCAAAGCTTTTCCAGAGCCAGCTGAAGACATTGACTCTTTGGTAAAGAACAGTAGATCTTTTCTGCCCACTGAGGACTTAGGGCTCTCCCAGCTTTAGGAAGCTCCTRCTGCATTTATACTGTACCAGTTTTCTTAAAGTATTTATTGGTGTTCTTTGTAATTGTATTTATATGTAATATGACAGCTGATTGTTTAGAGAAATGAAAATAAGACACATGAAGACAATTACAGAGTTAAGAAAACTTTTTAGTACCAAATGTTTTCCCTCTGCGTTCTCTCTACTAATCAAGGGGAAAGACAGAGTAAAATGTTTGTCTACTGAGGAAAAAGGAATTCTTACCAAATTCTGGAAAACATCCTTCACCAAAAGAAATATCATCAATGGCAATGGTTTCATCTTGTCTCTGCGTCTCTACCATCCCCCAAAAAATAACCTGCAGAGTTTAACAGCAAATCAAGAAATGCTATTCACCAGTGTCACAGACAGAGAGAAAAAACATTCCAAGATGCTCTAGGCACACAAAATCTATTACATTATATATACACACACACATAGAGAGAGAGGGAGCGCACACACACATGCTCTAACTTACACAGTTTCCATTAGAAATATGAGAACAAATCATGCACAACAATTTTGGAGGATTAGCATCTGGGCTTTCTGCACACATCTGTGGCTTGCAGGCATAGATATTTAGTCTAATCTTCTATCTAAATCAAAAATGAATTTGCATTTAACTGAAAGCGCCTCTTGGAAGCCACAATAAAATACATTAAAATCTAAGGAGGGATTATGATAATTAGGAAACAGAAAGAGTTTGTGTATTATCAAGCCATTCTTCCACCAGAGACTGGAAATGTGAACCTTTTGTTGTTGTTTTCAGAATTTAACAGACAGATATAAAGCAAAGTCAGGGCAACACACACCATTTCAGTCAGAAGCCTTTCATCAACATGTTTTTAGTTAAAATGGACTTTGAGAAGAACTCAATTTGAAAAACAAAACTCAACAGCTATTCTGGTCTAACACTACAACGAGAATCTTTTCCTGTCAGAATCTTCTACATAATTAGTTACAAGTATTTTACATTTTGTCTTTAGGGGCAAATTATGATCTAGATATTTTGCAAATGTGGAGACTGCCCCAGTTTCTCTGCAATGAAGTAGAAGGGGACTCGACAACCACAACCCTGGGAAGAAGGGGCTATTCATACTACCTAATGTTAGATGCAAGTGTGGGTATGGTATGAAGACAGGCTGTGCTATAGTGTAATTCAAAGCATATAAATTAGCCTCCTGCTCTGAATTCCCTTCTTTCTCCATTGACTATTGAAAAGAGTTTCTGAAGTCCAGCCTTCTCATCGAGTGAAATGCCTAGAAATCAAACATACAAATAACATTTTCTAAATTATTTCATAGCCCTGTCTTAGGATGTTGCAACTCCACTCTCTTCTGTATCTTGGAGATACAATATTAAGAGTCAGATTATACCTCTAAGTATATTTAGTGTACAGGGTAATGCTAGATAACAAACTTTCAAATATTAAGCTTATAGGTCAGTGGCAATTTTGCAAACAGTTTAAGCATGCAAGATTTTACCAGAAAAACCTGCATTTATCCTATAAGTTATTATCAACTAGAGTATGGTATTCCACAGTACAGGATTACACTACTCGGCCAAGGAGATGACCGTTATGGTTCTGTCTTGCTGCAGGAAAAGAAGTGTTAACTGACTCCTGAAACCATGAACAAGGGTTTCTTCTTGGTTCTGGTGGTCTCCTTTTTCTGGCATGTTTATTTTGTTTGTTTTTTAAACTATACTTGACCTGTATGAGAAGCATTACAGCTTGTAAAGTCAAATAATCCTGGCATTACATGACCAGTAGAAAGTGGGATGCATTTTGCCACATCACCAGTGAGAAATCAGTGTCACATTTGAATTTTTGTTTTTTTTTTTTTCCCCTCAGTACAGCAAAGAGAAGAATGGGCAAGAACCACTTTCTCTAACAAATATTCCAAGAAGAGCAGTATTAGCAAGTACATGGAACAACTGCATTTTCTAATATAGTATTGTTAACAAACAATGCCATCTTATGAGTTTATGCAACAGCTGATCAGAGAAACTCAGTGGAAAAATGCAGTTCTTTGAAATTCAGTAATTATGAGGGAACAGGGGCAATCCTGATACCAATTTTTGTTTGAAAAGGTTGAAAATCTTTTGCTATGTTTGTCATTTCATGTTGCTGTCTAATTGGAAAGAATAACTATGTTGTACAAAATATTGATGTCATCATATCACAGTCAGTTGTATGTTTATAGAATGAAATGCAGTAGCTTGGAAATTTGCACATTTGATTAGCTTCATAATAGTAACATTTTGAAATGTTGAAAGTTGCTGCAACATGTGTAGATAACGTATACTTCAGTGACAGCACCAGTAGAATGGCAATTAATATATTTATTTCCCATTTTTATGATTATATGATTTCAAATAAGCTTCTAGACAGTATTGTGCACTGCTTTAAAGCATAAAATAGAAAACAAATATTTGGCAAGCCTTTGATATTAAATGTTACATTTTTGACCTTTTCACAGTGAGTCTTCATTGTGAAGTTGAAATCCAGTTACATTTTTAAATGAGCTTATGTAGTTTGCAGTTACAGCTTCACAGTCAGAACTTATTTTTTAGTATTGCATATCTCGCCTATCTTAAAAAGAGGTGCTCTTTCACTTTGGTAGTGCAAAATCAGAGATGTCTTCAAGTTCATACTCTATAGGAGCATGCAAAATATTTAATAACATAATGTGTTACGTACCTGTAAAATATGTTTGCCTAGTGAAGATAATAAAAAGCACAGATTTAAAAGACATGATTTAAATGTACATACTATGTATGTCTCTACCAAGAGCTCCCTGCTGACCAATGGCAAGCACTCAAAGCTCAGAACCTTGGGTCATATCCAGCACTATATTTTGACTGGTTTGATTAGCAAAATGGGGAACGTATAAACCAAAGTTACCAGGTCAGTGAATCTGGATTCAGAGCTGCTTCATTTTGCTGGAGTTTCACAGAATAACTGAATTATGATGGCCAATCCCTCTCTTGATTTTAATCTTAATTTAACCACAACTGTGCAGTGAAGACAGAAAATTTCCATAGAACAGAGAGACATTCTAGAAGTAAAATGAGACTAGTACAAATGAAAGTTACTTAAAGAAAAAAAATAATCATTCTCAAAAAAGGAAATTATTGGTCAGAGTGTATATGAAATATACAGATGTACCTCAAAGTTCATTTATAATCTAGCTCAGATTTTTTTTTTCAGATTACTCTAAGAACAGCACTGCAAGTGTAGCTCTTTCTGCAACCTAATCAGCCAATAGCAATTAATGGAAGATCACTAATTCTCACTACAAATTGTTATAGGTAACTTCAGCTCTTATGACTTGCATGATTAAGGAGGAGGGAGAAGAAAAGAAGAGGTACTAGTAAAAGTAATTATTTTTGAATGTTTATATTACTCATATTTTGAACAAATTGCTGCATAGAAGAACTCACAGATGGCAAAAGCAGATAAAGAACAACTGAAAACTAATCCAGGAATTTTTAATGAACTGCTAAAATTTGTAGACTTTCATTACTAAGGATTATACAAATTCAGCTTTGGCATGTTTTCACTCTTTTTCTTTCTCAATTGTTCTGAAATGGGAGTTGTACACATCCAACATACCCTAGTGTTCTGAACACCTGGGGAAATTTCTTGATGATAAAATAAAAGAAGTACTTTAATAAAAATGTTGAAGTACAGGATTRAGTCAGGTGCCCTGAAGTCAGAGAGGTTTACCACTGACTAAACTGGGCATAGAGGCAATGCTGTAGCTCTGAACCCAACTCTCTAGAAAAGTCAGTTCTAATTTCTCTTCCTCTTAACTCCTCTCCCCCCCACACACACACACACCATGATGACAGAAATTCATACTAGATGCCTCCAGCTGCTCGAGTCTAAAGCAAAAAAAAAAAAAAAAAAAAAAAAAAAGATTATCCAGGCTTTACCCAGCACAGACATCCACTCCTCTGAGGAGTTCAGCCCAGTACTAACCAAACTGATTCCCATCTGCATTTGATCAAGAGATTGCTCAATTTTCTTCTCTTTCATAAAGTCTAGAGCTCTTCAGTCCAAGAATCTGCAATGGAAATGTCTACTTTATGACAGCCTTTGCTTGCAATGATAATCAACAAATATTACCTAAATACACATTATCTATAGCCAGCACTACAAATTAATGCTGCGGCTCCATTTGTGGCAAATACACAGCTTCAGTATAGCTATAGTGGTAGGTCTGACATAGCATTGGGCTTCCTCTGCAAGCAGACCCACATGTACAGAATCCAGTTGCAGTGGCAAAAAGGTCAAAACGGGCAAAGAGTAAGCAGCTATGGTTGGTTTCAATTAAAATATAATTTCAAAAATGTTTGAAAAGTTGGGGGAGAAATTTCTCAAACACCCTTTTTCAAGGATTTTTATGTGAAAAATTGTATTTTTCCCCCACCCAAAGATTTTTGCTAGAAACTTTAATCACTAAAAAGTTATATCTAAATATAAGAAAATATTATCAAAATTCAATGAACATGACAATTTCTTGAGGAGAATCGTCATGAATGTCCACAATAAGATTATTATTTTGCCAAAGTTTGGAGCAGAAAAAAAGTTACATTTTTAACAATTTTATTGCAATGGGAATTTTCCTCTCTGCTGCAATGAACTAGTATGATTACTAAGTATTTCACTGTATTTTTCCTACTCTATTTTTGCACAACTTTACCACCCTTGAAAAATGCTGCAGACATCCCTATAGGCTGAAGACCTTGTAGTTTCAGAAGAACCAGTTCAGGTGGTCAACTGAATTGTATTCACTTGCATGACCAACATCTTGCAAGATGTCACTGGAGGGAAAACTTACAACGGAAGAGAATGGGTTGCTCAGCCTCAGCGTTTGGTAAGGTGCCTGGCTACATTCCTTCAGTCAATTTTAAGGATTAYTGCAGCAAGTTTGACACCTGCCTCTTTAAAGCTGGACTGTGCCCGTCAGTTCTCTTTACAGAAGCCAAAGGATAATGATGTTTGCTAGCCCTAGCCATAATCTAATTAAGATTTGATCCAGCAATTTAGAGGCAGAAGACTTCATATCATAACTGTCCCCAGACCCAGTCAATTTTCTAAACAATATAAAAGATGGAAAAGTAGATATAGAAGTAAATCTTGGCAATACAATCTCATTGCTGTATGTCCACTTGGATAGAGGCAAGTTATCAACAGGTAAACACATAAGTACTTGTGTCAAATTAGATACATTTATTTCATTATATATATTCTCAGTCAGTGTTGATCAGGCAAATACTATTTTGAAAATCCCAATTTTGTGTCCTTAAGCACAATGTTACCTATCCAAGTCAGGTAATTATGTTACTCTTACAGTTTATTGAAATGAGGTTGTGCTTACCCTGAGAAATGCCTTTGGGTTGGCTTGCTAACCAACTCCTCACAGTAACTATTGTAGGAGGAAATATCTGCAATTTGCTTCTGTACTCCCCCATTCTCTTCCAGTATTCTGCATAATAGGGAGCATACATTATCCACGATAATATCGCCCTGAGTTACATTTATTGTGCTAATGTTTTGTGTAAATGAATATATATTGAATGAATATATATAAAAAATATTGAAATAATCTATGAGACTTGCATTATTTTTCAGCAATTCTGAGCAATATAAAACCATATGCAGGTGTTCTGTGATAAATGCTCAAAGCCACAATGAATAGTAAATCTATAATGAATAGTTACATTCAAAGTTTGTCACCAGGAATGCATCTGTAGAAGTTCACAGAAAGCAGTTATAAATTAAGCTTCCAGTTTAACAGTACAGGTAGCTAGGTCCTAAGAGAAAACAGTAATCAAAGTTAAGCTCCTAGGTGTGTCTTCTCTATGGTCAGGCACAAATTTATGATGCAATGAGGATGATTGCTTTATTTTAAATATATACACAGTTTAAATGAGATTTGGTGTTAGTTTTAACATCGTTGAGATAAGAACGAGCAATATTTGTTAGGGTCATTCATGAGCTACCAAGTGGCTTCTGATTTATCTTATGATAATGCTTTCCATACACAAGATATTTATCTTCATTGAGTTTTGCCTTATTAGAAAGTGATTTATAAGCCATTTACCAACTGCAATTTACCAACCTCAAACTTTTCAGTGCTATCAATTGTGATCATATTTGCTTTCCACTGGTTTTGCTGTTCTGCTGAATCTTGCCAGATGTTTTTAATGGTATCCTCAGAATGCTTTTGAAGCCCCACGATCAATGTTGCATTCATTTGACCGATCCAATAATAAAACTTAATCTAGGACAAAAAAAGATCTGATTATTCCAGGAAATCACTATGACAAAAGACAAAATACAAAGACTATGCATCAAAATACCTGGCAAAAGTGTTCTTTGTCAGTCGGAAGGAAAACATTGCTCCTTAAAGTTGCAGAAGAGGACCCCATTTCAGAGGGCAATGAGAGGAAATAGGCTATTAAAAAAAAGCAACAACAACAACAACACTTTAGCAGCTTGGAAAAAAAAATATTTGAAAGATACTGGTAAAACAAGAACACACACACAGGTACAAATTCATAATGAAAAAGTCATCCAGAAGTTTTTCCCCAGAAAAGATTCACACCACAATTGTAGCCATTGCGTGCTGAACTTTTGTTCATATTAAGTATTGATGCAGTACTTCTCTATGTTTCAGCTGAAGTATCAAGTAGGCTTCCAAAATATTTCATGTATAGATAGCCTGAATACTCAATTAATAAATGCCAGTTTTCTGAACAAAGCTAGGACTAGCTCAGTAAGCTGGTCAAAGAATTTGAATGACAATTATTGAAAAGATTGCATATTTCATGCATAAAAAAGGAACCATTATGACCAGCAAAACAGGTTTAGTACAACAGTTCAAGTCTTTAAGGAAGCATTGCTCGGGAAGATGGAGGAGGAGACTATCGTGTCCTTATGTTCCAGAACAACGTTTCTTCTGGATAGAAGTTAAAAATGGACCTGGGTTTTAGCTGCACAGGAAATTGCCTTGTTACAGAGTGGAGGTTGTGGCCTTCCCATACAAAGAGGTTGGCCTCAGACTCCCCACACTACCAATAAAGATAATATTATCTTTATAGTCACAGATCAAGTCCAAATTAAACCTTTATGTAAAGCAAAGCTTTAACAGCTCAACAAGAATAAGTGAAACATGACTGCCATCATACTTTGACAGACTAGACAAGATTGTTTTAGGTCTCCTAGTAGATGGAGGGTTACCACCAGGTTTTAGGATATCAAATATTGCTAGTTGAGATTTTGTTCTTCCTGAACATGAAGATTTCAAAGATGGTAGATGTTATACTTAAAGGATGCAAAAAGAAACAACAGAAGGGCTCAAGCTGTTTCTTTTTTCTTTTTTTTCCTTCCTCTCCCTTCTATCCTGCTTCCCAAACTCCATGCAACATCAGGTAAAGTGTTGCCTTCAGACATTAACATGTCAATGAAAGGAAGAAGATGAAAAGAAGTAGGACTAAAAGGAAAAAAAAAAAGAACAAGAAACCCACCCACCCTAAAAATAAAGATGTCCCTAGAGAAACCAAGTATCGGAGATTATACAGGAACATCTAAATAATTATATCAAACTATCCACACTGACCTCTCATCCTTGGGTGCAACAGGAAAGGCACTGACCAAGGACACCATGACTAGCTCAGTGCTTGAGCCAACTGTGCAATCTGTCACAGAGGAGCATTCTGCAATCTGCTAACAGAGCAGTGGCCATGCTCCCCCTACATTTTAGGCATTTCATGACTGCTCAGACAGCACTTTCGGAGCCTGCCAGCCGCAAGGATACTCTTTCCATGCAAAACAGATGGTGACTTGGTGGCACAATAGAGCCCTATCCCTGATCCTAATCTATTTCATCAGTTTTTCCACTTTCATGAAACTTTAAACATTGAACTTTTTTCTTTTAGTTCTCTAAAGACGAATGTATCTAAGACTTGTATGCAAAAATCAGGTTTCATCTGCCACAGGATTGCCTTACACAGATGGGGCAGAAATGGTAATTTCCTTAAAACTTTTTAAAAGCTAATTCTATATTTAAACTCTGCATAGATTACAGATTTCAATGAGTAAAAACAGCTCTTTAAAATAGTTTTCACCAGTCCGTCCAGCTACATTATCAAGGAAAATAAGAACCACGAGGAGAAAGCTAAACAGTTGGGTTCTAGTAAATGATTATGTAAATCTTCAAAGGAGTTGCATCTATCTCATGAACTTCGCTCTTTTTGTTGATGTGTGTGCAATTACTTACAATGGCAGGAACTGCTCCCTTTAATACTATGCTGTGGGACTCAGTTGTCACCATACAATGTCTTTTCTGGTTTTTAAGCAGGAACTAAAGTAAAAAAAAGCCTGCCAAGTCTCCAGCAGTGGAAAAACTTTGAGTTACCATAAGGAGATAAGCGTTTCYTAGACAACTAGAAACAGCACTCAGAAAATGAAAGATTACAGTTTAGAGATTCTCATTAGGTAGAAAACTGAAATAACTGAATATGCTCAGCTCTCCATAGCCATTCAGTTCACTAGTCTGAGTGCACAACCTCTCATCAAGCTGAACAGGTGCAAATATTCAAGCTTTCTATTATTCAGTCAAAATAGCTTACACGAACGTGGCTGCAGTTCAATTTAGACATGGCAGACAATGCTGACTAAGCCCACAGGACAAGCGGATAGGAATATACAGGTGATCTTTTTTCTTCCAACTGAGCAGCTTTGTCTGCTCTGTAACAAACATTTGAAGTTGTTGGTTCTCAGTCTTGCTCTGGTTTTGGATGCCTGCATAAGTTAGCTTCCCCCTTCATCCCACTCTCACAAGTTCTTAGCAAGATGAGGGTGACCTTCTTTGGATTTAGGCAAGATGACTTTCAGGTCTTCAGTACCTCCTGAAAGAATGCTATATGCTACTGAACAAACATAATACCCTAGAAACTTCAGGTAGAGCAAGACACTGTTGCCTGGTAACTTAGTTTTGATTCTATCCTAGAGTTTATTATATTTTTATTCCAYAGTATTTGTCTTTTATCTACTTCTTGATGTTATTGTTTTAAAGAGAGAATGTTTCACAACTTTCATACTTGAGATTAAAACCTGCCTCTGTCAAAATGGCCTGGAGAGTAGCTCAGATTTTTGCACTAACATTAGCTTAACCCAGCACTCCACTAAACAGATCCTTATTTTCAGAAGCATAGCACACACAGCAGGATTTGCTTGTATGCTACATAAGCAGAAAATGAAGTTGTTAGAAGCATGTTGCATGGGTAAAGCTTCCCAATTATGGAACACCATGAAGAGTTTAAGCTGTGGAACGAGGACTTGTGGGAAAAGATTTTTGGGTGGGTTTTTCTTGGTAAATGAAAAACTTGAAAATTGCATAGAAATTTTTAATTTTGTTGATTTCTAAAGAATAACTTCACATATTCACCTCTAAAACACCAATTCACATTAGGTTAATGTAACTCATTTCTGTTTGGTAGTTTATGCAATGTGTAGGAGGTTTAACTTGCTTCAGAACCATACAGATTTCTGTACTCCCAAATAATCACAGTTTAGGAGTCATGTGAAAAAAACATTGGCTCTAGCCTATCTCACAATGATGCTTTAATCCCTTATAAAACTATATATTTTAATATTCTTGCACACTCTGACCTTGCATGACTGCTTCTGAGGCCTGCTTTTGGGACTCCTGTACATCTATTTGTGCATGAGAGGTGAGCAGAGGGTGGACTGGGAGCAAGAACAAGGAAAGTGTGGATAAGAGCATTAATCAGTGTGCGGTGACTATTTCATCCAGCCCACATTTTTACTGTAATAGAGTGCACCCATCTAATTCTTTCCCTCCTTCCCTCTTTCTTACAAYACCAACTTTGGAAAGTAGAAAAGGATGCACTGCAGCTTTAAAAACAAAACAAACAGCTCAAGTCAGCTAAAAAGTTGGAAGAAATTCATGTACTAGAGAAGGAAGAAACCAAGTTTTAGAAAGGAGGGTTAACTTGGAGATTGCACAAGCACAAGGAGGGATGGTAGGGAACGTATTCTCTCTGGGGACAGGGACAATGAATTGTTTAGCGGAGGGACAGTCTTCGAKGGAAAGTGGAAATTTAATAAGATTGAGAGAGCAGCTGGCTCACACAGGCTAGTAGAGCTCTTCCAGTTCCCGGATCCAAAGTCACCTCTCTCAAAATATTTGGAACAGTAATATTATTCACAGATAACAGATATGCATACTCTGGGCATTCAGAAGCCAATCCAAGAAAAGATCTAAATACATCTCATAAAATGAGGGATCCAGTTCTCATTTCTAAACTTTGCAACTATGAAGACTGAAATTATAACCAGATATCTCCAAAACAGGCAGAGCTGATTCAGGGAGAGTCACTGCATATCAACATAAGTCTTGATGACTCATTCTTTATTTCTCAAAGATAACCAGAGCTGCTCTCCAGAATAATTTCTTTTCCTGGAATTCTGGGCCATTGTAATTACAATCATCTAGCAGCCCTAACATCTCTCTATTTTATCTCAAAAAACACATGGCTGAATCCAGCTGAACTATCAGGAAAACAGCAGTTTTAAGTAAACAAAATAGAGACATACATAATGTGTAAAAGCCTGTGGTTTCTTCAGAGGGCATGAAGATTCTTACCGGTGTCATTCCCAGTATGGTCAGAGTAAGGCGATCCCATACCAGATTGGCCATTTCTTCTAATCCATGCAGGTTGTAAATTCAATTCAGGAAAGGCTTTGCACAGATCAGTTTCAAAGTCACACTTTTCACAGGATGAACCTAAATTAAAAAAAAAAAAATCCAGAAATTCTACGCAAGAATGCTTTGACTTACTGAACATATGCACAACTCATAAGTAAATCCAGAAACAGAAGGAACACATTCTTAACCACTGTTTGTAATTAAATTAGCACAAAAAAATAATTCTAAAAGGTATTCTATRAAAAATAGGAAACACTACAATTTTTAGGTCAAGAACAAAAACAAAAAACAGTGCAGTGGAAAAAGAACAAGAATGAATGAATGTTGCAAAAGGAACAGTCCATTTACTTTATATCACTATAGCTATACCACGTCTTTTTCTCCACAAATGTGTGTGTAGCTATATACTTGTAGGAAGCTGTACAAGCTCGTATATACACATAGAGCTTATACACAGAGGCTGTTCTTTAAATATACTGCAGTTATTAACTGAAAAGTTTCAGTACAACCACTTTATTTCTACCCAGGGTTCTYGCATAAAGAAACAAAGACTCAACACCACAAAATAACCAGATAGCAAAAATATTTTTATTCTACTATTGTTTATTTAATCATATCACAACCTGCATTTTTCAGGGACTTCAGAGAACAAGCCCAGTCCCAGAAATCCCACAGGACCTAATGGCAGATGACGAGAGCCTCACCTTTCTGCTATGTTCCAAAGTTCACCAGTGCTCATTTTGCTTACTAAGCTGCTACATTAATGCACAAAACACTCTTCAGAGAAGACCTCTGGTCCTCAGAGTGAGTCTTCAGAACAACACATATTTTCCTCCCTCTTTGCCTTCCCACTGACCTTTTCCTCCTCCAAAGCATTTTCTAGAGTGGTGGGGAAGGACTGCTTCTCCCATCCTTTCACATTCCCCCGTTGGGCAACAGAGGTTAGAAAAAAGGGTGCAAAGTGTGTCCTAGCACTGGATCCAGTCTGGTGGACCCGTTATTCCAGGAAATTTGAGGTGAGGATGCTACCATATAAATAATTCCTTACAGGGAGGGAGGGACGAACAAAGAAGGGATGGAGAGAGGGAGGGACAGCAGSTTTATTGCAACTTCATCCTAAGCAGCAGGGCACTATCCAGGATTGTCTTCAAATTTCATGCACTGTGTGGCACCTTTCAGTTCATCTGTTTCTCCCCTGATGCAGAGGAGAAGAGCAGGTTGAGACTCTGCTTTCTAATCAGGATTTCTGTTTAAATGCGAGAACTACAGAGCCTTTGTGCTGCCTCTCAAATTAGTGCTCACCTCAGGCCCACTGACAACACTTTTGGACTATTCTATGTTCTAGGTTGGATCACAGTTCACTAATCATTTTAAATAAAGTTGCAGCTGCTGCATTTATAGTCACGCTATGATGTCCAATTTCAAGGCTTTCATATTCACAACAACTTACCGCAACAGTTAATTATAAGGCAAGAAAGAGGAAAAACATTGATATAAGCATTTAAGACTCAAGTTAATGTGCAGATTGGCTGATGAATCAGCCAACTTTTATTGCTTCAGCTCTTTAAGTGACTGAAAAGCACATCAATGGTTCATCAAAAACAAATACTGCTGGAGTATATCCACTTCATGTTACATAAAATGCCCAAGACATGCTCAATAATTTCACAGGAATTTTCTCATGGTTGAAAAAAACAATTTAAAAATCAACAAGTATGAAGTAATAAGCACAGTCTCCTTTTAAATTAAAAAACCTTGATCGCTCATGATTAAGTTTTAAAAGATATGTTCATTCTCACAGAACATCTAACCTGAAAGCAATCCAATGTAATTTTTCTGAAATAGATTCACAAAAATAAAAAGTTATTGCTTTGAAAGGAAGAGACCAGAAGGAAATGTGGGGGATGTTCTAGACATTTTTGCAGAATTTCTTGTTAAGAAAGCAAATATTTAAAGTAAACACTAAGTAAAACTTAAAGTCTACATCTCAGAGAAACACACTATAGTACAAGGTTCTACTCCAGGTGTGAAATGGTCCTCATCATCGGAAATATGATCATTTCAGGCACAGAAAAGTATCCTCTAACCATTGGATACCATCAGGGAGCAAAATATTTTTAAGAGTAGTTATTTGTCATTTGTCCTCTAGTGAGCATTTTGCAAGAGTAGTTCAGAGGTAAAGTGACTGCAGGGTTTAATCACACTGCTTTCCTGATACTGTGGGCAAAGCACAAACTGGCCACATCTGAAGTCCAAAAATGATGATAAAATGAGTCATCTGAAATTCCAACCCTGAAAAATTTTCAGTGCAGAAAGAACTCTAAACTTGAGTGGAACCCAATGAAAACAGCAGGGATCTGTCATGAACATCAGATTGCAGAGCTGAAGTCCAAGTGGAAAACAAAAACTTGGCAAAAATGTTCAAGTCAGCATCTGATTCTTTGTGACTGAGAACTAAATTCCTTACTGGTATGATCCAGACCACAATCCAAGCAGCCCTAGAATCCACAAACTGCAATTCAGAGCCCAGTTCTACACCTATTACTCACCCCAATTTAAACACAACATTATTTGGTATTCAGATTTGTTACACTGCCCATAGGCTACAGTTTCTGTAAACTATTCTTTTTCATAGAGAGCATTAGCCTATAGCAGTATGTTGCTAAACAGCTGTAAAAAGCCTATGCAAAAATTAACAGAACGCATACAGCATATCTTGCTACTTATTCTGCAACCATAGTAGAAACTGCATTAGAGAAACCTGCCTGGAGGAAATGTAGTGAAACCAGGACCAAGCACAATGAGACTTTCAAGCCTATGCAGCAAAGTGTAACATAAAACAGTGTCTTGTGCAAGTGACAGAAAATACACTAAACTTGGATGCATTAGTCACACATGAGGGGATTGAACAGGCATAATTTTCAGCCAGGGGCATCATCATCCATTTCTACCTTGATATATTTTAGTTCATACAATAAAGTTATGAGGTGTAGTATTATCCTATACAGTCTTAACAATTGTCTTATGTGTAGAAAAACAAAAATCAAGTATCCTAGAGTTGATTTTAGACTCC
The DNA here is from genome assembly GCF_003343035.1 of Apteryx rowi. Taxonomy (NCBI): domain Eukaryota; kingdom Metazoa; phylum Chordata; class Aves; order Apterygiformes; family Apterygidae; genus Apteryx; species Apteryx rowi. The sequence goes on from NW_020449786.1 coordinate 93,614, forward strand.
TGTATCAGACACATATAGGAATCATATTTGGATGAAACCAAGAGTCATATTGGCACAAGCAAAACCCCAGGCATTTTGGCACACAATTGTAATATGAGGAACCCAGATTTAAGTTGCTTCTCTTTCTCCAAGATTTCGGCTGAATGCACTGACCACTAACACACTGATGAACTGAATATAATCATCACATCATTGCACTAATTAGGATTTTTCAGGGGACAAAAACCATACAGATTCATSTAAAGATTACTTGCACTTAAATTTAAGCTAAAACCAAAAAATAACAAATACAGTAGCTACCTTTGTTGCATGGTAAGTGAAGTTATCCAATTTTTTAACTAAAATTATGAGTTTCAATAAATGCAAGCTTATCTTTCTACTCCAAAAAAGGATACTCAAAGAGCASAACTACCTTATGGATCATATGAAACCATTTGGAAAATGTTTTTATGTTATGGTGTTATGGAAATAGATTTCTGATGAGAATTTACTCAGATTACATCAGTTCTAATGCACTCTCAGTTCCTCTAAGGGAAGTGGAAACTACCATATTCATATCCTCTCAATGTTGCAAAGATTAAGCTAGGGCTATCAGTTCATAAATTCAAGAAAGCTTTCCCCCTTCTCTCTGGGGGGGGGGGGGGGGGAATTATTGTATTGACTTGCTGTTTGCAAGTATGCCATTGCTGGTTATACCTTGAACCAGGTATTTCAGATGAAATCTGAATTTCAGCAAGCAATTTTAACATGAATTAAAATAAAGTAATATTTGTTAAATTTCCTTGGAATTGAAAGTGGATGAGGAGCTCCTTTGCTACATAACATCAGTAAGAAAATTAATGAAGGGAGTGCAGTGTATAGAGGTTGAAAAAAATCAAACAGATCAAATCTGAGTTTTAGAAAATCAGATGAAGGAGAGGGGAAAATAAAAGTTTCCTAATATTTTTCTAACATGAAAGATCCCCTCCAGTGCTCACCGCTGCCAGGTTCAGTTATCAAACTCTATCACACTTACGATGAAGCCAACCGAGACTCACATTGTTTTTCATCACTGCTGCCTCCACACTGGTTGGTGAAAATGCACAATTCCCCAGACGTAGCAGAGGAGCCATCACCACACTGGAATTCAGGTCCTGTAGATGACCAAATATCCGCAGGAGCAAAACAACATAACACACAGAAGAATATGAATTTGTTCATTGGCTATGCTACTATCCAAGTTCTCACTTGGAAAAGATTTACTTTAACTATCTACTCTTTGACATGAAGAATCCTTGAAAAAAGCAGCATTCAGGCATATCACTTTGAAACACGTTTTTTTAGAATCACACTTTCAGAATTTGMAGCTTAAATGAAACATGGCTTCTGTGAAATGGTACCTGGTACCTGGTGTGCCTTTAGATAATAATTAACTGAATTTTAACATGGTTTTATGACTAAAATGGTGGTGCATGCTATGCAAGTCAAGTGTATATCATTAACTTACTGACTGGATTTATTGCCYGATAGCTTGCAAACATATTTGATAAGAAGATTACAGGATAACACAGTATAATTACTCAATGACCAACATTCATAAAGATCTCTCTTCTCAGAGGGAATTGGCAAAATGCTTAAAAAAAAATGCGAAGAGTTTGTACATCAGATGTAGAAACAGATTTAAATTCTACACTGATTTTACATCAAAGAGATTGCAATTGAGTGATCAAGGGAAAGAATGAGAATTTTCAAAGCCTCTACATATATGATACTGATAGTTGAACCTGGTATCTATTTATTACTAATGTGGGCTACAATTGTAGATAAAGATTGAAGTAATTCAGACTACCTGATTTTTAACTATAAGATTCATATCTCCAAAAACCATTCACATCAATGTATGAATGATCTAGCTCTTTGAAAGTACTTCCCAAATACTTGCTTTTTCAGAAATGGCTAAATTCCAGTATTTTCTGGAAAAATCATTTTTTGCCTTACTACTAAAGATACCCAAGGTCAGGAAAATTTAAGAGATATCTGAGATACTGTATTTGAATCCTTATGAACAGTGACCAACATGATCACACAAACAAGAACAGTCAGAATTTGTCAAAAGTGTCATTCATTCCAGGAATCCATATTTAGGGAACACTACCATCACTACTAACCCTAAGTGGATTTGCATCATATAAATAGATTCACAGTTCATTATATGGTACACCTATCAAGTGTTCATTACAAAAGCATCTTCATACAATGTGATTGAAATCATGCAAGTGGATTCCATCAGTATAAGAGACTTAATTCAATGCCCCCACTGAAGCAATCACTTGACTGAAAGTTATGGGAAACCTCTAAAGGTTAGTTTACAATCAGCAAACACTGTATTGAGAAAGGCAGATTTCAGAGAAATCACCCCTCATGTCCTTTTGGAGGAAGATAAACCCAGAGTTTAGATTTTCTAAAGACTTCAATCCAGGCTCTGGAGAACCGCATTGTCAGTGTTCACTTGGTAACTGCTAGAAACCTAGCTCTCTCCTGAATCCAGGCTAGGCACCTATTGTAAGGCAGGTTTTAGTGCTCGACTTCACTCCATCTGTCTTTGAATAAAGTGATTTCTGAAGCTTTGCACTTAAGTAGAATAAACTGATTTAAACAGGCTTTAAGGTCACACAAATGCCAAGAGTGGTTCTGGGAAATCCCCAGATATTTCATTTCACACTAATCTTAAATCATGGGAATGCATTCACATACACTGGGTCATACTCACAATAAACATGTTGTTAAATCTCTGCTCCACAAAGCTACATTTACATTTCAAGAAGCTGGTAATTCAAGAAGCTGGTATGGTAGAGAATTCTCTTATTTACAATTATCAGAACTTCTTCACCTTGTTCCAAGGACCACCAGCAATGGTCTGCTCAGCATAGCACGGTTTGGTAACCTTTCTGCTATTGGTCCTAGCTTAAAAACTAAGCCTCAGTTCAACAGTGATGTTATTGATCACTTTTCAAAAAAAAAAAAAAAAAAATCAGGTCCTGAAATCCCAACAGGTCTATGCTATTATATAGGAACCATAGAACCATTATCATTTTATCTGCCTTTTGTCTAATCCCAGTTGTCAAGCTGTCAGGTGGGCTGCACTTATAGACAACTTCTGAAAATAACTACTATAAAGTGAATTGTCTTAAGTACTCATCATTTAGATGAGTCATAGCTGTATAGAAGTTTTCAGCACAACTCAGCGCAATAACCTGAAATCCTAAGTGTCAAAATTGGGAGAAAGGGGACATGCAGACTGGGGGATTTCTTATGAAACACAGAAGATTTTCAGGAAAAATTCATTGTCACACTTTACTGYACATTTAATGAAATCCCCAAATAAACAATTTGGCTGACTTAAAATATCTACATTTTGATTCCAAAAGCCATTAACTAGAATAAAGAGCAAAGAATTCATTAAGTCATGAAAACTGCAAAGAAAAGTAAGTGTCCATAGGAAAGTATCTTCGAAGTCTGAGCCATAGTGTAGTACACCAGCAAGAAGTTTCATTTCAACAGACAAATTTAACTATCCAGTTAATAGCAAAAGCCAATGAAGTTGAGATCCCTACATAGCCACCAGTCTCCAGGAACCAGTATTAAAGAAAAAAAAAGAAAAGAAAAGAAAAATCAAAACATGATTAATAAAGTACAAGTAGCAGCTGTTTTTATTCTGGTGCAACCAAGAACTAGGTAAATGACATGTCAGCTCACAGGTAGGAGATTTTTGTAAAATGAAGCCTTTGAAAAGATTCATATTTCCTTACTACAATAATTAGCTCATGCAATAGAAATCTTGCTTCATGTAAGYACTACTTTCTATTAAGCTTGATTTGATTAATATTTTAAGCAAATTAAATTTGTTTATATGTTGGTTATACGTTAAACAAAATATTTACCTGTGGACACTTTCATTTTGATTTCAAAAATACTTAAAACATTGATTGCTGAAACCATAATTTTTTACTGAAATCAACCAGTTGTGACAGAGCTTTTATGAGGGTGAGCCCAAGATCTTAGAACTCAGGTCAGAAGGAGGAGATCCAGCCATTCCAAAAGTCTCCAAAGAACTCCTAGCCCAAGGAAGTAGAAAGCCAGCCTTGTGAGAGAAGATTGAAATAACTTGGTTTGTTTAGTCTAGCAACACAAGAGAGCAGGGATATTTAAAAAAAAAAAAAAAACTTAGATGTCAAAACACAGAGGAAAAAGAGAGAGAGAGTCAAAAGAGGAGAAAATTATTGCAAAAGGTAAACGGCAGTCTTAGCCCAAAGCAAATGGCTGTGAAAATAGTCACAATTAGGCTGACAATCATGTAAGCCTTCTGGCACTCCTCTGATAGAAGTAGTGGGATGAAAGASAGCTAACTAGTTTCATTTAACTACAATTTTACTTAACTAAAAGTATCAAACAATTGTCAAAGTGGCAGCACATAACTGATGACAGCAACTCCAGAGATCTTTTCCACCCCTATATTCCCAAGGGCAAAAAACCAGAACACRGGTACCACTGAATACCTTCAATTTGCCTGTTAGCCCCAGCGAGCAGAATTAAGACTAGGTATACCACTTTAACTACAATATGTTGGTTAGAAAGCACAAGTGCTACAGTATCCTTAAAGAAAGATTGGCAACCTACTCTGGAGACAAGTAAATCATTGCAAAGTACAGTGGCAGAACCATATTTCCTTAATGTGAGAAATCTCATGTTGAGGTACAAAGAGTATTCTTCAGTGTCTCCTGTAGGCTAACATTCTGAAGTTTGTAGCAAATTCCTATTATTTCCAAGACTAGAAGCAGATATGCTTATTTAATAAAGCTTTCAGTTTCTGCCTAGAGAGCATTTTCCAGCTCATCCGGTTCAAGTCTATACAATTCATCACTGTGCTTCTGTGATGACAGCATTTTGTGTGCTTCATTTTAAGACTTTGTCCTTAGGCCAGTAAGCTGATTAGGACACTTCCTGAAGAAAAGTAAAACTACTAATAAATACAGTTAAGAGTTCATTAAAATATATATTAAAGAGTTTATCAAGAATGCACATCGTTGAAATGTTTGCTTCATTTGCATAAGTACAGCTTAGATTAGAATTTTATAGAAAAAAGTGTGTATAAAGTCTCATATAAAACATTTAAGCCTTTACAACCTTCTGGATACTGTTCAGCTGCTTTGTTTTCCAAAGCATTTTCTCCAACATACAGTATTTAATCTCATCCCTTCTTTTCCCCTGCATTGTTCTCTTTAACCTATCACTCCTTTCAAAAGTCAGGAGAGATCTGTGTCCAAAACCAAACAACTCCCCTTCACACAGTTGTGCTTTGTGATGGCAGGACTTCCCAGTCTTTCAACCTTCTTACAACATTTTATTAAATTTTTGCTGCAATATTCCAAGCTGTTCTCTTCCTGTAAAGTCTGTATACAAACTCTGTAAGTGGGAAAAATTTTTAAACAGAAAGTGGTGTTCATTTCCAGTCTTATTATACTCTAATTCAGTAATAAGAATGAAAATGGTATAATCCAATGAGTCAGAATCATCATTAATTCTCAATCAGCAGTAGAAAGAGATGAAAAAAGTGTCAAATTCTGAGAAAGCATGTAATGTGTTATCCAAGGGCTTTCAATGAAGAAAAAAAAGAAGAAACGCATCGCAGGTAAGATCTAACAAAGAGTTCAAAAAACAAAGGGAAGTTGTCTTTTGTGTGATTACGTGGCTATGTACGAGGAKGGAGGGTTTCTTGACTATGTATCAGCCATCTCATTGATTAAGAGCAAGAAGAACATGTTTTCCCATAGCTCTGAGAAACACAAAAAGTGACAAAAAGGTAACCAAGAAGCAAAGACTTGCAGAGAAAGTCAAAAGGACAAACACGTCAATAACTAAATTGCAAGCAGAACCCTGAAAGCAGAAAGAAGAATGAAGAACTAGAAAGAGGAGGAGCAGAGACAGACTGAAGACCTCTAAACCAGCAGAAATAAGAAAGGTGTCAGATGAAGCAGAGAACTGGCAATAAGCAAAGATTTTCTGATACAACAGAAGTTTTGCAGAGAAACTAGAAGAAGAACAAGCAGAGTCAGGCAGCATGTCTATTTTCAAAGTTAATTTAGTAAACAATTAGTTCTCAAAAAGGGGAAAAAAAAGTCAAACTAGAAAAAACTGCATGACTTGCCTCAAAGCCAGCTTAACCTGGTTTAACCTAACTCATTTCATTTAAGCCAAGTCAGAATACATTAGCTGTAAGTGAAAAAGATTACCCTCTCAGCCTTTTCACTTGTTTAACTAAATCAGTTGGGGGGGGGGGGAAGTTGTAGATATTTAACTTGGGATCTGAGTTTTAAGAAACATCTAAATAAATGCAAATAGATTTTGAAATAGTGACAGAAGTGTTTTGCATTTTTATGCCTATTTTTCATGTCAACAGAAAGTTACCTATTTTGGTAGAAAAGGATTGGCAGTTAGCAATTCTTCATTAAGTTTCTGTACTATTAGTTACTATCAGCAAATGAAACAGAGGAGAGAACTCAGAAATGGAATATTAGTTTCATCATCTGGAAACAGCATTAAAGACTTGTTGCCAGCACTATTTTCTTTTTTTTTTTTTGGGGGGGGGGGAGGAGGAGGGAGGAAATACTTAATGGAAAATATGGTGACATCTTCAGAGAAGTTGAAATTTCATCAAGTTTAATATAACCTTTTAAGGGCAAGACTGTAAGAGTATTCCATGCCATCAGAGTAGGAAGTATTACAGCAGCAATGTATATACCTTTAATATATTTTTTCTCCTAGTGTACAGTTTTAGTAAACATCATTTCAATATAAACAAACTTAGAAGATTTCTACAGGACCAATTTTGTCTTATAGTTAAGAAAAGCACCAAAATAAAATTATGTCTTTGAAACAATTCACAACTATTCTGCCAAGACTTCATACTGAGAAACAGTCTCCCAGAATATGCTATCTGTAATATCATACGACAGCTCTAGATTTTAATTGTCAAATCGGAACTGAACAACCTCTGCTAATGAAAGACAAGCAATTGCAGTAACCTCTGACCAGATCAGTATTTAAGTATCAAGTATTTATGATGAGTATTTAAGAGTGAAAGATGAAAGCAATAATGTGAAAGGCAATAATTGCATACTACCTGCTTCAAATTAAAATGCACTAATTCAATAGTTAATTTGAAAGAGGACTAAGATATAAATATATTTGATTGAAAAGAATTCTGAGCAAGTTTTCTTATCACTCATCCCCATTTGTTAGAAGAAATTAGCAGAATCAATTGAAAGATTAAAACCAAAATCAATATCAGTGTACAACATGATGTGGCATGAACACCACAGTTAAAACTAGTGTAGGAAAAAGTCCATAATGTTAATGCAGGGTGGTACAAAGTATAGTACACTAGGTAAAAATCAGTTGAATCAAGATTTAAATAAGGTAACACTTCAGGAACGTTTTTGGTAGCATAAATTCTACCTTTGTAATGGCAGACCACATCACATTCAGGAAGATATGACAGATGTAGATAAAAGGGAGAGAAAAAAATATCAAGGAGAGACAGAAAAAGACTAATCTGACTCAGTGCACACCATGTGCTAAAATTTGTTTTCACATCTGGAATTTGAAGGGGAAAATAAAAGATTTCAATTCTCAACTGACAAGAGTTCCATAGAATTGCTCCTCCTCTTTCCCCCTACAGGTTAAGAGGGGAAAAGCAAATGAAGACAAGCTATGAACTGGAATAGGGTAACTCTGAAATGACAAGAAAACCTTGCTACCTCCTATCCCCTTCTACAGAGGATTTAGAGGTTGGGAGGAGAGGGGGAAGATGCTTTTCTCTAAACATGTTTTCCAGTTCAACAACTTTCAGCACATGCCACCCTCATGCAGTTGTCTCCAAGTCAATAGGAAAGTCTTTCTTTCAGCATATCCTACTATCCAGCCTTTTGGTTCTGTTCTCTGCTACAACAGAGCTCCCTGTTCCTCTAAGGCCTCTTCAGCTAGAACTACTTTCACGAGTAGCGCTCTCCAGCAGGAGCAGAGCTGTAGAGTGAAACCCATGGGGCTGAGGACCTCTGTTCAGATTATATGAATTTCACACGGGGGTTAATTCAAACAAGCTCCAGCCTGGTCCTGTGGACTGGACACTTATTGGTGGCTGAGGTGCATTAGGTGAGCTCCAGGAGCTCAAATCCATTTCACACACTCCTGGGCTGCTCTGCTTTGGCTCACCCAGCGAGCAGGAATAGTTGAGGGATTTGCTTCGATGAGGCACACTTCACTGGACCTGAAAAGCAAACATGCTTAACAGCTCTCAGAACAAGAGCCAGCCTTCCCTCCACCCCAAGAAATATAAATAGGCCTTTTTTTTCCCCCTCCCACACTTTGGAAAGAAAATATAATTATTAAGATCAAATTGGAACCAATTTCAACAGATTTGTTGTCCTTCACAGCCGTATACATTGGAGGATTCATCTAATCTACCTTTGGTTGTTCAAGTCTGAACTAGTGACCACAGGCTTTACAGGTAACAGGGGCAGACAAACACCTTCCCAGGGCAAGTCATCTGCGTTTGTCTCTCTCTGGGTGAGATGACTCCCTCAGAGAGGCTGGGCGTTTTCCGCTGACAATAGAACAAACTTAAGATGACTAGCTCACATTTTGCTATAACTTCTAGGCATTCAAGTGAGGGCAGACAAATCCTTCACGCGGTTTGTCTGCCTGTTTTTGTCCATTACATTTGTCACATAACATTAGCTGAAAACAGCAACAGGATCAGAGAGACAACTGGAAGAAAGCCATCTCCCTAGGCTCACCTCCCATGCCCACAGAGGCAGGATCTGCACAGCCCAGAGCTGCAATTGCAGGAGCATTTCTATTTAGTCCTGAAACATGCCCATGCCCAGGAGCTGCTGAAATCTAAGGAGTCTTAACAGAGCATATGCCTTAGTAACCAGAAAATTGCTCTTTTAATTTATCCATAAGGTTTTTCGMTATTGATTTTGGCTTCAGCTTGTCTCTTGCATGACACTGTTAATGGAAGTTTCAGCACGGTTATACTTCCTAAGCACATTTCTGGAAGTCGATCCAAACAAAAGATACAGGAAGTATGTTCCTACAAAACTTTAACAAAATTTCCATTTATCTCAATTTCTTCATCAATTAGAGAAACAGTCTGAAAAATTCTAAGTTGTTCTGACACAAGCTGACAAAGCAGGTTAAATAGAACATAATATTAACAGCTAACTTTTCTCCACCGTTGCAAGTGAAAATTCAATATAAGTGGAGTATTTTGACATCCAAAGAAATAATATTTCACAAAGCAGAACAACATAGGGATACTTCCCAGCTCTGAAATTGGGGGAGGTAAACTGAAAAGGTGACATTCTTATCAGAAAACAGCTTCTCCAAAACATACAATTGCTTTCAGTGCAATTAATGCAAAGCTGAACTTTATGCAATAAAATGATACAGCAACAAGCATGCACATGATTTGAGAAAAGTCCTAGGAATTACAGCACTTGGAAGATTAATGGTAGAAGCTCAACACTTACACAAATTGTGTAAAATTCAGAGTATGTGGTTCATCTGGAAAAAAACTTAATTAAAATAAACAAARGAGTCACCATGTGCTATCTTAATAGAGCAGCTTTACCCCAAGTCTAAAATGCTTAGTTATGCTTTTAACATAACCTGGACAACACCAGTTATTTACAGAAAGCACTTTTCAACTTGAGCTGTGTAATACTTACAGCAATTTCATACCTTGAGGAAATGTAGGAAATGTCACTGTTCTTATTAGTTTTTGATTATTTTTGTATTCTATCACCATAAAAAAGAAAATCACATAAAATAAGTAAGATTTAGCTTTCAGCCATTATTATGTAAGTCTAGGGATTTAACTGCTTCTGTAAACCCCTTTAATCCTAAAACCTAAGCTAAATGAATATGCATCTCAGTCTAGATGCATTAGTGAGTTAATGTGAAATATAATAAATTCTCACAGATCAGAATTTATTAGCAAATATCACATACCTTCTCCCTCTGGTCCCAAATTCTTGTTAATATTACATTGTACCTAGAATGGAAGATCATCAGTGGGATAAGCAAAGAATATTAAAAAAAAAAAAAAGAACTCCCATACCCTTCCTAAGTAATGGTTTCATCACTAAGATGCAGTGATATTTTCCACTACTCAAAGAGTTCTCATAGAGCATCGGTCATAGGTATAACTTAGAGGAACATTGAAGTTGCTCTGAGTGATGTTGACAGAGCCAGCACAGACAGGGAATCAGAAACACCCTTGCACTCCCTGCTCCAGCCCCCCAGGCAGGCAAAACACCCTCCAAGCTCCCAGCAACATCTCAGAGACTGTCTGGCCTTGGCAGGCTGGACCAGCCCCATCAGCAATAGGAGACAACAGAAACACATTGRTCTCTCCATTCACAGGGAAAAGAATTAAATCCAACAATTCACAGTATAAACACTCAAAATACTTTAGCCTAACCTGCACCCTCCAGATTTCCCTGAATAGCCACCCTTCCTCTCATAGCCCTTGCCAAACCTGCTGCTTCTCCACAGGTGATAGTCATGGGTACTACTGTGGGTACTAACCCTCTGCACCTGGGTTTAAGCACAGAGTCTGCAGCTGCTTCATTAGAAAAGAGATTATGGGAGCAGGAGCTGCCTAGAAAAGTGCTAGATTTTCTTGTAAGAGCTGTAAATCTCAGAGCATAGATGACAGAGAAGCTGCTATGGCAAGGGCCCACAACCACAGGAATAGTCCTTCTGCAGCAAGGGAAACTACTTTAAGGGTTGCTGTGTTTTGGAAGTGCATGTAGTTACAAGTACTTCAAAAAAAGAAAAAACAAAAAGGATAAAGAGAAATGATTTCTCATCCYATCCACTCCTCTGTGAGATGCATCACGCATTGTCAGGCAGCTGACAAAGGCACAACTGAGGTTTCATATCACTGATTGTTCATTTCCAAAGATAGAGTGGTTGTTATTTTTCACAGTTATATATTGCCTACCATCAGCAGCAATAGTTTTCAGTTATTGTCAGACTTATTGGATGCTTCTGTTAAATTAAAAAGTTTAAAATGAATGTAATGGTTATATATAACAACAGGTTATTTCAAGTATGACAACACATTTTTATTGCTTTTTCTGACTGATCTGAAATGCTCAACAGCTGTTATCAATTGGATACTTAGTACATCAGAAAGGATTACCCAATTGAGTGAACAAATTCCTGTATGTATTTTTTAACTGTATAAGCAGCAGCTCCATTAAACAACTCTAATGAAGATTTTAGCTGAATATTATCAGAACATTTAGAAAAAAATTCAGTCTTGAAAAGTTCTAAATTATGCCAAATTCATAAATATTTGGGGGTCTGCCATTCTAATGAGAGGCAAGAGAATTGTTCCACCTCCTCAGTGCCTGTATTTCAGTGTCAGATAACCTAAATCTGATAAATACGAAGCTGTTACACTCAAAGTCTTGTAAAGAATAAAGGAGAAACACTATAAATTGGTAAAACAAGCTCAGGACAATACAAACCCACACAGGTCCTGAGACCCTGCACTGTCAGTTAATACAAAGGCTGTAACCTGCTACAGGTAATGGCAAAAATCTTATTTACTGGGCTAGAACAGGGTGAAGAACAATACAACAGTTTGATGCTTGTATCCTTGACCACTTCCATACAATCATCCAGAGCTATTTTGTGGGCTCTTTTAATAAAGAGTGAGTGACGCTTTCCATCAGYGGCACATCATTTCATAATCTTCAACTTTATCCAAGAACATAGACATAAACTATCAAAAAAATGTGACAAATGACAAAAGCAGCTGGTGCAGATGCAATACTTAACATTGACACTCAACATGTTCCTATTCCCAGTAAAACCTTGCTGATTAATGAGCCTTCCACTTGCCTTCATAAGGCCAAAAGCCTCATTGACTGCAATCAAGGAAATCTGAGGACTCCAGATATTACCGTAGTAATTTCAGCACAGCCTTCATAGGAGAAAAAATCAGAAACCAGATAATTATTGATATCAAAAGATTGTTTCTTAATAGTAGTCAGAGTTCTGCCCTTAGCAGTTAATCTTCAAAGACTGGTAAATGAATATTAATTGATGTAATGCCTATTAAAATTCTATTTTGGAAAGTAAAACCCCAAGACACAATAAATAAATAACTGGTCATCCATCACTGCTAGAAAATTATATTTTTAGCATGAATTATGYAGAAATGATGTAGCCCATCAAAGAATACTTGACTATGTTAATATCAGGTAAAGTTACATGTATGGAGGAGATAGGAGCCAAGTGCAACATTTCACAAGCAGATAGAAATTACTTTGCAATGAGCAGTTTATTTTCTATTTGGGTGGTAAATATAGACCAGATTTTACAGCCTACCTTGAATATTCTACTAAGGTTAGAAGAAACAATTACTAATGACATTTTCAATTAAAAAATCTAATGGCAAGATCATAGAGAAAGCAAACTTTGTGACTTGGCATGAAACACCCAATAAATTCAGACTGGTTTGTAAAGATGTAGCTAAGTAATCTTTCTTTAAAATTAAGTTATAATAACAAAAGTTGTCAATTAGCAAAAGAAATTTCTTTTGAAAAAGTATCACTTTCCCCCCCCAAAAAACAGAACACACCCAAGTACCATTCTGAACATTGACCCTCCTGATTGCCGCTTCACATGTGGGAATGAGAAGTTAGCAATGTCCTTGGAGGAGATTCTCAAGATATTTAACATGTCAGAGCTCCTTAAGATTTTTGTCAGTTTACGTCCAGCTTTACAGCTCTTCAGTTGCTTGGTTCTTCTGCTGAGACTGTTGCCAGCAAAGGTGCCAGTTTTGGCTATAGTCTTTTCTGAGACATGGGCTATGAACAGGATTGACATAGCTGGCTCATTTCATGTAAAACRAGCAAACAGCAACCGACAGATAGTAATGAATTTCAGTCCCTGGTGGCATGAATTAAATATGCACAGCAATGAGTGAAGACACATACTGCAAAAGCAGGTGGCATGAAAGCTCATAGCACAAACCTATCAGCACAGACCTGCAGCAAAGCTGATGGAAAGATCTGTAATAATACTAGCCAAGGGCTAAAATAAAATTAGGGATTCATTTCTACTTGGAACCCAAAGAAGTTTTGAATAAATAACTCCAGATCAAAGAAGTCAACTCATAGTCTGAAGTAGAATGGTTGATAGGAAATGAGAAAGAATACCGGAATAAAACTAAGTCCTGCAGCTAGCTGGAGGCAGATGCAGGAAATATCAACGACACAGATTAGACAACTCCTTTGGCTTATCTCTTGCATGCAACCCTCTAGCAAGTAGATCACTGACAGGATAACTACACTGTCAGTTTGTCTCATCCCGTGTCACTGCGGGGTCCTGGTGCCCTGATCTTGCTCTGACCTTCTACATTTCACAAACCCTGGCCAGATTCTTTTCTACAAAACTCAGCTAACCCTCTCTAGCAGGCATGGCTGAAGGAATAGTACCTCGCAAGGTCTAGAAAGACAGTTTGGATGCAGACAGCAAACACAGAGTTACCCAACTGTCCTCTAACACTGCATCTGAAGGTCCTGTGCCCTTAATTGTCCTCTCCTACAACCCAATGTGTGCAGTGCACACCCACAACTTTATACCAGAGAAGCCTGTGCTTTTCTAGGATAAAGTTGTGGGCATGCATTGAATTCTGACAAGTGGTAAAGAAACTCTTTTTCATAGATTTCTTTTTTGTTGTTATGATATTGTAATGGCAAAGGCTTTCAAAAGAAAACTCAGAGAGACCATGGCATTGATTTCTATTTGCCTGGAGGTGCTTAGGTCCTTGGATACAGATGCAGGTGCATCTGGACAAATAAACGTAAAAGAAATTTCATAGCAGCTTGGCATTGCACTTATGCCTGTAGGGCTGACAATGCCATTTTAATTGAAAACAGAATTGCTGGCAGATACATGAAGCCCCAGGACTCCAGCTGCAGCTTGCTTACAGCTGACTACACAGGCCCGCTCCATGCAAGCCGCTCCAGAGGTCGGGAAGAGAGTCCTCTGTGGAGTCACTTGTGCTCTCAGACCCGCTGGGTCTGCAACCAGGGCTCCTCCACATCAGCCCTCTGAAATCCCAGGCTTTTTCTGACTGCCTCAGGCCTTGAGTGCCTGGAAGGAAGGGGAGACCAATCCACCAAACCACTGGCTCATCCTTTCTGCCCTGCCAGCATCTTGGAAAGGATGCAGGGGAAGTGCCGAGYTCCCAGAGGAGCCGTGCTCCACACCAGCTGGCCCAGAGGCGAGGGCTCCCCCACTGCCATCCACTGGGCTTCAGAACTGCAGTTCCCCTTAATAATCTCCAAAACGTCCACAGACAGATGCACTGGGACAGGTCAGCTGAGGTTTCATTTTGTCATACATTTGCCTTTTCAGAAGATAGGAACTTTTCCACAGTAGAAACATTACCAAAAATTTAATGAATAATGATAGATGAATACTTTATTGGGTGCCTATAAAATGGCATTTCCCCAGATACTGAAAAAATATAGTTAAGATGGATTTTTTTCTTGGCTTTTTAATGCTGAGTCATTCACTCTGTTCAATTTTGTTGAATGCACCTGGCATTTTTTTCACCTAATAAAAAATTGATATTTCTTTTTTCCTATAATTATATTAGAACACATCTCCCTCCTAAATCATTTTAGGACTTGCACAAAATACCGATGAGCATTAGTGAAGCCTTTGAAATTTTTAAAGTAGTAATTGCATAATAAAGGTTATTTTAGTTCTCAGACACCTAMGCTGCTGACCCAGTGAGACTGTGTATGAAATACACATAAAGAATAAAGATACTCTGAGGTTACTGTTACTGAAAACTCACAGAGATTACTTACTTGTGAGAAAAGGTGTTTTTGTATATGTCTATTCATTTCTCTTTATTTCATGACAAAACAAATAGCAGCTAGTTTTTCTGCTCTTTCCATTATTAGTTGCGTTGGCCTTTTTGGACTTTGGTTCACAGATGCTACACCAAACCATCTGATTTTGTACATTTTTGTCTTTATTTAGGATTTTTCCGCAACACTGCTGGAAACATCTGAACCAGAAAACAGGGGTAAAAGGAGTAAGCAGTGTAAAACATGGAGAAGAGCAATGAGTGTTCAAAGGAGAAACTCAGGGAAAAGAGATAGGGACAGAGCATGACTGCGGAACGCAAGCCCAAGTGAGRTAGCATCAGATTTTCTGTGAATAGCTGAAACAGACCTTTTCTTGTGACAATTTAAGTTCCTAGCAAGATAAACAACAGCAAGAGGAGATCTATTCTTAACCACTGTAACTAGTGGTTAGGAGAAGGAGACTGGAATCTGAGTAGTCTGCTTGTTTCTCATGCCTAATTTGTGATTTTTAAGAAACTGAAATCCTCATATGCAAGAGGAGCATAATGCTATTCGCCACTGATGCACAAGAGCTGGATGAAATTATTTGCTTTTGGGATGTGGACAGTCAGACCAGATGATCAGAACAATATGCTTTTATTTTAAATTATATCTGCCTCCCTTAAATTACTGGTATCATATGAAACTTGATTTAATAATGTTTTGATGTATCTTTAAGACTCTTGGAAAGGCATTATTTATACCTATTTGAGTAAAGTCCTTTTATTTTTTATTTTTAATCAAGTGTAAATGACATAGAGTACCCAGTCATTTAAGTGGAAAGGAGCTGAGAAAAAAAGAGAGAAAGCAGTTTAAAAATCAGGAGAAATGGCAGAAAATAAAGCCAAGAAAGACTGGAATGACAGCATTAGAACACACACTCATGAAACAAACAAAATGGACCAGAAATGTGCCAGGCTGGACACGGCAGATTGAGTGAGAGTTACTACATTTGAGTTCCATCCAAATATCCCAACAAGTAAAATAAAACATGTTGTTTAGGTCACAGAAGAAAACACAGTCTTTATAGAATCTGCTACGAGACCCCCAATAAAGGGTACAATGACAGAATTCTCAAAGCTGCAATGTGCAGTTAATTCAATTTGTTAGCAAAATTGCTTTCTGAAATTTTAAATAATACTGTTAGATGCCTCCCACAGGCACTCACTGCTAAAAGCACTTGCAAAATAAAAGCACTATACAGCAAAATGAAAATAAATTTGTCACCCACACATAAGTATACACATCTCCAAAGCAATAGAAATGGGCCTCTCACCAGTTTGCTAGCACTGCAGTACTATGTTCATTTGGGGTTCATTTTTGAAAAATATAATTTCACAGAAAATAAAAAATAGATGGTGGAACTAGGAAAATATTTTGAATGGCAAGAAAATTAACCACATTCCTCCTGTTTACTGCTTTGTAAATATGCCACCTTTTTTTCTTGTTAATATTTCTTTCTTCCCCTCAGAATTCCTGCCCAAGTCTGTGAAACTCATGTTTAGTGAAACTAAAAAATGCATCACATTAGTGAAGGAAAACTCAGGTTTATCTCGTTCTGTAATTATCTTTCATCTCCTTATGAACCTTATCCTGAAAATCATCAGTACTCACTACCACAAAATGGAAGCAGTCAGAGGTTATATCACTTTTGGTTGATTTTAGCAAAACAAAKTGAGTCAAAAGTTCTCTTAGAAACAGGCTTTTGGATTGCTGTTAAGCTGGACTTTCCTAAATGTAAATTCTGTTGGGTTTTGGGGGGAGAAAAGTGGGGGAAGCAGGCTGTTATATAGCCGCCTCCGCCAGGGAATAGCCATTCTTTCTCCCTCCTTGTTTCCCTATAYCTGTATGAAAGAAGGTGGCTGAGAATGTGGAATATTAATTTTTCATGTATACAGACAGTCTCCAGAATTCTCACCTTTCTCGACAGCTGATCTAAGGACTGTGCTTTGCCCAAGCATTTGTCCAAGTCTGGTGTCAGAGCACCCAAAAAGGGAATGAAAGGGATAATATGAAAACATAACTACATCAGTCATAATTACAGCTCCTGTGCCACCTCGAGCACAAAAAGAGTTGCAAACAGGAATAAACAGTGTATGTAACTAGTTAAAAATTTACCCACAGAAGAGAAGATTTGGAAAACATCAGGCTTGTGGAGGATGGAGTGGGTGGTAACTAGCAGCAATGTGACTGTGTGTATGTGCACGTGAATATGTTCACACGGTGTAACACTGGGAACACTGAGGTTCCCAGATTTGCTCCTGAACACAAGAACTATTTGAGGTTAAAGCTGCTAGTGGAACAAGTCCTACCACATGGGCAGGCTTTCAGATGAAAACAGAAGATTTGGATGAAATGCAAGTAGTTAAGAGAATGTCTCTCGTGGGTTGTGCAGAAAACTAAGATCTTTCATTTTTGTATGAATATAATGCTGGGAAAACTGAATGAACTCCTCTCCCACCCCCAGAAGTAAAATTGCGATAAAATTAAGTGGAATTAAGATATACTTAGTTATGACAATAAAAAATAAGCTTTAAAGTCAAAAGAAGTGTTCTTTTTATTAATGACAGTAAGTAAAATATGAATGAATGTAGCATAAATTGGAAAACCATTCACTGTGTAATAGAAGCTCAAAATAGGCTTATAGATGGAAAGTAAATGAGCTGGAAAAGAAAGAACAAATGCATTGGGAATGCTGTTTTTCATATTATGCATTGTCTGAATCTGAAGAGCTCCCACTGTACTGGCTTTTTCACTTCAGTTTAGATGGAAATGTATTGACTTAATAGAGAAACAAATTTGCATTTCATTTCTTAACATTTCTAAGCATTTAAAAATATTAAATCCATTCCCTTGCCAGAAGTACTGAAGAATTACATATTTCATTTTCAGAATCATATATCTAGCATTATAATCATAATTTTTTCCACACTTATTAATCTCCAGGTATAGAAGATATATTTGTTTTAAATATTAAATAACTTGCTTTATTTTACCAAGATCTGAAGTGAAAGCATAAATATGAAAAAGAAATTAAATCCTGGTTGGATTTGACTTTAAGAATATATTAAATCTTAACTTTCTATAAAATTAAGGCATTTTGAAGAGTAGTGAGAAACCCAAAATCAGTGAATGTAGCAGCATACAGTCAGCATCCTCCACCTCCTCRGCTAATGCTTAGGACAGTCTCTAAAGCCCATTTTGAAAACTTTGGATCAAGCCCTTCAGAAGTCAGCAGGACTATTCATGTGTAAAATATTAAAGCATAATCACATGTTTAACTGCCTTGCTAAGCCAGTGTACCATTCTGCTACTGATTGTAAGCCCAAAGCCTGCTTTTGTAATGCTGTGAAAAATGTTGATGTTCAGCTTATGCCTCCTCAGTACAATATTTGACTGGGACAACAAATGCTTTATTTTTCCTGTTTTTCTGACTCTGTCCATCCCTCTCTCTCAGGAATCCAATTCCAATATTTTCTTCTAAATCTATATACTTGATACTGCTTCTTTTTCTTTGAGTATCTGTCACTGCTATTTTCTTCCTGTACCTCTATAATGCAAATAAAACTGTGCAACTAGTGCAGAAATGTGTCTGAACATGCTCCCTCCAATCCCTCCCTCTAATGCTTTTCATTACATGAAGTTTATAACGATTTCATGTTGACATAGTCAAAATGAGATAATAAATGACATGATAAATAATGGCATGATGAGAATTTTATTATCAATGAAGAGAGTTAGACTCTTCCTTCTTCCAGCCCCTCGATAAGTAAATTAATATTGTGCAAAGCCTATTTTTTTATCATGCTCATAACTGCTATTCCTTTAGCTCTGTCCTCAGATTTTCTACCAAAGCGAACATTGGATGAGCCTAGAATGTAGATAAAAGGCAAAAATACAGAAGTTACCAAAGAACAGTGTTTCCTCAAGCTGTACAAAATAATTACAAATTAAAGAGCCTAATTTCAGGTGTCCATTTTTTTAATTTAACTTGATTCTGCTTCTTAGTATCAGGACTATTAAATATAATTCACATAAGTGAATCAAATTAGGTTTTCTGGGTTGCTGTATGGTGCTCAAGTGATGCCAATCAAGTGAAATTGATAACCAGGATTTTTTTATTTAATTCAACTTATATTATTGTGTCCATTTCTGACGTATACAGGTAACATAGGTGATTGGCCAATACAGATTGCTTTAGATTTTTGAGGTTTTCATGAGCACATTTATTATTATGATTTTGGCAGCTATATAATGATTTGTAAAATAAAATAAATTCTTGACTGATCTAAGCTTTTTACTAATGTAGTGCTAAATTCTTAATTGCAGAAATTACTTTTCTGTCTTTTAATTATTCAGACTAATACCTTATCTAGTTTGCTGCTTTTGTCAAAGAAATATCCTTTATTACATCTCAATTTTTTGATAACACCACTTATGTCAAGTACCTTGAATGTATCTCATTTTCTTGAGATTTTAAGAGTGCCTGCCTTTTCCTTCGTGTATTTTCTTTATTTAAATATAAAGATGAGAGAAACAAGTATTGTTTCTTTTTATGACATGAAATAGAGAGTCTGCCATTTGTATATATATTTTTATAGCACTATCATATTATTTTTTGACCTAGAATCTCCATGTGCTTAAAATAGAATAGACATAGCAACAAACTATGGCTCCATTAGTTTATTGGTTGTTTGTTTCAATGCATGAATTTGTCTTTTGCAAGCAGATGACTGACAAAAAGCTAAGATACAGGAGTAGATTTGGAGTTTGGTTCTGAAAACAGCTAAATCCCAGGTCATCTTTCCTCTCACATTTCCTCTGGAAGGCACTAAACAATTTTCTAAGAACTGAAAAATTCACATGCTATTCAAAACTTTCACGCTTTTTGCTTAGTGATTTTATTAGTGTCTAGTCTATGAAAAGTCAGCTCTTGYTCACTTGATGCGATCATTGTTAGGGTACAGGAGCACTTTGGCCCAAGGGGGATTTTATTCTGATGCCCTGTTGCAGTCTTATGCTTTATATTAACCGAGAGTAAGTTAAGGACAAAGAAGCTGACTTTCAAAAAAGAAGCAGCAGCCATGGGGCAAGTTAATTTTTTGAATCACTGGACATCAAATTATGCTGATAAAGGTTCTCTAGAAACCATAAACATTAAACCTGCAGAATCAAAATGATACTGTGTCCTTAAATACATCAATACATCATCTTCTGAAGAGACGCTTCATTAGAAGGTGTACATAATTCAGCTATGAATCCTTCTCTAAGAACGACAACATGCCTAAAAGGGAGGAGACCAAATCCTGGCCTGTATACAACAAATTTAACCCTCTAGCTGAATAAGTTACGGGGAGTTTAACCAAAGGCAGGCAATATAGCATTTCAGATCCAACAAAGCCATTTTGCAGTGTCTAAGCCCCGTAGTGTGTGTGGTACAATTACAGATGGACACACTCGACAGAAGAGCGAGCTTCATATTACTACACTTGCAACTTCCAGTTATTTATGAATTCATATAGTAGTATTTTATAACTAAACTCAGTGACCAAATATTTGATACATTCTTAAGTGCATTTTTTCTCTCTGCATCTTTCTGACGTGCCATAAAAGTCCTTTCACAAGTGTCATCAAACAAGAGCGGATGGTCCATGAAGAGGAAATATAAAGAAAGCAGGGAAAAATACATTATTCCACTTCACTTCTCTATAGGAACAAAACTTCTGTAATACTTCCTTCCCACTAAGTAAACATATTTGCAGAATTTGCAGTACTGAAGGAATTAGCCCATAACAGCAGGTTCTCCACTAGTTGAACTATTAATATGATTACAGTCATGAGATCAACACTGCGGATGGTCTTACAAATGCTGTTTAACTCTACAAGCAGCTAGAAATTGTTATGAGTTTTGCTRGAATACTTTTTAGAACCAATGCATTTTACCAGTAAAAACTGAATTTCCTGCCTTCGTTTCTCTAACAATCAATTATGGGAGCACTTGCTATTAGTCCACAGCAAGCATAAACATTATACTGCATTAAATCCATTACAGTTTTTCTGGGGAACTGATTGCCACTCTATGCTGTACTTTGGGTAGATAAACAATATTACAGGAACTGCATATCTATTAGACACTGCACTTTTCTTGGGTGCTTACTGATGATTTCCTTATGTGACACAGGACCATCARCAAAAACTGTGAAAGAAAAAGCTTGCTTTCATGGATGTGTCCATACAAAACAACTTATTTCTTAGACTGTAACTTAGTGTGCACCCTTGCTGAAAAGTTCATAAGCTGAAATATGTACTTAGRGCACAGAACCAATTTCAAATCATAATACATTACTTATAAGGAATTTTCATGCATTGGAAGGCTATTAAATGAAATCATGAGTAAATAAAAATTTGTGTTATTGGCAAAGAAAGTATTATTGGCAGTATGTTCACTGTTCAACCCTACACAGCAGGTTTGCAGTTAAATGTGTGATGAAAGAACATTTTCTCCCTGCATCTATGAGGAAAACTAATTAATTAAAAAACCACCAAACAAAGAATTGGGAATAACTTAGCTAACATACAACAAATAATAGAGCAGATATGGCTCTCTGTATTTTGATTGTTGTTACCTATTTTTCCTACATACAATAATGCTCTTTTTCTATTGTGTTAAGTTACCATGCTTAAAATGACAGGGTCTTTGGAGATGATGTCATCTTCAACAGCTTGTATTCAATACACCAAGTTCATCGACAGGAAGAATACTGCAAATGCCATAGTGAAAACAACAAATATGTATGATCAGCAAGTCAAACGTGGGTATGGAAGTAATTAACACAGTTAATGTTTTAACACAGTAGGATGAGCATTCTGTCTTCAAGAAAATAACATAAGTTACATATAATTTGCATACACTAGATGAAATATGTTAATTTCACTGTAAACAGACCTGTTTTCAGCCTTGATTTACTGTCATCACTAAATGATGAGAACGAGCATGAATACTAATATGATGGTAGAAATTGTTCATTGGCTAGGGAAAGGTTGAAGRGAGGCAGAGAAAGGAACTGGTCTTCCATTCATTGAAAGAACTGTCTGTCCTATTTGATGGGGAGGGGTAAGCGGGGAAAGAAACACAGCTTAATCAGCCTGACACTGAAAATTAATGTAGGAGATTCATATAGAAAAATTTTAAAAGAATGTGGACGTGAGGACTGGAAACAAAAAAGGGGTGAAGGAGGTTATCTGGTACTGAGGGGAAGGCCGCAGCTGTTTTCAGAAGGGATATACAGAGAAGTCAGCTTCTTTTTGTATCCTTATTTAATACTTTTTTTAATACTAAAAATTTTAAAATACTTCTACATCTAAGAAATGTTGTTACATGAACAAGTAAAATATTCTACACTCCTTACATCTTATGCTTAAAGAGGTTTAAGGAAGAATTTTAAATTTTAGCAAACCTTTGTACCTAAATTCGTGGACAGACACATAAATCAAAGCAGACTGATTTTCATGAATGCTGATCTTCCACATACTCATTCCCATTAGCCAGAATTGGAAGTGCTTACGACTCCACATTTCAAGTTATTTATATTCATATACCTAAATGCATGCCTTATGTCTGAAATAGCAAAGTGAACAAATTCCACTTGACACAAAACAGAGATGAAGAATGAATTTGAAGAGCTCAAGTTGAGTGCATTTGTCTGGAGGACCATCTTAAAAATGCTTATTCTCTTATATTATGTTACTTCATGAGATTTAAGGACAGTGTTTACACATGACAGGGGCTCTCCATTTTAATGTCTTTCCTGACATATTTTTAAAATTATGTTCTGCTACAGTTGTTTGCACTAGGTACTGCTGACTCCACTGAAGTTGAAGACAAATTTCCTGTAGAGTTCACTGGAGTACAGTGTTTCATCCTTTTTATGAAGAAAAGTCTTTCTGGGAAGGAAGAGAACCAAGTGAGGTTTTAAAATTATTCAGTTATAACAGTGAACAAGTTTGAGTTTTTAATATGGATTTTCTTCCTTTTCTCATAACTCTTAAAAGTTACATTTTAGTCATAGAAACATGCCCATGTAGTTAGTTCTGGTCATGGAAAACTTATCAATCTAAAAAAAAACAAACCTTGAATTTTTAAAGCTATAAAAAATACAATTAATTTAAGGGGAGTTAAGAAAAAACTTTAGAGAAAGAAAAATACTATGCTTTATGTCTGACATGTTTGTATACAGTCAAAACTGAAATAGGATATTTTAGCAGGGTTTTTGTTTTATATCAACGTAAATTTTGTTTTTGGATTAGTAATCACGTCATTTTAATTTCAATATTGAAGGTTTTATGTATCATTGTTACAAAGTAACGTCTGTGGCATATGGCTGAAATTTGAAGAATGCAAAATTTACATCAATGCATTCAAAAGACTGATTTGTTCTCATTCTGCCTAAGTTAAAAAAAAAAGACATAAAGCTAGAAAGAAGATAGAAGTTTTTATATGTGCTGGTTTAATCTTCTCAAGAAATGGCAATGGAAAAGGGTCTGAACAAATCGGAGTTCATTTTATCCACGACCAGCTTGAACTTTAGGAGAGAGTTAAAGGCCTACTTTTCTCTATAGCCTATGAAAATAGATGTCAAGATGCTTAACTAAGGGCTGTGAAATTCTAAGTAATGTTAATAATGTCAACTAGGCCAACCGTGAAAAGGAATTAGAAAGGAAAATATAAATGGAGTTAAAACAAGTGTGAAACCTTGTAACAAAAGAATTTTAAGGGAACGAAGGTATCTAGAGGGTCTTAAAAAACATTTTTACACTAGATGAGTTAAACAGGTATGCTAAGAGGTTATGGCTATTTATGCTGCACATTTTAACTCAGTTTTCTATTTTGCCAGTGTTTGATAATGGCCAAGGCCATTTCTGCTCAGTTGTTCTCACAGCACTCCTACTCCTCCTATGTACTCCTTCAATGAATGTACGAGTGCATGCTAGACAAGGCATTTTAGTGTTGTTACCCAAAAATGCAATATCACAACAGGATCAAGGAGGAAAATCTGGATAGTATCAAGACATACGGACACAGTTCTGTATCTTGGGAACCTAAACACTACTGGAAGCTGATCTTGTGCATATGCTGGTTAAATACAGAGCAGACCTATCTAGCTCACCAAAGAAATAAAGCATTCTCCTCATACTAACCAGCTCTTGTCTCAGCCCCCTGAACAAGTCTTATTTATCTGAGTTTTATGTAGATAACCAGAATATATTTCTCTGAGAATGCCCAAACTCTTCCCACACAAAGAGCTTTGCATGTGACAAGAATCTGTCTYGGAGTCTTTTGCATAAGAAGTAGTTTGTTTTTCATTTCTCAAGTACAATAAAGTAAAATTGTGATTTTCAAATCAGATATATGGATTTTTATATGTTTCTGTGCCACTAAATTCAGCATTTTTCCTGTCCTTTTCCTGAAATATTTCTTTCTATTACAAACACTCAGTTCCTACCTGCATTAATTTATGTGATGTGATTATTCAAAAAGACATAGGAGATCTACTTAAATATAAACAACATTAAAAAATTAGTATAGCATAACCAAATCATATACACTCCCACACATAGCAGTATTTTTGGAAGATTTATACTAACTGATTATAAAACAAGCTTTGGAACAGGCTAAATAGGTACTTGAGGACATATTAAATACAAATAGATGAAAAATTAAGTATTTTAATTTTTTTTGAAAACTTCTAGTGGTTGTACAGTAATGAAATAACAGATTTTTTAGATCATTATGGGTCTGTGGGTTCAAAGATAGTTTTTTATTAAGGTATAGACAAGTATTAATTAACAGTATTAATGACAGTTAAACTCTTAGATGAGAATCGAAGACCTACTCTCTAATTGCTGATATACATTATAGTATATTTTGGCATTTCCATTCTACAAGGATCATTTTATTTATGCATGCTTACCAAAAGGTTGGGCTAATAGCTCAGGACTCAGCTTTGTTCTATTTCAGGATTCTACAAAAAGGCACTTAACTTCTCTGTTCCACAGAGACCTGAGGGAAGACTGTATTAGGTAATTTTGGAGCGTGCATCAAAATAGTTTTGTAAGATTCATGTTTGAATCCCTGACTCACTACAAAAAGAATCTCTTCCTCAGAATAACTGTTCATAAAATAATCAATCTTTAGTTATCATTTGAATTATGCTTGTTGAAGTTTCTTTTCTTGCCATTAAAATGCAATATTTGAAAACAATGCAACAAGAGCAACAAAGGTCCATATTCAAACGACAATTGCTGTATGCATCACCAAGCCAAATTTTCCTTGAGTGATTTCATCAGTTCATTTTGAAGTTTCTATCTGACATTTAAGTTAGCTATTAAGTATAGCTATGGGAACCATCTGGTGAACTATCTTAGACAGAATAGCCTAATAAATGTGATCTGCCTTAATGGAATGCCTTTAGATTGTTTATCTTTTGTTTGACTGCAGTCTAAACTATCATGTCCTTTTACTAATTTAGAAAAATTCAATTTTAAAAGCCTTGCCCTATTGCTTACATATTATATTACATACATTTGACTACAATTTTCTCTGGAGACCTGAATCTGGAACCTGAACTCATTTCTTGAATGGGAGACTAGGAATTCAAGTTTGTTTTTGCAAAGTAAGAAAGGCTTTTGTGAAGACAAGTTGCTGTAGCTTGCAATTTTCACTTTATAAAATATAAAAATGGCAGTTCAGAAGCCAAAATGCTGAGCTGAGATAGAAAGTGTGGGAACTATTCTTACAGATTTGAAATGAAACAGTCTCTTTTGAATCAACAAAATAAATTAAGCCAGGAATTCAGGGCCTAATCATATATGGTCTACCACCTCAAAATGCACAACACCCTGCTGTACACTAACAACAGCAGAGTGAAAAAAATAAAGGCCAATTCCTTTGATTTCTTGGGCCAAACCCAGCAAAGATTTTACAAATGCACTGAGTTTGTTACATGAAATACTCTGAGAGAAGGGTGAAAGTTCTATTATCTTTCCACATCTGCCAATTTCTCTCTTAAGCAATATATTATACTCTCTTGCTGTACCCATGTTAATCCTGTGGCCTCAACCTCCCAGCAGTTCTGACCTCATGTTAACTCCAGTCATGCTTCTCCAACACCATTGCAGTTCTGCATACCACCTCCTTCCCGCAGGCCCCCACATCTTCAGTGTGGAAGACCTAACAGGCTTCTCTTCCCCAAAACATGAGGGAAGGGATAAAGCACAGAGCCTGACTTTCCAGTCAGTACTAAACATGTGCTRTTAGACTGAGCTTGCATTTTAGAAATGATGTTTCTAGATCTATGACCCATTGTGACTAGGCACAGTTTACACTCCAACTAAAACTCCATGAATTGTGGCTCAATAGTCTTTAAATATCTTGGCTTCACATTCCTAGGGCTATTTAAAATTCTTAAACATGTCACCAGAAGTTATTGCAAACAGTGCTATTTTCAYTTAGCTGTGCATGTGAGGTTTGATCTTGCAGTGTGCAGAGGATGATGGCCCTCACCCAACAAGAAAACCAAGGAAATCAGAGCTTTTGTCTTAACATATTACAGATTTCAGCTGATGGCTAACAGTTCATTAGACTTAGATTATTTCATAATATCTCATTAGACTTAGAGCCTCAAAAGAATTTAGCCACCATTGGTTTATGAATCATCAGACATGTTCTTGGCATTTCAAAGGAAACCATACMTACTTACTAACACGAATAGCTGGGAACTCTTAAGAAGAAGTCTGGAGAACCCAAGGATGACAATGGGTGATGGAAGATGATCACCAGAGATAGCTGGTATGCAGTCAATTTTAACTCAGGTAATACAAAAAAAAAAAAAAAGGTTTGGTTGCTTACTTTGTTTTACCTCTGAAATCTACTCTAATTTGTGGTTAGCTTTTCAGAAAGCATTTGAAAYGCTCATCTTGTACATAAAAGAATATTACTGATGCATCATTGCTAGATATTCTTTGACCACACTTGCTTTCTTTCTTCCAAAAGCCCTGAAGGAACAAAATCATGCATATTAAAAGGAAGAAGAAACTGTAACCCMGAAAGTCATAATATACTGTAGTCTTTTCAATTAATAATGTCACAGGCAGTTGAGCATCATGGAATTAGAAACTTCACAATGCGCTTCTCCACATTTCACAAGCAAAAAAAGTATGACATATAGAGTTTTATTACTTAGAAGTACGGTGAAGCTTGAAGCACATGCATTAAGTTTGAGCAGTCTTCTGAAGTGAGATCTGGTTCCCTCATTATGCAATCCGACATCCTTCATCTAAAACCAAATGAGATAATAAAGTAAGAGAAACGAGATGCATTTTCTGCATAAAGAACCATATAATCCTTTGTCTCATTTAAATAATAGATTCATAAAATCTTTTTTTAAACATCCAACTAAATGTTGCAGTGAAATATTAATAAATCCGCATATTTAATAAAACTAATACCAAATGCTAAATGATATCCAGATTAATTGATATCCCTAGGGATATACTGAATAACACCAACATGCTTATTATGTGGTTTTCTGTTGGATCTGACTGCAGTTTGCAAAGGGACATATAAAGCAAAAGGTCTCAAAACTGTGCAAATTCTGCCAGGTACTGTGCATCAGTACAGCATTAAAATACAGGCTTTATTTTATGCTTGTATATATTTTCATTGCATTGTATATATTTTCTAGCATTGATGCTAGAAGCTGTGCACCCGCTTACATGCCTTGCTGGAAGAGGCAAAATACATAGTGCTTTACAGGACAATTTTATAACTTCTTATAAAAAGGCAATCAGTGGTTGTTGAGGATCAGTGGAATAGGGTGTTGTCAGGTATATTGGAGTAATTTGCCTCAGACTTTTACAGAGAGAGGGGCCTAATTATGCCCTCTTCTCTTCTCTGACTTCTTTTTGGCTATGTCAGGGATAAATGAGAGCACAGCTAACAGAGGCAGCCAACAGATGCAGCAGTTTGCGCATCAGTTCTTGCAGAATGGCACAAAGAAAGGGTCCTTGCCTCCATCCAGAGCAGCATACACATTCTCAGTTACGGCTGTGACACGCCACAGGGCGCATTCCCCAGTAGTGGCTGGAGTTGCTGTCCCTGCCATGTCAAAGGCTTCGATCCAGACCTTCCTATGGAGGATGCAGCTCCACCAGTCTTGGGCTGCAGGGAGTGCCTGGGCCTCACCTCGAGGCTGGGGCTGACAGCCCTCTTTCCTGCAGAAGGCGTGCTGTTGTTAAGAGCTGTGTTGCCAGGCAAAGGAGTTACGGGAGGAAGTTGGTAGGCTGCAAGGACGAGTGAGAGATAGACAGGATCTTCTCAGAGATCTCACAGATTCAAAAGCCCCAGCTCTCAACTGCAGTGGAGACGGATGGGTCTGTGCCTTGCAGGACAGTAAGTGGTAACTCCAAGGAAGGCAAATACTGGAAGCCAGTGACTTCTCATACCAGGAGAAAGGTTTCTGCTTCTCCTGAAGACTTGCAGTGACTGAACAGGTTCACTGCCCTCAAAGTTGAGGAGGGGAAGAGTGTGCTTACACATACAAGCATCCAGAGGAAGTGGCAAGTGATAGTACCRGGTGACTCCCTGTTGCAGGGGACAGAGGCACCCAACTGCCAACCTGACCTGCTGYCTAGAGAGGTTTGCTGCTTGCCAGAGGCTCAGATCTGGGATGTTGTGGAGACACTGCCAAAGCTTGTCTGTCCCTCTGACTATTGCCCCCTGCTGCTCTTCCACATGGGCACCAAGGACTGCCAAGGGCAACTTGGAAAGTATCAGATGTGACAACAGAGCTCTGGGGGTGGTAGTCAGGGGTACGGGGCCCAGGTTGTGGAGTCTCCAGTATCCTTGGAGATATTTAAAAGTCTTCTGGACAGGGTCCTGGGAAGCCTGCTCTAGGTGACTCTGCTTGAGCAGGAGGGTTGGACTGGATGATCTTTAAAGGTCCCTTCCAACCTCAACCATTCTGTGATTCTGTGAAACTTTTGGGAAGAAATAAAATGTCAGAYAAGAATCTTGATTAGAAAGCAATTAGCCATTAAAGGCAAATCAAAATTATTGTGACTTTCAACCCACTGCTTGGCAAATGCCTGAAAGAGTGTTCAGAAGCAACAGGGTCGTTAGGAAGAAAGCATTTCCTGTTTGCTTCTGTCTATACAGTGTGCTGCACATCTCTCTATCACTTTCAAGTACCACACAGGCAGGAAATAATTCCTCTTCATAACAACTCTGCTGTGTAAGGGAGGCTCTTGAGGTTTTTAGGRTTGGAGAATTGAGGCATAGAGATAAGGCTTAGATCCAAAATAGTATATATCAAAACATCTATAATGAATTTTAGGCAGACTGTAAGCACATAATTTCAAGTTTGAAATCCTTAAAACCCTGTTTATCCACTACATATTTCTGGAGACCCCTGAAGCTTTAACTGTCTTGTTCATCAACATTAGTGGCCCCTATAAGGCTGGGTCTACAGGTCTTATTTTGCACTCTCTCAGAAATCCCTTAGAGCTGACAGGACAAAGCGGTCTGATTAGTTTGTCCCTAATCCCAGTCATGGTCCTTAAAATAGGATTTCCTCCTATTTCCTGGGAGTGGCAAGGAGAGTGTCATCTAATAAGACAGTTCTAACACATTGGACTGTCTGCAAAATCTAACAGCAGATACCTTTGAAAAAGGCAGTGAGGAAGAGAAGAAGATATGGATAAAATATATAAACAGTCTTCGGAAGGATTCAACCTAGCAATTTGGGTTAACTCCTAGGGTAATGCCCTGGCAAAATGTATTTTACCTTCCCATTCCAGAAAAAAAATGCTAGAGACCATGAAAAGTGGTGTAATAGAATAATATAATAAAAATATAAATGTATAAAATATAAAAGTGCAAAGCAGAGGGTCATATGACTATCAGTGATGTCTGTTATACGAGCCTAATGGAGATGACAGTGCAGGAGAAAGACTCATCAGCTATGAGCTAACAACGTTATGTAGCCATGAAAGAGGTAAACATGGTCCTAGGATATATCAGGCTAGGTATGGTGAACAGAATTTAGGAAATATAACTCAGTTGTCTAAAGCACTGGTGAAACTGCATTATGARTAATATGCACAGCATTAGTCATTGATATATAAATAGTTTAATTACTGAGATAAGCATAAAGTAACTAGACCGAGCAGGGGCATGAAGAGATAACCTTACAAAAAGAGGCTAAAATAAACTCTGAGGCTGCAAGTCTAGCAAACCAAGGCAAGATGAGATATCCTCACTCTCCRTAAGTACATCAGCAGAAAGGAGGCAAACCCCTCATCAAAAGGAGAAACTTCAGATAAGAGAGTATTGGGAGAAAAATAAACAAGCATGAACTATCCACTTTTAATAAAGGAGAACTTTAATCTTCAGAGAAGTGAAGTTCTTGAATGCAAGTGGGGACAAAATTTGGAGTTTGATCAATTAAGAAAACACATTATTGTGAATGGTTGTCTGAAAGAGCAGTGGACTGGACCTCAGCAACCCAGGAGGTCACTTTTCATCCTGTTTTCCAAGACATTAAGTCAAGAACAGGAGAAAGCTGCTGGACTAATGTTAATGAAAGACATACCTGAAGAGAATGATTTGCATGTTGTGATGCTTACCATTAATAGTATAAGGAATAAAAATCAAAATACTGACTATACAGAATGTTCTCCAAATGAATTATTTTACATTCCTGACGTCTATAAATATGCTAAAACTAGTAAATGCATATTATTTTGACACTGCTGATATTTATATGCTGTATACTTCATGATCTATTTCCAATTTCAAAAATTAATGTATATTTGAATGATTAATTTAAAAAAATCTAAGGTTAGAAATTAATCTGATTATTCAAGGGGAGAAGGCAAATGATGATGTAACATCCACTCACTACTCATGTTGTCTGATTCATACCAGCCACTGCTGGAGATCTTTGTCTCATAAATTTACACACTCTCTAGACTATGCTGCCAAACAGTGAACAGTTCTCTCTGCAAGTCAGGGCTATCATTTTTATTCTCAGTTTTGCAACTGATTCAAAGTGGAAGCTGGTCCAGTCATCTGATTAATAAAAAGTACCAAAGTAGCCTAAGAGACTAATGTTGGGTTAGCAAGCTTTATAACATCTTGATAAAAGATATTGCATAATCCTATTGGAGCTATTATTTTCAATATTATTATTACTGTTCTAGAAAAAATTACAGCTGTCTCATAGGACACCTGTAATCTTAGAAAATCTCCTAAGATTTCTCAGTATGTGACTTATAATAGGTTTATTTATCTGCCCAAGAATATAAAAAGAGAAAAAGCAATCACTTTAAATAAGAGCAGGTCATAATGGCAATAAGAGGAATGAAATAAATGTGCAGTTAAAATAYACCATGGAATTTCACTGTACGTGTACTTACAGTGGTTGTCTTCAAATCTTTCCTTTTTGCTTCCTCATAGCTTAAAAAAAATTACGTGTTTGTAGTTATCTGAGTTAAAACTGGGGCATTTTTAATGAGACATCACAGTCTGATGCATCTTAATTGGATTTGTTATCTGTGCAGGAAGATAAATGATTTGATTTTAGTGCCTACAGTGAGTTTACAGGTGTGGCAGTTCTAAAGACTTCCTTTTAATGGGGAAATGAGGTGATTTATTATGGTATCAGGAAAAAAACAGGAGCTTCCAAGTGTCAGCATTACAATCTCTTTTTCAAAATCTAACCAGGCTTTAATCTCAACCCCTATTCTTTACGTTCTCATAAAATGCAGAGATGCTTTACTAATGTGTATTTTAATTATTTAATGGTGGATCTCCTTCTCTCTAGTAGTATATTTTTTCAAAGGTGGGTTCCAAATTGCAAATGGCATGCCAAGGATAGCCAAACCAGCTTTTTAATCAGAAGCAATTATTTCTCCTTTGATTAAAGATGGTACATGTCCATGTATGCAGCCTCTGATTGCATTCTGTGGTACAACTGTTCATTTATATAGCAATGATAGTCACACTTGAGACAATTAACTAAAACAGCATCATTGAACATAGGGTGAACAATGACTAAAACACTAATCATTCTTGATTTGCCTGCTTATCCTTTGCTAGCATTCATTGTGTCATACAGTGAAAATGCTAAGATTTTTTTCTGTACTCGTAATGAAATTCTGTGCCATTACAGTCATGTCCTACAAGCCAAATACAGGTGTTTGTGCATGTACACATATATATATGATCTACATATATGTATGTGTTTGTGTATATATATATATATTCTTCTTAGAGAATATACATAAAATAATTATATTCTTGCRTAATATACATATAATTAATATATGCAATAGCATATACAGGAAGCATGCAAAAAATGTCTATCCAGTTATATAAAGAAAGCAGCCTGAACTTTTAACTTATTAGATATTAAGAACAAAACTGTAGAACAAAACTTTCTGGGGATCAGAAATTGATACAATTCAAGTAGCTAGACTTTTTGTAATTGTTTATCATGAACTGTTAAGGAATCCATTACATTTTTTCTTATGAACGATTCATTTTTTAAACAAAGCTAAAAAAAATAAAACATTAGTTAACTGATTCACAGAAGTAATTATCAGACAACGTTAAAAACCAAGACTTGTCTTTATATAAAAATGGTACACTAGAAACAGTAAATGTCTRCCTACCAAGAACTGTTCCTACAGTCATTTGTAGCAACGAGTGAAAGCATTTTTATCCAGGCTAGACACAATGAAGTACGAATACAATAGTACATTTTTATTGGAGTGAATGTGGAATACACTGGTACGTGGAATGATTCTAAATGATATATCCACAGTTTACTGGCAAACTCATAGCTATCAAGGTATGTAATTTTTCTACAGAATATTTCTCATGAACAAAAATCATCTTGTTTCTAAAARAGGTTGTGATTAGTTTATTTTCATTCCTTCACATGCTCCAACTAAAACAAATGTCATTTACTTTCATCACATAATATCATTATGAAGATTTATCTTCATATTTTCAAATCAGAYAGTCACCTTAATAACAACTTGATTGCATGAAGGATAGTGCCTATCAGGATACATTATCATTCTACAATGTGCACCTAAAATGAGGTGAATTTAAAGCAATGTTCTACAATTTCATTATCATGACAAATGAAGACTAAGACATTTTACACTGACATTCTCTCATCTAACTTCTAAAATGTCTCAAAGCGTACAGCAATTATTATCACTTTAGAAAGATTCTTTCCTTAGTAGTGCATTATGTTTGGAATCAGCTTGAGGAAAGTGTTACCYGTCTGAATTTCAGTGTTCTTGATTACATTTTATGAGCAGTATATCTTCATTTTTAGTAGATCGAATTACATGACATGGAGAGCAATAATACACATGCTGGCTGTATTAACATTGCTTGGCTTTTATTTTTAATACAGAGGTGCACTAATAGGGTGACATTATTTTTGTCGTCATGATTAGTAAATCATGCTTTTCAACATAATTAAGGAAGGATGCAATTTTAAATATACTGCACTCTAAAACCAGAAATTGATCTGAGGTATGACAAAATGTTGTTATCATAAAGAATAAGAAATAATAAATTGATTTACAGAGCTGTATTCCATTGACATGTTCTGATGTAAAATGCTTGGCAAATACTTGAATATTTCAGCCTTATTAAGAAATAAATATCCAGACCTGAGCAGATGGCTGAGATGATATTAGCCCCATTAGTCATTTTTACATCACTGGCTGCAGGAATTGTCAACCATCCTGTTCCACACTCATGGGATCTTGGCTCTTTCTTTCCAGAACATTTTTGGTGCAAGAAAGCCACAGTGTTCATCGACCTCTTCCCTAGACCTCTGACATGCGATAAGACATAAGGCAGAAGAGAATCGGACTGCATCCTTCCTGGCCCTACATGGACTGGTAAATGCACAGTTTTGATCATGAACTTATAGTTTCAGAAAATTCATCATAATCTGTAATACAGCCAGAAATGTAATCATGGCTATTTTTTGAAAGAAAAACAATAAAATTTCTGTGGTAGGACATCTGTAAGATGCATCGTTTCCCAAATTCTCTTCCCATAACTGTTCACCAGCTCTGCTTCAGATGCTGTTTCTTCCTGACATAGTGAAAGTCTCAGAAACAAATCCTAGATCGCTTCTTCAGTCAACAAGTTAAGTAATAAAAATATCAAATGTCTATGCACCCAGTTTCAGTTTCAAAACCAAGTGGAGAATGGACCTGGGCAGCTTCCTCTCAGTCAAACACTGAAAGAAAGCCAATAGCAGTTGTTTATTTGAATCCACAGATCCATATTTCTACCCCTCCTCCTTCTGCCTTCTTTTTCATTTATGATCTCAGTGGCAAGCACAGCTTCAGCAATCATTTTTGCTAGGAAGAATAGATCCATTTCTTCCAACAGGTTTGTCTCATAAAACCTCTGCCAGACTTTCTGACTCTTTTTGTCTCCMCATCGGTGTAAGTTAAACATGACTAAACATGACTCTGTTTTCTGCAGAAATCATCTCTGGCAAGCTTACTTTCTACCTCTGCTAGGTACTCAGGCCAAATAACCTGGATGTTCACCTAGACTCTAACATCTATTCTCAAATCCAGATAATCTACAACACTTTCCAATTATTCCTGCAGTAGTATCTTTTAGGTATAGACTTTCCTCGTCATTCATACATGCAAATCTCTTTCAGGCTTTCCTATTTTTCCAATCTTGACAAAAAACAGCTTCACCCCACTTCAAGCTTTTCAAAGAGCTTTTGTATAGATGACACTCCTGACTTTAACTTAATCATCCCAGGTTTCCTTTGAGTTTAGAAACTGCCATATTTTTTTTCACTGCACGTAAAAATGGTACATCTTCAGACATCTTGGGCTAAAAGCTCGTTCTTCTTTCAACAGAAAAGGCAGCAATTGAAAATAAGATAATGGGGGAGAAGAGAAAATAGAAATGAAACTAAATTGGAAGTTATGAGGCATATAGTGAAGTGACAAGGAATAATGAATACATCAGGGAAAGCCAACTGTTAGAAGAGCAAAAGAGAAAAAAAGATAAATTTTAAAGCATATTGGAAAGAAAAAATTACCAGGTGGAGATGGTAATGATAATAACAACAGCAACAATAGCAAATCAAGAACAGACTGAAGTGTTCAGTAAATATTTCTATTTTCTACTTGGAAAGAAGCAAGATGTGCATTTATAAGAAATGTGGATGACTTCATAACGATCAATAACAGACTGTTAATCAACAAGTGTTGATCCGTAGTGACGGATACTTTCAAACCACTGGGAAATCTCTGCTCTGTGTATATTCCTTTAAATAATCTTTGATTTCAAGAAAGAACAAAATACTGCTAGAGAATTAATATTAGACTAAAGTCAAAAAAAGCAAGGAGGATGGCAGGAATAAATACTGACATCAAATTAGGTAAAATATTGGAAAACCTGTTGCAGGAATCAAATAAGTGCATATTAAATTGTTTTACAGAAAATTGATCATGTCAAGCAAAACWGGCTTAATTTTTGATGAGATGGCAAGTTTATTTAAGTATGCTTACTGTAGAAGTATAAGACTCTGGAAGTAATACAGGCACCTGAATTAGCACTGCAAGTACATAATGAAAAGATTACAAATTGATCAATTAGCCAAGCTTAAAAGGAGTGTCTGTGAGACTCGTAACCAAATGGGGATTTTCTCGTAGTATCTATTTAATAGTATTCAATTATCAGTGATCAGACAGGAATATAAAGTTATTGCTAATAAAAAAGCATATAAAATACTATAGAAATCTTAGTTTAAGAGGTTTTTACAAAAGCTGTGTTATACAGCTAAATGTAAACATTTACAGCAAGAAAGAAGGAATGTGACCGTTATTTGGAAACAAAAACTATAGAAATTGCGTGTAGAAGTTATAATAAATAGGCAACACCCAAGTAATGAATGCTGTTGCAAGGCAAAATAGGTTTAATACAGTTGTTACATCCAAAAACAAGGAGCAGTAAAAAGGGAACAGAGATGATTTCACTTCTGTTTAATGGGTACAAACCTAGAATAATCTGAAAGGAGCTTATCTGGGAAGTAGAAATCCTTCCTGGYTAAAATGTCAGTATTCTCAAAATTGAATTAAGATTTTTTTTATTTTTTTTTAAGGCAAGAGGCTTCGCAAAAAGGAGTTTCTGGATGAATCTGTCTCACAAAGCAGAAAGCAAAGCAAAATAAAAACATAGCAAAAGTCCTTCTCACCTTGAGGACTCATGACAGTCACAAAAACCTGACGCTCCACGTCAGCAGTCTGTCAGCTATCATTCTGTGAGTAACTGGGACAGTTTTCATGCTGTCCGCAGTTTCCTAGGGTTTCCCCAGACTGTCCGCCATATCTATTCACTGTGTTCGGTTCCTACCAGCTGGGACAGATCAACTACAGAGAACTCAGGTCCTAGTGGAGAAAGTGTCTAACTGGAATCAAGTGTCAGCAGCTCTGCTCTGCTCTCATGCTCAGCATCTTGAGAGAATGGTGAGGGAGGGGAAGTTTAATGTTCTCTCTGTGATTTTGAGGAGCAGTACCTATACAACCTATTGTTGTCCCCAGGGGAATGGCTCTTTACTCAGATGCCTTTACTGCAGACCAGGACAAATGCAAGACCTGCACACCAAAAAAAAATGATTTGTATGTTGACATGGTAGGTAGTCATGCTATAATAGCAGTATAGTGAGTTATAAGGTTAAAACAGGATAGTTTACGAAAAAGGCCTAGAGTATGCAAACCAAGGAGGAATATCATATGCCAATAGCAGGTGTTTTCTTCTTGGTGCAGTTACATTGCGGAGAGCAGGCAAGAAAGAGAARGCTATATTGGCCAGCCAGCAATGGGAAGTAAATATCACTTGCACAGTGGCTCCCAGGAAATTACTGGCTTAACCAGCGTAATTCTATCTTAGGTTTGTGAACACCTGATTTTTGGGGCTCCTCAACACTTTGCTCAATGTAAATAAAGACTTGAATGCTAATACTGCATTCTCCTTGGAGGTACTTCAGCTCATAGCACTCAAATAAAAGTAGAAGGGTTTGCAATAGGGTTTCTCCTTGCTGTCATTGGTGGTGTTTTACAGTTGAATTAACAGTACAAAAAGTGTTTATTAACCTCTCCACCCTCATGCAACTGCCAAGATTATTTCAATAGCTGCAGGAGGTAGCACAATATGAATAGAAAGGGCTATTTACTGACGCTCTAATTCAATAGATTTTTCTCTTTATCMTCAAAGATGATAGTTACAGCACAGATCATTCTCCATAGGACTGTAACAAAGAATTACCTATGCTAGTTTATCGTAAGGAGCCAAATTCCCTTCCTTGTTTATATCTAAAAAATATTGTTAATGGAGTTACTCTGGATAAGAAGTTATGTTACTTCATATAGGACWTGTCCAAGGACTTAATACTTTTTGCTGGAGCACTGGAATGTTCATAACTCAGCAAGAAATAAATTGTTCTCTTGTTATTATATTTGATTAATATTCCAGTAAAGTATATTCTGTATTGCATCCAAAGAAAACATCTTTATTTTGTTTGAACAAGTTGATCAATTTGATCAAGAGGGCATAGTATCAGCAAAATAGATATTCTGTTGTGCACTTAACTGAATGTTTCACTCTATGTCTCAGAAAAGGAAAGGAAATTGCAGTTAGTTTAGTTATTTTGCTTTATGTATGACCTTCATTTCTTATTTCTTTGTCCTATCATGCACATTCACTTGATCTTCTCTTATTTCTGCTTCATGGAGAATGGTGTTCTACCACCAGGAAACAAAAGAAATATAACTGATTTACATCTGTGACATTCACCACTTGTTTTTAGTCGGTTACAATTTTTGTCAAATTACCATACTTAAAAGACTTTTTTATATTTAAAAATGTATACTATTTTATATACCTTTCATCATGGTATCAAAACTTGATCAGAGGTATCAAGGTATACCTTTTATCAAGGTATTTTGCAATAGCAAATAAAACAATGCTTTGTCCAATGCTTACTACAATTATTCCTATAATACTTTAAAAACATTAAATTAAGAGTCACCATTCCCTTGAAAAATAAATGAAGGAGAGATTATGGATGAGAGGAGGAGGAGACAGACTTTCCAAGTTAACGACTGGCTGCGCCGCTGGTGTTGGCAACAGGGTTTTGGTTTCTAYGACCAWGGGACCCTGTTTGAAGATYGACAACTGATGGCGAGAGATGGGATCCACCTCATGAGGCGGGGCACGCGGGTCTTTGCCAACAGGTTGGCCAACCTGGTAAGGAGGGCTTTAAACTAGGAAGRACGGGGGAAGGGAGAGTTATAGTGCCAGGGTAGCTGGCAAAAGACTGCTCAAGTCGGGATGCCTCCACCAGGTGAATGCAGCCAGGGAAGCGCGCATGGGATGTGGCTATGGAGGATCCTCTTTTACCCCTCCTGGGAAACCTGCATGCTCGACCACCTCTCTGAAATGCCTGTACACCAATGCACGCAGCATGGGGAACAAACAGGAAGAACTAGAG